>NC_067160.1:2121250-2442500 GCF_903995435.1 Acomys russatus | reverse complement strand
AGTGCAGCCTTGCCTGATGAGCATCCTTGTCATTCCCCTAGCTCAGGGCTACCTGCTGAGGTAGCCCCGGAAACCCTCAGACCCAACAGCTCTTCTGTGGAGACAGTCTCAGGGCACCACAGCGCAGGACAGCCCCCGGTGGTCCTCTTGCCTCAAGCCCTGATTGAGGGCACTGAGTTGCCAGATCTTACGCTAACGTTCCCATGTGGGGAGGAGGCCGCAGCCAGGGGTCACGCGGAACCCCGGCCCAGCAGCCTGGCTCAGCGCCGGTTCTCAGAAGGGGTACTTCAGCCACCTAGCCAGGACCAAGGGAAGCTGGGAGGCTCACTGGCTGCTCTGCCCCAAGATCAGGGGAGCCAGTCCACTCTAGATCGTCCCTTTGGAAGTGGGACGGAGTCTACCTGGAGCTTGTCACAGTCATTCGAGTGGACCTTTCCCACAAGGCCCTCGGGTCTAGGTGTATGGCGGCTGGATTCCCCACCCCCATCTCCCATCACAGAAGCCAGTGAGGCCGCTGAGGCTGCTGAGGCTGGCAATTGGGCTCCCTCTGACAGGGAAGAAGGAGTGCCCCAGCTGGGACCAGGTGCCCCATCAGCTCCAGAGAGCCTAGGAAGGCCTATTTCTGGGGTTCAGGGAAATGACCCAGGCATGTCCCTAGCCCAGAGAGATGAAGGAAAGAGTCAGGCTCAGTCCCCAGCTGGCCTTCCCTCTACAGTTGAGGGGCCATCTGGAACACCCTTACTGCAGGCAGAGGAGAGCTATGAGGACCAGGAGCCACTGGCGGGGCAGGAGTCCCCCATTACTTTGGCCACCAAGGAGGCAGCCCTGCCAGTGCTAGAGCCAGTGCTAGGACAGCAGCAGCCCACACCCCCTGACCAACCCTGCATCCTCTTTGTTGATGTACCTGATCCTGGGCAGGCATTGCCTATTGAGGAAGAGGTGGTGACCTTAGGTTGGGCAGAGACCACCCTGCCCCAGGCAGAGGCTCAGGAACCCTGTCAGCTGTCCCCTGAGCCTGCGGGCCCTGAAAGCAGTTCTCGCTGGCTGGATGATCTCTTGGCGTCACCACCACCCAACTCAGGCAGTGCAAGGCGAGCAGCCGGACCTGAGCTAAAGGATATGCCGTCACCGAGCTCCTGCTCCGAGGTAAGGTGGCTGTGGGCATAGGGCATCAGGGCTAGGCTTTGGGTGGGCTTCTTTCTTTGAACATGGACACCATAGAGTTCAAGGCAGCTGTGCACCCACACCTCATATCTCTGTAGTTGCTAGCAGAGCTGCATAGGGTGGTGCTTAGGGTTTAGCTGTTTGAATTCTAGTCCTGACACCAGCATTCACTAGTTGAGCAGTCTTGGGAGTGAACCTTAATTGTAAGCTTTGTCCTTTCATAGAGGGGTGTGTGTGTGTGTGTGTGTGTGTATGTATGTATGTGTGTGTGTGTGTGTGTGGTGTGCATGCTTATGTGTATATACACATAGGCTAGAACAACCTCAGGCATCTCTGTCTACCTTATGACTATCCTGTGGTCTCATTGTACGTGTAGCTCACCCATTTACCTAAGCTAGCCGGCCAATGAGCACTAGGGATCCTCCTGCCTCTGCCTCCCCATCACAGTGATTATCGACACATGGCAAACTCTACTAAACCTGAGCTCTGCCGCCTGTGCTACAAGCACCTTCCTTATGTAGCCATCTTCCCAGCCAATGAAATGGAGAAAGCTTTGCCTCTTGCCAAGTAGTCAACCTGTTACTGCTGGGAGTATTATGCAAGGCAAAGTTGGGTAGAGTTGGAGGGCCTGGGTTCATCTGCTAGTGTAGGTATGCCACCTGGGCTCAGGGGACTCTACTAGTTCTTTCCCCGGGTGTAACCTCGAGCCAGATACTTTCTGCCTCAGTTTCTGTGCCTGTAAAGTGGTGATGACTGGGATAGGCTGTAACTCTGAGAGTGAGAGGGTTAAATGTGTTAGAACATGTGAAAGCACTGCGGACTGGGCTCGGCTGCGCTCGTTATAAATGCTTTGTAAGTGTTGGCTTTTACAACTGGAAAGACCGTTGAGTTCAAGATCTGTTTGGTAGACCAGCAGCTGAAGCCCAGAGGAAGAGGTGCCTTGTGCAGAGTTACCCAGTGAGTTGGTAACTGGGCCTAAGCCAGGACGATTGTCGGCTCTATGCCCTTTCTCCTACCAGGCTGCCTCTGCATTTAAGGGCTAGGATCCAGGTGGCTTTTGAGACATATTTTTCAGTCCTGGATTGGATAGGTTGGGGTGGAGCTGGAGGCAAGGAGGACCCCCCCTACCCCCCACCCCCACCCCACTCAGGCCCTCTGGAGTTTGGAGAAGGAGGAGGAGGAGGGAGGAGGAGGAAGGGGTTAACACCACACTGACTCCTGCAGTAGGTGTGTCTGTCCCAGGATGTGGGTGACTCAATTGGCTTCTGGGCGGGGCTGCCAGGACTGCAGCTGCTCCCGGAGCTGGGGAGCAAGGCCGGGACAGGCAGGAGCCAGAGCCGTCAGACAGGTCCTGGCTAGGGGAGCAGCCCAGCCCAGGCCTGGTACCTGGCTTACCCAGAAGCCCCAGGGTGGTCAGTGGGGAGGTGGGGGGGGGCACATGGCCTGGCCTGGGGAGAGGGAAGCCAGCATGTCTGTCCTGGAACGGCTACTGGCCAACGCGGCACTGCGGGACGAGGCTGGCAGGCTCCGAAGCCCTGAGACCCAAGCCTGCCCTCCCTCTGGCTCTGGGGTGAGTCAGGGAAAGTTGGGTGGGGGTGCAGGGATCCTTGTGCCCTGACTTTTCCTGAGCTAGCTGAGGGTGGAGTCTTCCTGGGCGAGGCTGGACAGAGGGAAAGAAGAAGCTGGGAGCTGTGAGGGCTGGAAGAGCGCAGGGCTTGCAGGCTAAGTTGTAAGTCAGGTGCCCATCGGTGTCAGTGTGCCCCCTCCTCCCAGTCCAGTGTTTAGGCCTCTCCTTCAGGCAGGATTTCTCCTGGCAACTAGCCAGGTATTGCCCAAGGGCTGTAAACATGACCACAGGACTGTCCAACCGAGTGTCCATGTGTGCCAGGCTGTTTAAATGGCTCTTGATTGACCCTTCCACAAAGCTCCCGTATAATAGGAATTACCTGTCTAAGAATGATCCTTAGGCCCAGAGTAGTTAAGTGATTTGCTCAAGGTCACACAGCATTCTTCTGCCAAAGTGGGGCTCTGACACAGTAGGTAGCCACCATGCTCAATTTGGAATGACTGCCATCTCGGTTAACTCTAAGCGTTCTTCCCTCCCTCCCTCCCTCCCTCCCTCCCTCCCTCCCTCCGTCCCCCCCCAACCCTTTATCCCCCCCTTCTTTATTTCTTCTGCTGTTTCCCAGGGACTCCTTGGCTGGTCCCAGAAAGACCTGCAGAGTGAATTTGGGGTTGCAGCAGACTCACATCCCAGCAGTTTTGGTCCTTCGAGCTGGTCTCCAGATGCTTCTCAGGACTACAGCGTCGGAGGCCGGAGCCCTGGTGGAGACCCAGGTCTTGGGAAAAGAGACTGGATCAGCAAGTGTGGGCAAGGGTCTGGGGAGGGCAGCAGTAGGGAGTGGGTCAGCAGATGCAGCCTTGGCCAAGAGGCGATAGTGGTCAGCAGCGGCCACGATGACAGTGAATCGCCTGTCCGTGAGTGGGCAGCGGGAAAGCCAGCCCAGCTTGGCACGCGAGGTCTGGAGGCTGATACACCGGAGTGGGGATTTGGCAAGAGGGACTCCCAGGGCACTTACTCCAACTGTGACAAGGAGCTCCAGGCCCAGGAGTCTGGGAAGCGAGACCCCTTGGGTTCTTTCAGCGCCCGAGATGCAAGCCTTCAAGACTGGGGGTTCGGGAAGAGAACATCCCTGAGCATCAGCCAGGATGCAGGTGAGAAGAGTCAAGAATTGGGGATGAGGGACCTCTCCGGTGGCTATGACAGCCAGGACACTGAGGAGCAGGACCGGGAGTTCGAGAAGCGAGATTCTTTACCTGACACCCACGGCAGCCAAGCCACAGCCCGGCAGGACCAGGAGTTTGGCAAGAGTGCTTGGTTACAGGATTACAGTGGCGGCGGCTCAAGGCTCAGTTCACAGGAGAGAGGATTCGGGACACGAACCCTGAGCTCCGGGTTCAGCCCCGAGGAGGCTCAGCAGCAGGATGAGGAGTTTGAGAAGAAGATACCAAGTGGTGAAGACAGGTTTCGCGAGGCTAGCAGGGGTGTGGGCCAGCCGGAGGCTGGAGACGCTGGGGGCCTGTTGAGCCCTAGTACGCCCAAGCTGCCAGATGGAGCCGCTAGGCAGAAAGACCAGGGCAACTGGCAAGATGGTGACTCCAGCCAGGAGATCCCAGGGCTGCAGGGGAGAGTGCAGGCAGGAAGTCAGAGCCCTACCAACATCAGCTTGGAAGACAAACAGATAGGGCAGCGAGGCTGGCCTGGGGAGTTCAGCTTTGGAGTCACAGCCCAGCCAGGGTCAGCATTTAGTCCCGAGCAGCAAGACTGGAACAGGGACTTGTGCGTGGAGGGCACTGAGAGCAGCTATCAGTTTGGCATCATTGGTGACGACAGATTGAGTATTACCTGCGTCAGCCCTTCCAGGAAGATGGGAAGTGGCCATTTTGTGCCTCCTGGAGAGACAAAGGCTGAGGCTGTAGACTGGACTGACCAGCTAGGTCTCAGGAACTTGGAAGTGTCTAGCTGTGTGAGTTCTGGAGGCTCAAGCGAGGCTAGAGAGAATGTTGTGGGACGAATGGGCTGGACAGACAGCCTGGGCTTGAACAATGGAGATCTCACCAGCCATTTGGGAACTGGAGGTTCTGAGGAGCCCAGGGGGATGGGAGCTGGGGAAAGGGACTGGACTTCCGATGTGGAGGCGAGAAGCAGAGATTTGCCAGGGCAGGGAGAAGTAGGAGGGAACATCCAGGCCAGAGAGAGTGGGGTGGGGCAGCCTGACTGGTCAGGTGTGGAGGCTGGAGAGTTCCTTAAGTCAAGAGAGCGTGGAGTTGGACAGGCAGATTGGACACCTGGTCTCGGATTGAGAAACATGGCCCCAGAGGCAGGCTGTAGCCCTGGAGAGCCCAGGGAACTTGGGGTGGGTCAGGCAGACTGGGGTGACAATCTAGGTCTGCGGAACCTGGAGGTGCCCTGTGACTTGGAGTCAGGAGGGTCACGGGGCCGTGGAGTTGGGCAGACGGAGTGGGCCCAGGACTTGGGACTCCGGAACCTCAGGCTCTGTGGGGCCCCAAGTGAGGTCAGGGAGTGTGGGGTGGGGAGAGTGGGCCCCGACCTAGAGCTCGGACCTAAAAGCAATGGCAGTTTGTCCCCTGGTTTGGAAACTGAAGACCCCCTGGAAGCCAGGGAGCTGGGGGTTGGTGAGACAAGTGGAACAGAGACACAGGGCGAAGACAGCTCACCTTCCTTGGAGACTCATTCTGAAGACACTGGAATGGACACAGGAGAGGTGCCCAGCGTGGGAGCCAGGTAAGGCACTCCTCTGTCTTGGGGCTTTGAGGGACTGTGTGATCTCTGAGGAGGGAAAACCAGCTTTCCCTGTGGACTTGTGTTCAGAGAACGGAGCCCTTTTGGGCTGGGAATGTTCAAATCCACATTTTATATTTTGTGTTGAACTTTGAATCATAAGACCTAGATGAGTTCTTTTCTGGAGGATGAACATAAAATTTGAGGCACCCTTTTGCCACTCATGCCTTCCCGATGACCAAGTTATGGGTGTCTAGAGAAAGTGGAATCTGCCACATCTTTGGTGATTTCTGGTGAGTTGTGCGTGTGTGCATGTATGTACAAGTGCACAAGTGTGTGCAGACACACACACAAGCTTCTGTGCCTGTGGAATGACTGTCATTCCTGTCGCTGTCTATCTTTTGGGGGACAGTTCTCTCACTGCTCTGAAACTTGCCAAGTAGGCTGGGTTGGCAGATCAGTGAGCCCCAGGCGTCACCCCATTTCTGCCTCCCCAGTGCTGGGATTACAAGCACACACCACTGTGTCCGGTGTGTGGGATGTGGGGATTGTACTCAAGTGTTCATAGTTGCGAGGAAAACACTTTGCCCAATGAGGTATCTTCCTAGTCCAGTTTCTGGTGAGTTCTGGAGGCCTCAAGCTCTGACGCCCAGTGATCTGCTGGGACGCTTACAGAGGTAGTGGAGGGCAGCCCTGTCTGTGTGGTTTTGGCCCAGGTTCCCACAGCCCATATTATACTGGGTGGTGACCTCGGTTGTCTGGCCAAGGGGTTGGGAGCTGGGTGATCTAACCTGCTCTGTCTCAGAGCCCAGAAGAGCAGTGATGTGAGAATCTGAACTTGTGGGGAGCCAAGGCCCAGCCCTGTGATCGTGACCCCCAGCCCCAAGCAAACTTTCTGTTCTCTCTCCTTCTTCTTCTTCTTCTTCTTCTTCTTCTTCTTCTTCTTCTTCTTCTTCTTCTTCTTCTTCTTCTTTTTTCCTTCCTTCTTCTCCTCCTCCTCCTCCTCCTCCTCCTCCTCCTCCTCCTCCTCCTCCTTCTTCTTCTTCTTTAAAAAAAAAAAAAGATTTATTTATTATTATGTATACAGAGCTCTGCCTGCATGGACACCTGCATGCCAGAGGAGGGCATCAGATCTCATTATAGATGGTTGTGAGTCACCATGTGGTTGCTGGGAATTGAACTCATGACCTCTGGAAGAACAGCCAGTGCTGTTAACCACTGAGCCACCTTTCCAGCCCTCTTTCTTGTTCTTTTCCTTGTTTATTTATTGGGGGAGGAGGGAACAGGGTCTCTTTATGTGGCCCTGGCTGACCTTGAACTCACTATGTATGCCAGACTGGCCTCAAGTTCAGAGAGATCAGCTTGCTTCTGCTTCCCAAGTGCTGGGATTTGGGTGTGCTGCTTGGGCAAGAGAAGTTTTCATGGGGTCCAGGCTGGTAAGAACCAGCCAGGCTGTCTTAGCGGATGCTCTGAGAGCAACTTGGGTGACTCCACACCTGTGGAAAGGGTATGGAAAGGCCATTGCCTCTCTTTCCTTAACATTTTCATCCACTGAGATTTGGTTTTGGTTTTCCTGCCTTTTTCAGTCCCAAGAGTGGGTGCTTCCCACCAGGCATGTGGGAAGGGAAGGAGAGGGAGGTGTTGGGTGGGGGCTGTTCTGAGCGGAAGGCACAGATGGTGGCAGGAGGAGAGCAGGAGGGACCAGGAAGGCGCTGGGTGGGGGTTGAGAGAGACATTTGGCATGGAGGTGGACGAGGGTGAGAGCATAGGGTTAGGAAGTGAGCTGAGACGGGAGTTCTCAGGCCGCTTGGCTGATGAGAGGAGTGGTAGGGGATGCAGCTGTCTGTGAATATGCAGATCTGAGCGCTGGCCGGTGCTTTCCTGCGGGCCTGGACTGGCTGCTGGGCTCGGAGCTTCCGTGTTACCAGCTAACCTGGGAGGCCCAGGGAGCACACACAGGCACAAGGGAGCATAGGCACAAGGGAGCACAGGTTCTACGCGCTTGTTCTCATTGTACTTCCTGGGACTC
This sequence comes from Acomys russatus, assembly GCF_903995435.1. Taxonomy (NCBI): domain Eukaryota; kingdom Metazoa; phylum Chordata; class Mammalia; order Rodentia; family Muridae; genus Acomys; species Acomys russatus. Next base: position 2,435,004 of record NC_067160.1, on the reverse strand, counting down.
TGCCCACTCGGCCCCAAGTGCTCAGCTGTGTGGATCTTCACGGCTGCCCTGTGTAGCAGGGTAGGGGTTTTGATCCTGTCCTTCTGTCAGGCTGAGAGATGGGGTGACCTGCCTATGGCCACAGAGGATAGATACACTATACCCTTCTGACTTCCTTCTGTCATCTACTTTCAGGTGTGGCCACTGTATTCAAAACAGATTACGAAAGAGTGGGGCTCTGCCCTCTGCCCCACTGGGGATGGTTCTTGAGGAGGAGGAGGAGGAGGAGGAGTGGCATCCTCTTCAATTATTTAGGATGAGGGAGGAGGCTCCTTGCAGACTGACCGGGACAGTGACAGCAGGACGATGGCTTTGATGGTGAGGCTTCTTGAGCCTCCACACCCCAAAGCACCCATGCTTTTTGGGACATGCTACCACGATCCAACAAGTGTTGTCACCAGAGCTTAGAGTTTTAGCCCAAACACAGGCAGCTGCGCCTCATTGTTTCTTCCACAACTGGAAGGAAACCATTGTTTGGGAGGGCCTGTGTGGAAGGCACATTTTTCTGACACACGCCCTAAAGGAAGCCATGTTTGGAAAGACCTGTGTACTCTGTGGCCAAGCATAGGACTCTGTTTCTAATACCTTATCTAGGACTTTTCTAGGCGAGCAGAGTTTTCCGGACTCACCTGACTAAGGCCAGTCTGGTAAGCTAGTGCTAGGAGTGTCTGACACGGGGAAATTAATACAGTCTGGAATGCTTATCTTTCAAGAAAAGTTTGGAGATTTCCTTTGTGTCAGGAAGTCCTTGAGAATGGGTCCGAGCACTCTGGCTTGGGGCTAGCCCTCCTTCTCTGCCCTCCTCTGTGACCTCAGGCAAGTAACCTGAAGCAGTGGCCTTGTCATCTCAGGACCCATGTCCTCATATATAAGTTGAGAACTTACTCCAGGCTCTCTTGGGGATTTTCATGAGGAAGGCTAACACACGCACAGTGGTGAATACAAACCTGCCTCTCCCGTGGTAATTGCTTAAAACAAAACCAAGCAAACAACCAGACAACAACAACAAACCTAGCCACCCGCGTTTGTATCTGTTTTGCAAGTGTGGACGTGAAGTGTCCATAAAGGGAGGCCCCTCGGAGACATCTTTGTTGCTGTCCTTCTGTTGAGCAGATACATTATGGGTTGGACCTCAGGCAGGAGTAGCTACGGCAAACTAGCATGGAGGTGGCGGTGTGGGGCACAGCTTGAGTGGCTACTCTGGAACTAGGGCCATCCATGGCATCCTGATGAGTGCCAGAGCTGCTACAGGATCCTTATTTTCTGGTTTCTTGGTCATTCCTTGCTCTTGCCCTTTGGACCCCCATAATACTCCAAGAAAACTCAAAGATCATTGAGTCCAGCCCCCTCATTTCAGGGATGGTGAAACGGGGGGCCCTGAGCGGGGAGTAGGATTTACACAAGTTCCCACTGCTTATGACGGTGAGTTCTTTTCTGTTTCGGTGGGGCTTAACTTTGTTGTCCTTTCTGAGTGCCCCGGTGTTTCTCTTTGGCATCAAAGCCAAGAAAGATGCATCACCCCAGTTCTGGTGCCCTGCGTTCTAGGTCTCAGAGCCTTAAACACCTGGACATGTTGCAAATATGTCCCTGGTACTTGCATTAGAAATAGTGGTGGAGGGTAGCGGTGGGCAGTTTGGGTGGTGGCCCAGGATGAGAGTGCATGTGGAAGGGTTGGGTGAAGCATCTCCTCAGGCCAGGAATGGCTGTTACAGAATGAGGACCGTCCCAACAATTCACGTCTGTCCCTATTGTAAGCTCGTAAGCCCAGCGATGTTCTGGACTTTTATGACTCCCACTTAACAGGTGATGAAACAGAGGCTTGGACTGAGCATGTGACTCTGGGCCAAGGTTGGCATGGGTGCAGGGCAGAGCACATGTCTCTGTAGGCCTAGCAGGCTCAGCACCCAGGTTCCTGTCCTTCCTGTCCTGCCAGGAAGTCCTATGTGGACACCCTGGGCTCTCAGTAAGGGACGCTTCTCAGATGCAGAAGGCAGAGGCCCTTGGGTGGGTATGCACTGCACTTTCCACGGCTCCATGTTCCACACCACTCCTAGAGCCTGCTCAGCAGAGTCCCTAACTGCCTTTCTCTGCCTTCTCAGTTGGTTCACATCCCCTCAGCTGCCTTGTCCAGGCTGGGCAGGGTAACTTGCTGTCATCTGGTTGCCACCTCCCTGACTCTGAGCTGGCTTTAGGGTGAGCTGGCTTTGGCTCCTGTCCAGGTCTGCTCTTGAGTCCTCTGTCTTGATGTACTGTAGCCTCTGCCACCTCATCCATCCCCCTCTCCCTCCTATGCTGCTTTCATTTCCATCTGTCAGCAGCTTATGGAAGGACAGACTGACACATTTTTTTCCCTGTCCCCGTCTCATCTTCCTGCTCAGGACTGACTCACCTGCATGATTCTTTCTACAGTATCATTGGCTACTCAGTAGCCTGGCTTCCAGGCTCATTGTCTGATAGCTTTCATTACCCCTGAGTGTGTTAGGGTGCGGCTGTGTGCTCTGTGCTCTGTGTGTGTGTGTGTGTGTGTGTGTGTGTGTGTGTGTGTGTGTGTGTGTGTGTGTGGTGAGGGAGCATGTTTTAGGGAGGGCAGCTGGATGTAGCGTGGGTGGTGCTGTCCTGGTGTCTGTGCCTTGTTCTGGAGGAGCACTGGGCAGAGGATACTCTGCTGTGCCGAAGTCCAAGGTGACCCTACCTGCCACTCAGCAAACGTTTGTGTGGTCTCATCTTTGAGTCAGGGATGCTGGGGCCACAGAGACAAAAAAGGAGCCTGTCTTTGCCCTTGAGGAGTTCCCACAGGCAGTGGAGACAGACACACAGGCTCGAAGGTGCTTGGAACTGTAGGTGAGGGCTGGTCTAGGTTGGAGTCAATAGCTCTCAGGCCTGAAGGGTTGTGTGAGCTCAGAGGGAACAGATGGGCCAGGCTCTGGCTTGTCCCAGGAAGTGTGGCCATCCAGGCAGATGCTCCCAAGTGGAGCTTGAACCACAGAAACTTAGGGCAGCAGTAGCAGTGCTATTCCTGGGAATGTCTGCGTGTTGGATCCTATACTGTCAGGCTTAGCTTTTTATTCTCCTGCCCTGGTGACTGGGAGGAGCACGGGGTGTTTGCAGGGGAAGAGACTCATGCAAGGGCATGGGTACAGGTACCATTCCGAACTCAAAAATCCAAAACCCCAAATCTGAAACTTTTTTGTTTTTGGTTTTCAAGACATAGTTTCTCTGTGTAGCCTTGGCTGTCCTGGACATGCTTTGTAGGCAAGGCTGGCCTCGAACTCACAGAGATCCGCCTGCCTCTGCCTCCCCAAATGCTGGGATTACAGCCACTGCACCTGGCTAAATCTGAAACTTTTAAAAATCGTTTTCTTTAGATTTACACATTCTTTAATTTTATGCGTATGGATGGTTTGCCTTCATGTATAGCTGGGTACCATGTGTGTGCATTGTCTGTGCGAGCCAGAAGAGGGTGTCGGATGACTTGGAACTAGAATTACAAATGGTCGTTAGCTGTCCTGTGGGTGCTGGGACTTGAACCTTGGGTTCTCTGGAAGAGCTTTCAGTAATCTTAGCCACTGAGTCATCTCTCCAGTCCCATAAAATCTGAAACTTTTTGAGCACAGCATGATATTATACAGAAATCCATGCATGGTATCCGTGGCAAGTCACAAAGTGCAGGTAAACCAAAATTACCATAAAATGACCGTAAATCTGCATGATCAAGGTCAGTATGAGACTCAAAGGAAGTTTTTCTTCAGGTTTTGTTATCCAGATAGCTCCTTATAGGCTAGGGAGATAGCTCAGTCAGGAAAGTGCCTGCAGACCTGGGTTTGGCCCCAGAAGACAATAGAAAGGCTAGATGTGGTAGTGTGAACAGTTGTATCTTAGTGCCAGCGAGGCAGAGACAGAGTAGTCTCTGGGACTTCCTGGCCTGCCTGCTTTGCTTACTCGGTGAAAGTTCCAGGCCAGTGAGAAATCCTTTCAAAAGGAAAAGAGAGCAGCACAAGTAAAAGTGCTTACTGTCAGTGTTTGACTGTCCCGAGTTTGATCTTTGGGACCCATATGGTAGAAGAAGAGAAATGGCTCCTAAAAGTTGTCCTTGGAGACAGACATGCCAACACAGATGCAGGCAGGCAGGCAGGCGCGCGCACACACACACACACACACTGACAAAGAGATCTTGCGTTATCAAATATTTTAAACCTTGGAAAAGTCCAGACTCAGGCAATTTGGTAACGGATACCCACCCTGTAGTATGTGGACCAGGACTTTCTAAGCAACCAAGTAGGCGTAGCCCTGTCTCTGTGTGGCTTATGCCTTGGGGAAGAGAACTGTGGTCTTATTTAAAGGAAAATGACTCTGGTTTCTTGCCTATCCCTTTTGCAGCCCCAGCAGGTGCCTGGCTCGCTCTCCACCTTCTGGCTCCACTGTTCTGGAGGGAACAGTGGCAGCCAGCAGCTCTAAGGCAACCTCACAAAGGGAATCAGTAGCTTCAGGACTCAGGGTTGTGTTGGAGGAAGAAGGAGCCACTGCGGGTGCTGGGCCAAGGGGAGCCCCAGGAGTCCAGCGGAGACCCTTTGCCTTCCTCGAGGCCTCAGCCCGATGGTGAAGCCAGCCAGGGAGATGAGGTGGATGGCAGCTGGAGTCTTACAAGGGGCCCTAGGCAGGAGGAGCAGGGGTCAGCCCCGCCCCCCCGGCGGCCTCCCCGAGGACCTCTGCCCAGCTGCCCCAGCGAGGACTTCTCCTTCATAGAGGTCAGTAGAGGGTGAACGTGTGCTGTGGTGGATGAGCGGTGGGGGAAGAGTCAGGATATGTGGGTGTGGGTCAAACCCCAATCTCAGAGCTTTTCTGAGCAGTCAAGGGAGACCGACACAGTTCGTAGGTGCCTCAAGGCAACAAGAAACTGCAGCAGCCATCAACTCCTGGGGGTGATGTTGAGGTGCTCCTCTGGGATGGAGCTGGACCATGGCTGGGCAACAGCAATGGTGGTGGTGTTGTTTTGAGCAGGACACCGAGATCCTCGATAGTGCCATGTATCGGAGTCGTGCCAGCCTAGGGCGTAAGCGGGGCCACCGGGCCCCAGCCATCCGGCCTGGGGGCACCCTGGGCCTGTCAGAGACAGCAGACTCGGATACTCGGCTGTTCCAAGATTCAACAGGTATGATCAGTGTATTAACTGAATGGAGTCTGTGTCAGTGTCCGGCCGTGTGTGGGCAAGGGTGGTGTCTGGCACGATGCTCAGGTTGTGATAACCTTCCCCTGATATTTACAGAGCCAAGGTCTTCTCGGGTGCCATCTTCAGATGAGGAGGTGGTGGAGGAGCCTCAGAGCCGCCGGACACGGATGTCCTTGGGCACCAAAGGGCTGAAAGTCAACCTCTTTCCTGGCCTGAGCCCATCAGCCTTGAAGGTACCATCTGATCCTTCTGCACACACACACTCCAGCCATCTGGCTTGCCAGCCTTGAACCCAGCATTTCTATTTATCCTTCCTTCCATCCCTCCATTCCTCCATCCATCCTCCATCCATCCATCCATCCATCCCTCCATCCTTCCATCCATCCATCCATCCCTCCATCCATCCTTCCATCCATCCCTCCATCCATCCATCCATCCATCCATCCATCCTTCCATCCATCCTTCCATCCATCATCCTCCATCATCCTCCATCCATCATCCTTCCATCCATCCATCCTTCCCATCCACCATCCCTCCATCCTTCCATCCATCCATCCTTCCATCCCTCCATCCATCCATTCATCCTTCCATCCATCCATCCATCCATCCATCCATCCTTCCATCCATCCATCCATCCTTCCATCCATCCCTCCATCCATCCCTCCATCCATCCATCCATCCATCCCTCCATCCCTCCATCCATCCATCCTTCCATCCCTCCATCCATCTATCCATCCTTCCATCCATCCATCCCATCCATCCTTCCATCCATCCCTCCATCCATCCATCCATCCATCCTTCCATCCATCCATCCATCCTTCCATCCATCCATCCATCCTTCCATCCATCCATCCATCCTTCCATCCATTCTTCCATCCATCCTTCCATCCTTCCATCCATCCATCCATCCATCCCCACAAGTCCCTTCTCCCATCTTTTTTTTTATTGTGCTGAGGAGGGTTCTGTAAGGTCCCCTTGGTCCTTGCTCAACTCTGTGCAGTGTGCCGGGTTCAGTGTAAGAAAGACCACCGTGTTCTTTTACCTCAGAGCTTCCAGGGCACTGGGTGGGGGCTGGGCATAGTTTATGCCCATGAGTGGCTCTGGTGAAGGCGTGTAAAGGGGCAGTGCAGCCAGGGGCTGGGCTGTTCAGCAGCGTTGTTTCCTGGCAGTGACTGGGAGTGGGAGGTGGCCTGGGCAGGGTTTCTTGTAAGCAGTTTCTCTTAGCCTTGAGGTAGGTGCACAGGAGTTGCCTCTGGGGTGCGGACAGACAAGTGAAAACATAGGTGTGGGAAGTCACCACTCTTGGTTCAGCCTATCTTACTGAATTCCTTTCATCTAGTAATCTTTCCAATGTGTTTGGGGAGAGGGGATCAGCTCTGCGGGAGGCAGATCTCTATAGAGGGATCCAGGCCTAGCTCAGGGGACTGCACCCTTTTGGTAAAGGCCTGGCCTTCTCAATCTTGCTGCTTGTCCATCTTCCACCTGTGTCTCCCAGGCCAAGCTTCGCTCCCGGAACCGCTCAGCCGAGGAGGGGGAGGTGACAGAGAGCAAATCAAGCCAGAAGGAGTCTTCCGTCCAGCGTTCAAAGTCCTGCAAGGTCCCAGGGCTAGGGAAGCCCCTCACGTTACCCCCGAAGCCAGAAAAATCCTCAGGGTAAGTAACTGAGCTCTAGGTATTCCCTGAACCTCAGGTATTATCCTCAGAAGGGGAAACTCACTTTCCAGAAGTAGAAAATTGAGCTTGAGAGGAAGTTGAGTTGCTTCATATTAAATGGGCTATTGGGAGGTTGGGGGGTAGGGTAGAAGGTGGGGTGGGGTATCCAGATCTGCCCCTGTACCCTAAGCTGCCTCTTCTGATGGGAGTGTAGGTAGTCTCACCTTGTTCAGTTTCTTTAAACTTTGCTTTTGTGACCTTTGCACTTTGCACTTTCCAGGTCAGAAGGATCATCACCCAACTGGCTACAAGCCCTGAAGCTAAAGAAGAAAAAGATCTGATCAGGGTCCAAGGTAAGGATGTGCTCCTGGGCTGAGGTGAAGGTAAGGATGTGCTCCTGGGCTGAGGTGAAAGTAGGGCCTGGTGTGGATAACTCGGGAGGCCTTGTCCTTAGCTCTCCTGCTCATGTGAGAGGCTAGAAGGCGGCAGGTGAGACGACAGTTTGCTGCCTTAGCTCCTCTGAGGCTGGTGTTTGTCCTGGGCCTGACGAGGGGCGCAGGGAGGGACTTCCTTTCCAGCCTGTGTCCTGTGTGCTGGGACAGTCCTCCAGGTGCTGCGCTTGACCCCAGTGTGGTCAGCTAGCCTGTGACGTTTAGAACTTCTAACTTGAGGTCCTAGCAGGGACTTCCTCAGCACTGGGCTCCCATGATGGAGGGAGCAGGGTGGCCACAGGGCAGAGGAAGCAGGAGCCCTGTCTCTTCCTGACCTTTGTCCTCTCTTCCACCCAATCGCAGGTCCTTCTCATCTGGCAGTCTCAGGCAGTGCCATTCCTGTAGGGTCCCCAAGTAAGGAGACAGCTGGAGCCCGCCAAGGCTCAGACTGCAGCCTCCTTCCCCTCCACTTCTGAGGAGTGTCTGGGAGGCACATTTTTGCACTTTGTATCGCCGCAGTCCCAACTTCTCCCTCCCTGCCCGATTCCCTTTCCTAATGGTGGGAGCTTCCGGCCTTTCCCTTCCTCTCTTCCCTTCACCCTCTTTGCTTCCTTCCTCCCTTGGGTTTTCTTTTGATACCAATTTATAGCATTTTTATAAAAGCCTTTGATTTTTGTAATGGGTGAGCCCCCACCCCAAGCCCCGCCCCAAGCCTCCCTCTGTCCCGCTAGGTGCCCCACAGAGACCAATGACATTTTACCACTTGAAACAATGAATAAAGTTTTTTGGGAATTGGTGTTGTCCTGGACTGGTGTGTGAAAGGGACTTGTGTTCTCACTTTCTGGGTCAGCATTTGGGAAATGTTACTTTTCCTCTGTTAGTTTAGCCATCCATTTCTGTGACAAGATGCTTGCATAAACACCCAATGGAGGGATGGTTTACTTTGTGACATGGTTTCTTTCCATCGTGGTGGCTTGGGCAGGACAGAACAGAGACACTGAGGTGTGGGGGGGGGGAGCAGAGAGACCTTTGTTTTTGTGCTAGAGGGTGTCCTTCTTGCTTTTATTACCCCTGGGTCCCAGTCTGTTGGGCAGTACTGTGGTCATTCGGGGTGCCCTCTCCAGACACCGAGATGTGTGCTGTTAACCTAGACTCTTCTCTGTCCAGCAGGATTAACCATCGTACTCTGGCCGGCCACCGGTGCTCACTCAGACATTAGGCATGTCACCTCCCTTCCACCCTCTGGGCTTAGTGTCTCTGCAACAGGGTATAGTGGTTGTGCTGGATTGCTGATTCAAACACCACCACTTCATCTCAGTCGTTTGCCACAGAAAATGTTATTTCTTGTTTGTGGTAGTCCTGTGTGGGTTGATAGTGGGGTGACTTGTATTTCAGTCATCTAGGGTTCATGGTCCTTTCTGTTGTAGGCTCACCATTCTTAGGGCCTTGGAACCCTACCATGCGTCCTGATCAGGGAGCAGGGAATCAGTTCACTTGGGCTGCCATAACAAAATATAATAGGTGGAGTGGCTCGTAAAGTGGAATTTATTACTGATGTATTTGTAGGAAGTCAGATCAGCGTGCTGTCCGATACCATGACTGGTGAGAAGTTCGTTCATAGTGCATATACGGTTCCTTCCCACTGTGTCCCACACAGTGATGTGGCCGAACAGCCCCAGGGCTCTCATATAATCTACTGCTCTCATGTACAATGCCTCTACTCAACCCCTTATTCCTCACATCATCAACTTGAGGTTAGGATTGCGACATTCCAGTGACAGACATTCCAGACTCACATTCCCGCCGTGCAAGGTCTTTTCTCAGTATCGCTTCATCAGATATGGATGACAGTTGAAGGTGCTGTTTATCCTGAGGCACAGTGCTCTCCAGCTGCGAGCCGTGGAGCCGGGCACTCACGGCCTAGACATTTCCAGTCCAAAGAGAAATCAGCAAGGAGGCAGTAGTAAACTGTTCCCAGTGTGTCTAAAACCTTAAAGCTGGAAAATAAACCGTTGTCTCAAGGCTCTGCCTTTCAGGATCCCTGGGGAAGAGGTCGAGGCCTTCTAGGGCTTCTTGGGTGGTGTTGGTCTTGCATTCAGCGTTTTTTTTTTTTGTTGTTGTTGTTGTTGTTGTTTTATGACTCTCTTGGGGTTGCATGCCTATAGCTTTCACACTGGTATTGTACACCAGGGCTCTTCTGTTGTGGGGTCTCATGGAGCCCATGGCTCCACTGGGCATGGTCCTAGTGGATTTTGGGCCTCTAGTTAAGCCTATGTCTTGACTGTTTCCTCTCTGGGTCCTGAGACACCCGTGGGCATCCTTTGGCATTCAGGTGAAGGTAGCCATGTCGACAAGGCGTGTTCACCTTGTGGGCCAGCTGAGATGGTGCTGCACAGGTGCCACTGAAGTTGTCTACTTGAACTTCCTGCTGTGAGCATAGCCTTGATTGTAACGGGGCCCACTGGAGTTGAACCAGGAGAGGCGAGAAGTGCAGTGCTGAAAAGTGAGGCGCAGAGCCTTGAGGCACTGTGCAGTGAGAGCTGACACCCCATGGGTGCTCCTGAACCCTTCTCTAACAGTGGTTCTGTTCCCTAGGCCCTGGCATTTTGGGCCTGAAATGGAAGGGTCAGCCCCTTTCTGAAATGCCACAAGGCAGTTTACTTCCCTTTGTGTAGAAGAGCAGCACTCGGCTGGTCTATACTGATGTCCTGGCCATCCGGTTGGTGCTCTCCGCTAAGTACACCACGCAGAAACAAGGCAGGAGAGGCTTCATTTGGCTCCTGGTTTCAGTCCCTCGTGCTGGGGAAGGCAAAGCAGAGCAACACAGCTCATGGTGTCAGGGGCCTTTGGTGGTAGATTCGTCACACAGAATAGACCTGGAAGCAAGGATAGCTAAACCAGAACCAGGTGAGGCTCCATTTCCCAGAGGCCTTCAAAACAAGCTGGGAGCACAGTGTTCAAAAGTGTGTGTGCGTTTGTGTGTGCAAGTATACACACGTGAGCTGGTGTGTGTGCAAGCGTGCCTGGGTATGTATGTGTTCATGCATATATGTCTGTGTGTGTTGTGGGGGCAGGGCGGGAACATTTCAGATTAAAACTAACATCTTCCTGTAAGTGCTATCCTTAAATCCTTTCCGTGTTTTACTATAAGTAGTAAACAAAAGCCAAGTTGTATCATCAACTCTTTGCTTAGGGGTTCTTCAGCCAAATATCTCGTCTTTTAGCTTGTGCCTTTGGCCAGCCAGCTGTCAGATGGGGTTCCTCCAACTCTCTCCTTGGGTTTGATTCATTTGCTTGAATGGCTCTCAGAAGTCTGGGCAGCACTTAACTGCTTTATTATGAGGATATTATAAAGAGGCGTGTGGTGTGAGATGCGGAGAAGGGTGTGGACCTCCTTTGCCATCTCTGATGTACCACTGTGTCGGCCAGCCTTCCACTGCTGGGCCAATTACCAGAGACTAAAACAGCAACACGAAAGAGTCAATTTGGTTCACAGTTCTGGAGACTTCAGTCCATGGTTCCTTGGCTGGTTGTGTTAGTGCCTGAGGCCGGGTAATAAATAAATCATGAATGGCAGAGGGGAGCAGCCTGCTTCTTGACAGGAAGGATGAGGGGAAAGAGATATAGACAGACGGGCAGGCAGACAGGGACGCATACACACACATGGGTGGGTAGGTGAATGCACCTGGGACAGTATATATCTTCTTCAAAGGCTTGCCCCTAACTGACCTACTTCCTTCAAATAGGCCTCACCTCCTAGAGTTGCCATCACCCTCCCGTACATAGTCCATGGAGCCATGGATATATCAATGGATCAATGAGTGAATGAGCTTATAGCCTTCATGGCGGTCACCTCCAAAAGTCCTGCCTATGAATACTGCAGTACTGGGGACCAATCCTTCAACATGTGTGCTCCAAGCCACAAAGTTACCCTCTAGGAATCTCTGTGAGCTCTGCTGTCCAGATGTATAAACCCTGTTTTTTGTTTTTTGTTTTTTGTTTTTTTAAGGAGATTTCGTTGTATAGACAGGATTGCTAACAGACTGCTGGGAAAGTTGGGAGAGCCTCCCAAGATTCTCTGGCACTTCTTCCTTGAAAGGTGAAATGCAGGGACCTCTGAGGTGAAGCGGGTTTTAGGACCTATAATCAGATAAGGCAAATCAGATAATACTTTGTTGTTGTTTGTTTGAGACAGGGTTTCTCTGTGTAACAGCCTGGCTGTCCTGGAACTTTGTAGACCAGGCTGGCCTTGAATTTATAGAGATCTGCCTGCCTCTGTGTCCCAAGTGCTGGGATTAAAGGCGTGTGCCACTACCACCCGGCCAGATAATACTTTTTTAAGAAGACGTATTTATTTATTATGTATATGAGTACAGGGTCTTCATGCACACCAGAAGAAGGCATCGGATCCTATTACAGATGGTTGTGAGCCACCATGTGGTTGCTGGGAACTGAACTCAGGACCTCTGGAAGAGCAGCCAGTGCTCTTAACCTCTGAGCCATCTCTCCAGTCCCAGATAATACTTTTATGGCCACTGAAAAGCTAAGAAAGGCCAGCATTTCTCCTTTGGGAGGGAAGCAACAAAGCAGAAACCATGGTTGAAAACCAAAATACATAAGTCATGTGTCACATTTTGTCTTGGCATCTCCTGATAAGGGACTGTGATCTGGGAGCCAAATGAGCCCTTCCAAGTTAATTTTGGCCAATGTTTCATCACAGCAATAGAAAGCAAACAAGGATATATGCACTTACAGAATTTCCCAAACCTTGTCAGAATCCCTACCTTCAGCTTCCTAAAGCAGTGGCTTTTCTTTATTTAATAAAAATTTAGTTTCTATTGGAGTGTCGTCATGGTGTCTTCATACGTGTGCCATTGTGCTTTGCCCTTTTGCATCCCGCCCCTGCCTTTCCCCCCTGCACCCACTCTGGCGCTGGGATCGACCCAGGCTCCATCGTTGTCTTCCCTTGCCCCAGCTGGTTTTCTGTCTTTCTCTAGTTAAGTGTTCCCTTCTGCTTTCCCAGTTCTTGTAATCCATTACTCTATTTTCCATCTCTTCTTCCTCTCCTATCATCCCAATTTCATGACCTAGCCATGCATATAAAATGTTGATATGCGCATGTGTGTGTGTTTGTGTGTGTGTGTGTGTGTGCTTCACCCCAGAGGTCCTGCACTTCACCCTTTAAGGAAGGAATGCTGAGGAATCTGGAAGGCTCTCCCAGCTTTCCCCGGCCAGTCTGTTAGCATTCATCCCTACACAGCAAAGTCTCCATAAGGAACTGACAGCACTCTATCAGTTGTTCTCTTTCCACCTTAAAAAAAAAAAAAAAAAAAAAAAAAGACTTATTAGCTTTATCTGTCTGAATATTTTGCCTGCATGTGTATCTGTATACCGTGGATGTGCCTGGTGCTGGGTGAGGTTGGAAGTGGATGTCCAATTCCTTGGAACTATAGTTACAGATGGTCATGAGCCATTGTGTGGGTGCTGGGAATTGAACCCAAGTCCTCTGCAAGAGCAACAAGTGCTCATCTTTCTCTCTAGCCCCCTTCTTAAGTTTTGAGACTGGTTTTCTGACTAAATTCGGAGCTCACTGATCCAGTGAGGCTACTGTCCAACCATACCAGGGACCCCCCTGTCTTTGTCTCCCACGACTAAGATACATGATCCACTTATTGGAGATCGGAGCTCAGGTCCTCATGCCTATGTGGCGAGTCCTTTTACTGACCGAACCATCCCCTCAGCATACAGACACACACACATGCTTTTATTTTATTTTATTTTATTTGTTTATTTATTTATTTGGTTTTTCGAGACAGGGTTTCTCTGTGTAGCCTTGCCCATCCTGGACTCACTGTGTAGACCAGGCTGGCCTCGAACTCACAGCGATCTGCCTGCCTCTGCCTCACGAGTGCTGGGATTAAAGGCGTGCGCCTCCACGCCCGGCTTCACACATGCTTTTAAATTTAAGTTCTGCACACGAGAGAAAAGATGTGGTACTTGTCTTTCTGAGTCTGGCTTATTTCATATAACGCAATGGTTTCCAGTTATAATCCACTTTTTTTTTTTTTGCAAAAGTTTTATTTGCGACTACATAAAATTCTCTTGTGTTGTTACGGACCACACTTTTTTCTAAAGCACAATTCTTTTGTCCCCTTCTTCTCATGTGTTTTTGCATGTTGGGATGTACGAGGGCACATGTGTATGTATGGAGGTGCATGTACATATGCATGAGTGGAGGGCTGGGGCGGATGTCTTCTGTGTTAATTTTTGTGGCAGGGTCTCTCAACTAGTTCCTGAGCTCATGAGATAGTCTTGGTAACCAGTTTGCCCAGCCCTCCCCCACCCCACCCACCCCCTGCCCCAGCACTAACCTGGGTTCTGGGGTTCCAGACTCTTGTGCCCTTGTTGTCAAGCACTTTTAACCTCTGAACTAGCTCCACAATCCTTAAAGAATTAATTCTTAATCCTCACTGTACATCACTGTCTTTCTGGGGTGCTGGTTAAAAACATGCATTCCAGCTGGGCGTGGTGTTGCAAGTCTCTAATCCCAGCACTCCTGAGGCAGAGGCAGGCGGATCTCTGTGACCTGGAGGCCAGCCTGGTCTACAACTCAAGCTCAGGACAGCCAATCCTACATAGCTGTCTTGTAAAACCACCACCGCCCACCGCCCCCCCTCCGCCCCCGCCGCGCAAAAAAAGCACAAAAACAAAAACAAAAAAAAGAAAGAAAGAAAAAGAAAGAAAGAAAGAAAGAAAGAAGAAGAAGAAGAAGAAGAAGAAGAAGAAGAAGAAGAAGAAGAAGAAGAAGAAGAAGAAGAAGAAAAAGCATCCTAGAACTGGGGAGATGGCTTAGTGGTTAAAAGGCTGGCTGAGCATGCTTGAGGGCTCAAGTTCAGATCTTCAGAACCTACTTAAATGTCCGGTGAATTTGGCGTCACACTCGTAATTCTAGCCTGGGAAGGTGGAGACAAAATCCATGAACAAGCTGGAGATATATATATCTCGTACAGACACACACATGTCAGTGGACCCGCCCCCAAGATGCCAACCCCGGAAGTATACTTAAGGAATGCGTGTTTGGGGACTCTCTGAAGTAGAGGAGAAAGGAAAGCTGCGGGCTCAAAGGGGCTGCCTGGCTGTGCTCCTGGGTTGGTTTGTGCCAGGGAGCCCCTGCGCCAGTCTTCTCAGGGCCTAGCATGGCCGAGCCCCCATGAGCTCTGTCCCAGTCTTTTCCAGCCCCTCCTCCTTGTAGGAGCAGGACTGGCAGGCACCCAAACCAAACACTTAAGACTCATTAGGGGAACAAATGGAGCCTGGGTCGATCCCAGCGCCAGAGTGGGTGCTGGGGGGAAAGGCAGGAGCCCCTGGAACAGAGTCTCAAACTTTCCTTTTATAGCGGCGGGGGGGGGGGGGGGAGAATAACTTTGTTAGGAGTCAGGGATGTACACGCGGGACTGTGGCGTAAAAGCAGCTGTCTGCAGTGTTACCAAAAAAATAATACTGCTGTCATGTAGCCCTTTCTCAAACAGCGCCTGGGGTTCTAAGGAGTAGCTTTATAGGGCCTTATATACTCATATTGGGGGAGATTTTGGATTATCAAGCAAGCTGACCAATCAGAGTCAAGGGTGGCTCTGAAGACCCGGTCTAGAGAGTTGAATGAGCTCCGGAAGTCACTGAGCCACTTTGAAGGCAGCAGTTCAGCAAGTTTCTAAAACAACCGGCCCCTCTCCCACCAGTGAGAAAGCTGGGCAGTTCTGCCCTGGGGCTCCAGCTGAAAACTCAGAGCAAGGAATCTAGTCCTAACCCCATTACAATTAGGAATGCCCTGCAGGGCAGTGGTGGCACTCGCCTTTAATCCCAGCATTCCGGAGGCAGAGGCAGGTGAATCCCTGTGAGTTCCAGGCCAGCCTGGTCTACAATGCGAGTCCAGGACAGCCAAGGCTACACAGAGAAACCCTGTCTTGGAAAACGAAAGAAAGAAAGAAAGAAAGAAAGAAAGAAAGAGAGGATACAAGTGATGGGATAACAATTGAGTTGTAATCTGAATAAATTAATAAAATTTTTTAAAAAAAGAAAGAAATGCCTTAAACCTCACTTCCCTGTGCTCTGCTCCTGAGGCTCCCACCAAAGAGGAAACCCTGATTGTGTGAACTGGGTTCCCGCAGATGGTGGAAGATGCTTCTGGAACCGACAGGTCGGTGCTCTCCCACATCCCCAACATCTAGGAATTGCTGTCTGAACAAGCTGGCCTCGGGGGACCCTTTGTGGTGGTAGTGGCAGCGTATTGTGGAAGTCTGAAGAATTGCCGCACATTGTGTGCCACTTCCTTCCTCTAGCATCCTGCCTCGGAGATGTGGTCCAGCTATCTACTGCGGTCACACCTCGTTCTGGAGAGTCAGTTTAGAAAAACACGTCCCTCCCCTGGACAGCTCTAGAGGAGTCACGAGCAGATCAAAGTTCACAGCCTGGGGAACCCCCTCTTGGAGCTCAGCTTTGAAACAGGTGTGTGCTGGGTGTGGTGGGGCAAGCCTGCACACCCAGCATCTGAGAGGCAGAGACTGAAGGGTCAAGTGTTGAGGGCCAGTCAGGGTTGATGGAGAGTTTCGGGCCAGTCTGGGGTATGTGACACTCCACCTCAAACACCAGAAAGCGCAGAGGCACTGAAGAGGGGGCTCAGTGGCTGAGAGTGCTGGCTGTGGAATCCTGAGGACAGTTGTTCAGACAGTGTGGCAGCCTAGCTGTGACATCTTGTAACAAGCTGGGCTTTCCTGACACCCTCTTCTGGCCTCTGCTCCCGTGTGGTCGCAGGTGTGTACATCCGCCCACCTGCATGTAGACAGATGGAGTGAATTGCTTTGGGTAAAGGTTTATTTGTTTTTATGTGTATGGCAGCTGGTCTTGCTCTTCTGTCGCTTGCATAGTGAGGGTTGGGGAACACGCGCAGCCCTCCTGCCTCCTAGTCCTGTGATGATCTGTGGGACTTGGGGGTTGTGATTTTCTTGGGAGCTGATTTAACTTCTGGTCCTTCTGCGCCAGGAGGCTTGGCTCACCTGTAAAACCATTTGGCCCTTAAAGCTGTGCTCTGGCTCCTGCCCCTCCTCTGTTATTTAGTGCCCATCACAGGCAGAAAAAATTTTGGCAAGTCTTACAGGCCCCTCTCCGCACCGCCCTGGCTCCCCCTCCTGTTGTGGGAGCCAAGCCCTAGTGGCCAGAGCTGTGTGGATGCAGAGTGAGTTTTAATAGAAGCCCAAGGAATGACTCTAATAATACTTTTATTCATACGGCACTCTGTCTCCTGTGTCCTAACCTCCATTCATTAATTTTTTTAAAAGCAATATTTATCGGATATTTCTCTGGTGGCAAACACAAAACATGTTCATTGTAGACAACTGAGAAAACGTGCAGGAGAAATAAGAAAAGATACTGTCTGAGCTGGAGGTGCGGCTCAGCTGGTGGGGTGCCTACCCAGTATACACGAGCCCCCGGGGTTCTATTCCCAGCACTACCTAAACTGGGTGAAGTGGTGCACACCTGTAATCCCAAAACTTTGAAGATGGAGGCAGAAAAATCTGGCTGCCAAGGTCCTCCTGGGCTACACAGCAAATCTGGGACCAGCCTAGGCTCCATGAGACAGTGTCGCAAGAAAAAAGAAGTAAATAATTACATGCATAAATAAATTGGCTGTAATCTCTCTTTTTTTTTTAAAGAAGTATACTTTTATTTTAAAATAGATTTGATTTACAGAGAAGTTGAAATGATAGTGGAGAGTTCTACTCCCAGTTTTCCCTAGTGTTAATATTTTATACAATCATAGTCTATTTGTTACAACAGATAAAACAATACCAGCACACCATTGTTAACTGAAGTGTGTACTTTATTTACAGTTCCATATTTTCCTCTCAGTGTCCTTTTAAAAAGAAGGACTAACTTATTTTTATTTTATGTGCATGGGTCTTTGACCTGTGTGTGCACATGTGCACAGTATGCATGCAGTGTCTCCTGGAAGTCAGAGGAAGGCATCAGATTTCTCTGGGGCTGGGATTACTGACAGTTGTGGACCACCATGGGGATGCTGGGAGCTGAACCTCAGCCTTTAGAAACGCAGCAGCCATTGCTCTTAACTGCAGAGGCTTCTTTCCAGCCCCACCTAATGTCCTTAAAAAAAAAAAAAAATAGTTTCAGGATCCTATCTAAGATAGTGCCTTAGATTTAGATGTCATGTCTTCTCAGGTCGGACTGTGACAGATTCTCAGTCTTTCCTTGTTTTTCATGACCTGGATACATTAGTAAAATGTTCTTCTATTTGAGTTTGTCAGAGATTTTCCTCCTGATTAGAGAGGGGTTATGAGTCACAAGGAAGTGCTGTTCCTTTGATAGCTTTCACATGAAAGGCACCTGCTCTCATAGTGGTTTATCAGTTGGCTTTACTTTGACCAGTTGGCCTGTGGACCTGTGGAGTGCTTGCTAGTGTTTTCCACTGTGAAGTTATTCTTCCTGTCCCATTCATTCGTGTGTGTGTCTGTGTGTCTGTGTGTGTGTGTGTGTCTGTGTGTGTGTGTGTGTGTGTGTGTGAGAGAGAGAGAGAGAGAGAGAGAGAGAGAGAGAGAGAGAGAGAGAAAGAGAGAGAGAGAAATAGGGTCTCATGTATCCTACGTTGGTCTTGAACTTGTTACAGAACAGAGGATAGCCTTGAACTTCTGATCCTCTAACCTCTGCCTCCCAAGGGCTGGCATGACAGGTGTCTGCTAGCCAGTTTGGGTGGCTCTTGGGATCAAGCCCAGCACCTCACATGTAGTAGGAAAGCAGCTATATTAATTGAGCTTGGCAGCAGGCACCTTTACCCACTGAGCCATCTTGTTGGCCCCACACTGTTCTCTTTAGCAAGAAATTATGAAGGGCTAATATTTTCATGCATTTACTCTTGGTCTGAACCTCCTCCCTGCCCATACTATTCTCCAAAGGAACAAAATTCCACCACACATCTGTTTACTTGTAGCACCCATCCATTTTGCCACTTGCTTTGATCCAGGTTCCATTCTTAATCCTATAATCTTCTTATTTCCGGTGGTTATTTGGTGTAGACACCTGCAGCCATTCTAACTGGGTCTGTGCTTAGTTTTCCTCACTGAAAACAAAATTACCTAGCACTTCCCAGGTCCTAGGCTGTGTGCTGTGCCTCCTTCCTACCCATGCCTTTGCTCAGTCACATCTGACCCCAGGATGGATGTACTACGTCTGCCTTCAGGCTGTGGCTGAAAACCGTGCTGTATGGGGTGAGGTCAGTTGTACAGTCTGCTGCACGCCAGCCCTTGCTCTGTAATCCCAGAGTTTAGCACCAGAATACGCTTCAGTAGACAGGCTCAGAGAATCCCAGAGAAGAACAGTTCCAAGGGCAGATGCAGTGTGTGGTAAATCAAGTCAAGTCTCTGTGCCTTTCCTGTCTGTCCTATGCAATGGGGACAATAGCTTTCCCTCCTCCCAAGGCTGTTAGGAGGGTTACTGGCTCAGTGCAAGCCATGAGGAGGAGTGCTGTTAGTACGCTATTTCTCACTTGAACGTCTACGAAGTAATCTATCCACCGTCTGTGGGTACTCCACTCATCCATGGGGCAGTTCCGCTTGATCTCAAGCTGTAGAAGTTCTTAGTCCCGCCCCTTTTAAAACATGTGTGCATGTGTGCATCATAGGCTCTTCTGACAAGCTGATAAGTAAAGTATGGTAATACCTATAAACAGGAAGGCAGCCCATGGGCGCAAGAGGGGACAAGAAAGAGTAACAGGGATGTGAATATGGTCACAATGCATGATACACCTTATGACAGCATCACAATGAACCCCATTATTGCATATTATAAGTATATGCTAAAAACTTTACCGAATTAACTACACTGGAAGTTTCCTAAATATTAAAGATGTACATTTGTGACGTAGAAGTGCATGCAATGATACATGTGCTTATTTATGAGTGCATTAAATAATAAGATCTAGGGCCAGTGAGGCAGGTCAGCAGTTCAAGCCTGGTGCCCTGGGTTGAATCCCCTGAATCCACACAAAGGTGAACGGAGAGAGGTCACTCCAGTATTGGGGGATGGTCTGATGTATTTTGATATTAATTACTGTTTTCTGTCTGTGACCCACCTTTTGCTTAATAAAAAGCCATCCCACTTGGGCAGGACCAGGAGATAGGTGGGGCTAGAAGAGAGAGAGAGAGAGAGAGAGAGAGAGAGAGAGAGAGAGAGAGAGAGAGAGAGAGAGAGAGAGAGAGGAATTCTGGGAAAAAGAAGAAAGAGCCACCACCAGGAGAGGAGAAGGAGACCTGAAGGGACGAGAGGAAGGCTGTCATGAGTTAGCTGGAGGAGAAGCACAGGGCCAGCATGGATGGAGACTCTGGCCCAGATGAAGAACATGAGCAAAGTATTTGGGATTATGGATGGGAGGTAGCTTGATAGAAGTTATTAGAAGCAGATGGCCTGGGATTGAGGCAGGGATCCCATGCCTGCCCCACTATGGGAGGTAGTTTAGAGGATTGATATCTGCCCTGCCCCAGGTTAACTAAGGCTATCTGAAAATACAGCAAGTGTCTGTGTCTTGATTGATTGCTACCCGGGCCTACAGATAATACTGGTAATACAGATACATTTTAAAAACAATAAGTAGTTGTCGTTCAGCCTCCCCATGTGTGCTCCTCTCCATGATGTTCATGCAAGCACATACATGCACACAGTAATAAGGCGGAGCAAAAGAAAACAGAGACCCAGAGTTATGGCTTTGAGGTAGTGCTGTTTTAGAAACTGTACAAATGACTGCAGTGAACTATGAAATACCTGCCATTATTATTTTTTGTTTATTTGTTTTAGATTTATTTATTTTATGTGTATGACTGTTTTGCCTCTACGTTTGCATGTGGACTATACGTATACCTGGTGACCACAGAGGTCAGAAAAGGATGTTGAATCTCTGGAACTGGAATTTTGGGCAGTTGTGAGCTGTTGTGTAGGTGCTAGGAACCGAACCTGGGTTCTCAGTAAGAGCAGCAAGTGTTTCTGCAGAACCATGTCTCCAGTTACCTTTGTGAATTTTGAAAAATCTATAAATATTGTTCTATTTCACATATGTTTATAATTTATTTTGGTCATTTTTTGCCCTGCTGCCCTCTTATCTCCCTCCCACTCCTGATAAACTCCATCCTTTTGTTTTGCTATTAGTTTGCTTGCTTGTACACAAGATCTGTCTGTATAGCCCTGGCTGTCCTGGAACTCAATATGTAGACCAGGCTGACTTTGAACTGACAGCGACCCGCCTCTGAGGTATGCAGCACTGTGCCCACACACTGTGTATGTGTGTGTGTCTGTGTGTGTGTGTGTGTGTGTGTGACTTGTTTACTGGAACAGGGTTTTACTATCTAGACCAGGTTTGATTAAAGTTTATGTTCTTCCTGTCTCAGCCGGCCAAATGCTGGGGTACAGGCCTATCTGTGCCATGGTACCTAGCTTGTTACTTTTAATGAGAAAGGGCTTGGTACTCCTAATTTCACGTGTTGTGTTCACTATGTTTATATTGAAAAGAAATGCTAAATTTCAGAAAGAGATGAGTGATTTTTTTTTTTTTTTTTTTTTTTGGTTTTTCGAGACAAAGTTTCTCTGTGTAGCCTTGGCTGTCCTGGACTCACTTTGTAGACCAGGCTGGCCTCGAACTCGCACCGATCCACCTGCCTCTGCCTCTTCTAGGATTAAAGACATGTGCCACCACGCCCGGCTTAAGATGAATGAATCTTTTATGGCCTTATTCTTAGCTCTCACATGGCTGAATTCTTAACGCAGACTCCAGATGAAGAACTGAACGGGAGGAATTTATGGGGTCTTTTCCAGCTCTGTGATTCTGAGTCTGACCCTGGAGAGTTCCGGGATGAGGAGAGGGTCCTGCTCTGTGGATGGTGGCCCAGGACATGCTTACAGAGGCCTTTTGAGCTACTGCTCTTTCCTGCAGGGCAGCTGGGTTCCTAGGTTTAACAGAAGCAAAGGCTCCCCCCAAGGGCCTTTGCCCTCCTGATCAGTAGCTGCTGTGGCAGATCTATTGACCCAGATCTTTGTTTTCGGGAAACGGCCATTTCTCTTGTTAACCCCAGCCAGCCCGGCCCTGGACATGGTGCTTTCTGTGATTTGGGCTCAGCATTAGGGCCGAGCTAAGTAAGAAAGGAGTAGCACTCCATGGAAGGGGAACACTCACCAAAGACCAGGAGCCATTGCTGCCGGACCCTTCATCTGAATGCCAGGCTCATTTCATCTGTGAAAAGTGCTGAACTGTTACCTAGGCTTTTCTGGACTTCCGCACTGCTGCTCCTTTGGCTCTCTAGGGTCCCAGATGATTCTAGCCCTTCCTCAACACACAGGTAGGATTTTTTTCCACCCCAAGTTTCAACATTCCTTCTACCCAGCTCTCCTTTAGTGCTCCAGGGCTTGAGGGCACATATGCAGACAGACAGACAGACACAGACACAGACACACACACCTCTTCCCATTCTCTTCTTCTTTCTTGCTTTTTCCTTTCCTTTCCTCCCTTCCCTCCTCCCTCCCCCTCCCTCCCTCCTTCCCCTCCTCCCTCCCTCCCTCTACCACTTCCTTCCTTTTCAGAGACATCTCACTGGATAGCTCTGGGTAGTCTCAAACTAGTGATCCTTCTGCCTCAGCTTCGTGCTGATGTGACAGGCATGCCACATGACTACACAAGCACAAGTCTACAGATTTATAGACTGTTGAGGGACAGCTTTACCTAGAGTGAGCCGGGAACTGTGGACTCAAGCTTTAGGGGATGGAGAAAAATGTGTTCTGGGCTTCCCCTACACCTACTGTGTCCAGCACCTGGCATCCTGCGCTGTCATCACTGACAACCTACATCTCTGGCTTAAGTGGTGCTCTTACCTGGCCTTTTGTTTTGTTATATACAACCTCCAGAGCAGTGCTAATGCTTCTGACCCTAGAATAGTCCTAGAATTTGCATGAAAGGAAGATGAACACATCAAAAGGTGTGCTGTGGGGTCCAATGGGGGAAACCCTGCCGGGAGAAGCTGAGATACTACTCATCAGACTCCTGAGTTCAATGCAATCCAACGTTTGTTTTATAGTTTATCAATTATTCATCCTTGATAGACGGCAAAGAGCCAGGCACAGCCCAGTCTCAAGGGTCAAAGTCTAGCAAGGGAGATGGCTACAGGAGATAAACAGAAATACGATGTCATAGAGCTTAGAATGGCAACGTATGTGTATAGTAGTCTCCTCACCCATGGTTTCACTTTCCATATGTTTGTCTGCAGTCGACTGTGGTCTAAAAATAGTAAGTGGGAGATTCTAGACATAAATAACAGTTCATTCGCTTTAAAACCACACACTGTTCTGAGCAGCAGTATGAAATCTTGTGCTGCCCCATCCCATCCTGCCTGGGATGGGAGTCATCTCCTTTTTCAGTATACTCACACAGTATGTACTACCCATGTGTTAATTGTGTTCAGGTAATCTTGAATTTTATTTAATAGCTCAAAGTGCAAGACTAATGATGATGGCACCTTAATATGCCAAAGAGGCTGTGAAATGCTTCTCTTAATTTTTGCATTAAGAAGATGGGTGAAATATTTTGAGGGAGGGAAAAAATATAACCACTGTGATTATAATCCAGTGAAATAATATTTATCACTGGATGCTATCACCATTCAATTATTATTTATTGCTATTAATCCCTTACTACAAATGACCTGGAAATTAAATTCTATTGTATATATGTGAAAATTACAGAGTCTAGTTGTGTTTGTAGTTTCAGGCATCCACCAGGGGCCTTGGACTTTGTCCCCACAGATAAGGGGTTGAGAGGATGGCTGCAGCGTGTAAGGCTACTCAGGGCAGCAGCTGTTCCCCTTATGGAGTTTGAAGGGTTTGCTGCTGAGCAGTCAACATGGAAGGCCTGGAACGTGGTAAGTCCTTAGGCCAGAGGGGGAGGGTGGGGATAGCTCCCCGAGAGGATTCGGTTTGTCCAAAGTTGGGTATAAAACAGTGCAATTCTCAGAAGGCAAGGATTGCATGAAGTTGTGAGCGATACACATACATACATACATACATACATAGGCTCCAGACTTAATAGAAACAAATTTCCTGGTGACTCTTGAGGTTGGAAGTCTAAGACTGAGGTCTCAGTAAGTTAAACTACTTCTGATGCCTCTCCCCTTGGCTTCCAGATGGCTGATTTCTCACTGTGCCTTGTGTGTGTGTGTATGTCTGTCTGTCTGTGTGTATGTCTGTGTGTGTGTCTGTCTATGTGTGTGTGTTGCTTTGCCCAAAGTTGTGCTGATTCTGACAGCAGAGCCTATTCTAGCAGCCCCATTGAATGGAATCATGGGTTCAAGTCCCTGCCTCCAAATCTAGTCCCATGCTCAAGGACTAGGAGCTTCAACATAGGACGTTCGAAGACTCTAACCGAGCCTCTAGTGTGGTGACCGTGGAAGAGGGAGAGGTGGGCCTAGGTGGTGGTGATGGCGCAGAGTCAGATGCAGGAAGGCCTATCAGGACTGGGTTTCACACGTTAGGACTCGGAGGTGCCTGCTGCTGATTTGGCCTGGAAACTCTCATTGGAAAGTGAACAACCTCAGTGTCCTGTCCCCCCCATGCTCTGGCCATTCTGGGAGACATATGGTCTTTCAAGCCTTTGGCCCCTAGGGCTGGTCACTGGAGCCTCACCCCAAGGAAGGATCAGTTTTGGCCTTCTGCCTGGGCTGTGTGGGATCCTTGCCCAGCTGGGCTGGCCCTGGAAGCTTATCAGAAACTTTCCAGAAACTCCCTTCTTAACAGACGTGACTGCACAAAGGCCATGCTGAGCAGTTTTATGGGTGCAGAGAGAAGGAGAAAAGCCAAGCGTTACACTCCTGCCTTTTGTAAACTCCCCGTGTCTCAGAAGGTCCAAGGCCTGGCACTGTTGCCCTGGCTTCACACTTACCTCCCTCAGCCTCACTGGTTACCCTTTTCTTCCTCCACAAAATGAAGGCGGCGAGGGCAACACACCGGAGGCCTGGCCCTTCCAGCTTCTGGAACCCAGAGGAAGTGGTGGTGGGGAAGACGTTTCCACTCTGGGTAGAGGCACCCCAAATTTCATCTTCTAGCCAGGGTCGGGTGCCTTGGGAATCTGCTTTCCTAAGGCATGTAAGGCTGGGTGGGGCAAGAATGGACAAAGAGGTGTGCTGGCTGTTTTATTTATTTATTTATTTTTAAGTAGAAAATATTTTTCTTAGTTCTTTGAGAATTTTATATAACCTGCTTTAATCATTTATCCTTCTTTTTAATTACTTGTTTATTTATCCTCTCACAATTTCATACAAAACGATCACACCTCCTCCCAGTGTCCCCTCTTATCTCCCCATCCCTTCTATGTTGAAGAGCAAACCCAGAGCCTTGAACAATTAGGCAAGTGCTCTGTCATTGAGCTGTGTTGCCAGCCCTTTCAGAAGCACTTGTATTTGAAGTATAAAGTGCAGTGGATGTTGTGTGCATTTTAGTCCGCTGCTTGATTAATTCTTCCCACACAAATACAGTAGTGGAGCTACCACTGTGTAAAGGTGTAGAGCAGGCCAGCAGTTCAGCGAGCTGCCTCCGCAAAACCAACAAACAACAACCTTAGGTGCTGAGAGTCAATATTAGGAACTTAACTGCAAACTTATGTGTTGATGATATTTAGATGTAGGGCCTTTGAGAGGTGATTAGAGTTAAATGCTGCCTTGAACAGGTGACTGAAGGTATTAATACATTTGAAGGAAGAGGGAGACTCATGCCAGCATGCTTGCTTTGTCTTGCCATATGACACTCTGCCATGTAAAGATGCAGCAATAAGGCCCTTACCAGAACCTGGTGTCCAACCCTTGGATTTCCCAGGCCTCTGAACTAGAAGATAAATGGTAGGGAACAGAAGCAGTCCTGATTGACTTCAGTCAGTATGTATTGTTGACAAGGGTACTGCCATTACAAAGGCTGAAGCCTCAAACTCATGGGAGGTTGCCAAAGCCGTTTCCCATATGGCCAAGGCTAGGAGAGACGGCCAGAGCTTTCTGAGGGGTCTGAGTGGAAGCAAATGACGGTATGTACAAAACCTATGAACTGCAGCTTCCTCTTCCTCCAGGGTGTTTAAGGCCTGAAACTGCTCACCTTCCAGTTTGAGGTAGAAGTAGCTGCCATTCCATCGGAGTGCACACAGCCTTCCTGATTCCCAGCTTTTTTGTTATGTGTCTATGCTTTATTCATTTCCTTTCCACCCCCCAGTCAGGGATCCAGGACCCAAGCTGTGGGGGGTGGCAGTACTAAATAAACCTCTTCTTTTAATATCAACTATCCACTCCATGCTATTTAGGCATTGTGATGGCCAACGGAGTAAGACAGTTCCCATTTGAGAAATCTTAATATCCCCAAGGCCACCGCACTGTGAGATCAACTGCATGGACATGTTGGTCACGCATAGGTGCTTTGTAAGTACCAGTGTTTGGGACTCCTAGAATATTCATGGACAAGTTCCAGATGACCCCAACCCCAGATTCAAACCATCCTCATAGTCTGTGCCATGATAGAGTGGAGGTACCTCAACCCTCTGGTCGTGCCGTGCATGCTCTGCCCAAACCTCTGACCCTCAGCCTGCAGCTACATAGTACCACGGCTCTCTTAAGTTGCTGGAGTTTGGGATAACATATGATGTATGTGTAATAGGGCAAAAAGAGGATGGCTCCTGGAAGGGACACTTTAATATTCTTACTAGGTAGGAAACGGAAAAACTCATAGCCAACCAAACGAAGTTGCCTTCGTGAGCCCTTGGTCTGCTTGCTTTACCCTGAAGACTCTTCTTCAGAGTGTCTCATTACCTTTAGACCTGGTGTCAAGTGTCTTGTGTTGGCCAGTTTCTTGTCAATTCTACACAAACTTGGAGTTTAGTTTCTTGGGAAGAGGAAATGCCAATTGAGGGATTGCCTCCATCAGATTGGTCCATGGGCATGTCTATGGGGGCATTTTCTTTCTTTCTTTTTTCTTTTCTTTTTTTCCGAGACAGAGATTCTCCATGTTATCTTGGCTGTCCTGGGCTCACTTTGTAGACCAGGCTGGCCTCTGAACTCACAGCGATCCACCTGCCTCTGCCTCCCGAGTGCTGGGATTAAAGGTGTGTACTACTATGCCCAGCTTATGGGGGCATTTTCTTGATTAATGGTTGATTTGAAAGGGCCCAGCCCAGTGTGGGTGGTGTCATCCCTGGCAAGATGGTCCTGAGTTGTATACAAAGCAGGCTGCGCAAGCTGTGGGGAACAATCCAGAAAGCAGCATTCCTCCATGGCCTCTGCTTAGGGTTTTGCCTTGAGTCGCTGCCTTGGTTCCCTGGATGGTGTGTCACAACAAATCCTTTCTTCTCCCAGCTGGTTTTGGTCAGGGCGAGTGAGAGAGTAACCAGAACACCTTTGCTGTCATGGCTCCTGGAAGCAGAAGGCATCGCTCATACAAGTCTTGGCCTTCTTAACAGAGCTCCTGAAGGAAGGGGACTTGTGATGCCTGGGGAGCAGAGCTAGGTGCGCAGTGCTGGAAGGCTGGCCGACAGAGGTAGCCTTCCCTCTGGCCACCAGAATCCTTTCTATAGCTCCTAGGCAGAAGTCTTTTCCGAGAGCCCAATTCTGGGCTCACCTCTTTTCCTGCATCATGCGATGCTATCATCACTCTAGACACAGTATGATATGGCACTTAAATTTTGATGGTGGTGTGACAATGGAGGTTGCCTGGCTTCCCTGACCTTCAGTTTTTTTAGTCTTAAAAACAATAAGTAGTCCTGGGTGTGCCTAGGGCTGTAGTAAAGATGCCCAGAGAATCACTCATTTGCCTATTATCTGCTCAGCCTTTATTAACATGTTGACCAAGCAAAATGAAACCAGAGTGGAGGTAGGGTGTCAGCTTGCATGGTTGGCATTATTACTGACTTTTAAAATGGATGCGTGTATGTGTATTGTGTGTGTAGAGGCTAGAGGTCAGTCTCTGGTGTTGTCCCTCCATGTGTCCACATTATTTTTTAAGATAAAGCCGCTGGTTTTTACCTGAAATTTTTATTTGCTATTCAGCTAGATTCACTGGAAATTGAGCCTCAGAGATCTACCCTCCTCCCCCCAGCACCATTATCATGTGTGTGCCGCCACACCCAGGCTCAGGGGATTGAACTCAGGCCCTCACACTCTGGGTGGCAAGCACTTTACCAAAAAGAACAACTTCCTCAGCCCTGCCTCCTCCCCTATTTTTTTTTCTACAGATGAAGACAAGCCTGGGGTCAGAAAGCTGGCAGAAGAAAGACGTGTGGTGCCATTTCTGTCTATCACCCAAGTGATTTCAGGTGCCCACGGTTCTGAACGAATGGCCTTGAAGGCTGCCTGGGCTCACGATCATGCCTTAGGCTTGTGGGGCTGTGTCTCTCACCTTGAGACTTGGTGTGAACCCACTGTAGTACCTCCTCCAGCCTCAGTTGTTGGAGATGATGTCCAAGAAGCAACTGCAGCCCTGAACAGCCCCTGGACACTGAAGGTTGCAGCACAGTGCCGCTGGCCTGCCTTCCAACGGAAACTGCTTTGGGGCCTTTCCTTTATGATCTCTATGGGTGGGGAGGGAATGACTGCTTTTCCTCCAAACAGGTGTGGGAAGAAGAATTTGATTTATCTTAAAAAAAAATAGCTCTGTTGGGCTGGAGAGATGGCTCAGCGGGTAAGAGCACTGGCTGTACTTCCAGAGGTTCTGAGTTCAATTCCCAGCAACCACCTGTGATGACGTCTGTTTCCTCTTCTGGCCTGCAGGCATACATGCAGGCAGTGGGTAAGAGCACTGGCTGTACTTCCAGAGGTTCTGAGTTCAATTCCCAGCAACCATCTGTGATGACGTCTGTTTCCTCTTCTGGCCTGCAGGCATACATGCAGGCATACATGCAGGCATACATGCAGGCATACACGCAGGCACACATGCAGGCACACATGCAGGCACACATGCAGGCGTACATGCAGGCGTACATGCAGGCAGACATGCAGGCAGACATGCAGGCAGACATGCAGGCGTACATGCAGGCATACATGCAGGCACACACGCAGGCACACACGCAGGCACACACGCAGGCATACATGCAGGCAGACATGCAGGCGTACATGCAGGCATACATGCAGGCACACACGCAGGCACACACGCAGGCACACACGCAGGCATACATGCAGGCATACATGCAGGCAGACATGCAGGCAGACATGCAGGCACACATGCAGGCATACATGCAGGCATACATGCAGGCACACATGCAGGCACACACGCAGGCATACACGCAGGCACACACGCAGGCATACATGCAGGCACACATGCAGGCAGACATGCAGGCAGACATGCAGGCACACATGCAGGCACACATGCAGGCACACATGCAGGCATACATGCAGGCACACATGCAGGCACACATGCAGGCGTACATGCAGGCGTACATGCAGGCACACATGCAGGCACACATGCAGGCATACATGCAGGCAGAGCACTATATACATACATCATAAATAAATAAATCTTAAAAAAAAAAAGCTCTGTTGTCAGGCAGGTGGCTCATGGCCTGTAATACCACATTGGGGAGGCAGAGGCAAGCAGATCTCTGTGAGTTCAAGGGTATCCTGGTCTACAAAGCGAGTCCAGGACAGTCAAGGAGAGAAATCCTATCTCAGAAAACCAAAAACCAAACCAAATGAAATGAAACCAAACCAAACCAAAAAACAAAAACAAAAACAAAACAAAAAGCTCTGTTGAGACACAAATAATGTAGCACCTAAGCACACATTGAAAGTGTGATTTTGGTGGCATTTGGTGCTACAGCTGTCATCATAGGCAATTTTACATGTCTTTGTCATCTCATAAAGGTATTTTATACCTCTTATCCATAATCTTCTCCCTGATCCCATTTTGCCTTCATCTGCCAACTCCTTTTTTTTTTTTTTTTTTGGTTTTTAGTTTTTAGTTTTGTATTTTTGTATTGTTTTGTTTGTCTGTTTGCTTTCGAGACAGGGTATCTCTGTGTGATAGTCCTGGCTGTCCTGGAACTCTCTTTCTAGGCCAGGTTGGCCTTTGCCTCCCAAGTGCTGAGATTAAATGCGTGGGCCACCACACCCGGCCCTTCAGCCCTAATTCTATAGACTTGTCAATTCTAGACATTTCATATACACAGAATTTAGTAATATTAATATCACACCCCCCGCCCCCCGAGACAGAGTTTCCTCTATGTAGTGGTAGCTGTACTAGACTCACTTTGTAGACCAGGCTGGTCTGGTCTCACAGAGATCCACCTGCTTCTGCCTTCTAAGTGCTGGGATTACAGGCATGTGCCACCACACCCAGCTTGTAATATTAGTTTTTAGTGACTTGTTGTTTTGTTTAGTGAGATGACTTTAAGTTAAAAATTAAATAAATTTTTTTTGATTTATTATAATTTATTTAGATTACATCCTGAATGTTATCCCCTCACTGGTATCGTCCCATTTCTACCCTCCCTCCCTCTTCTTCCCTATTCCCCTCCCCTAGACTTCTGTCAGAAGGGGACCTCCTCCCCAACCATATGGCCACAGAATATCAGGTCTCATCCAGATAGCCTCCTTCCCCTTCCTCTGTGTGCCGCCTGGCCTCCGCACCAAGGGGAAGTGACCAAATCGGGGCCACCAGAGTTCATGTCAGAGGCAGTCCCCGCTGTACCCACAACTGTGGAGAATGCATTGCCCATTGGCTTTTTCTGAACAGGGTGTCTAGGTTTACTGCATGCACTGTCCTTGGTTGGTGCAACAGTTTGTGCAGGTCCCCCTGGGCCCAGATCCTCCAGCCTTGATGGTCTCCTTGTGGGGCTCCTGAACCTTCTGGGTCCTTCCATCCCCCAATTCTTCCACACCACTCTCAGTGCTTCACCTGGAGCCCAGCAGCAATCACATCGGTTGATTGGTTGTATCTGTGTTTATATGTGTGTGGGCATGCACATGCCACAGTGCACATGGGGACAGGTCAGAAGACAACTTTAGACGTTTGTTCTTTTCTTCCACCATAAAATTCCCCAGGGTTGAACTCAGGTTTTCAGGCTTGGCGGCAAGTGCCTTAACCTGCTGATCCATTGCTCCAGCCCTGGCTCTAAGCTTTATTCATGTTACCATATGTGTTAGTGTTTCATTACTTTTTCTAGGGTGAGGGTAAAAGAATACTGAAGGACTTGCTCATGATAGGTAGTGAGGACTCTAAGTTACACCCCAACCATTTAATCTATGTTATTTTGAGATGGTCTTGCTTACTGTCCCAGACAGGCATTACATTTTCAATACTTTTGCCTCTGAGTACTGAGTAGTATGTATTGCCGTACCTAATCATTCCTTTATACTGTCAATAAAGTCCACGCTGTGACTACACTGCATTCTGTTTAGTTGGGGTTTGGCCTGCTTTCACCTTTGGGTCATTAAGAACAATGCTTTTCTGTTGGAAATGTCGGTGCATACTTTTAATCTCAGCACATATGAGGCAGAGGGAAGTGGATCTCTGTGAGTTCCAGGACAGCCAGGGGTACATAGAGACATGCTGTCTCAAAAACCAATCAGCCAACCAAAAAAGGATAATGCTTTTTGTAAACATTGTGTGTGTGTGTGTGTGTGTGTGTGTAAATGGGTGTCTATTAGGCATATACCTGGAAGTAGAATTGTTGGGCCATAGAAGACTCTATGTTTAGTCCCTTGGAGGGACTGCAGGCTGTTTTCTAGCAGTTGCATTATTTTCTGTTTCTACCAGTAGTGTAGTGTTCACATTCCCCACATGGGATGTGTCTCTAATTTCATGTGTTTCCCCAGTGGCTAAGGATGCAGATCCCCTTCCAATTTTCTTGCTATCCTTTCATATGTTTTCTTTAAAATATATATAAATATATATATATATTTTAAAGATTTATTTATTTATTATGTATACAATATTCTTTCTGCATATACACCTGCATACCAGAAGAGGGCACTAGATCTCATTATAGATGGTTGTGAGCCACCATGTGGTTGCTGGGAATTGAACTCAGAACCTCTGGAAGAGCAGACAGTGCTCTTAATGTCTGAGCCACCTCTCCAGCCCTCCTTCTTTAAAATATTTTTAAAAGATGCATTTACTTTTGTCTTATGTTTATAGGTGTTTTGCCTTCAAGCGGGCACGTGCGTCATGTTCATTCAGTGCCTCCTAAGGTCAGGGCACTGGATTCCCCTGGAACCGGAACTACCAGTACAAATGGTTGTTAGCAGCCATATGGGTTCTGGAACTTGAACCCAGGTCCTCTGCAAGAGTAGCCAGTGCTGCTCGTGTGTGTGTGTGTGTGTGTGTGTGTGTGTGTGTGTGTGTGTGTGTTTGAAACAGGTTCTCTCTATGCCTTAGTTACTTTTCCTATGTTGTAATAAAACACTACAACCAAGACAACTTATAAAACAAAGTATTTAATTTGGCGCCTTATGGTTTCAGAGGGTTAGAGTCTGTGACCAGTATAGTGGGAAGCATGACAGCAGGCAGCAGGTATAGTTAACGGAGCAGTTGCTCAGAGCTTACATCTGGATTCATGGTAGAGAGCTAACTGGAAATGGCTTGGGCTTTTGAAACCTCAAGCCCTACCCTCAGTGGCACACCTCTTCTATCAAGGCCACACCTTGTAATCCTTCCCAAATAGTTACACCAACTCGAGACCAACTATTCAAACATATGAGCCTATGGGAGCTGTTCTCACTCAAACCACCACAGTGCATTATGTAACTCTGGCGGTCCTGGAGCTCACTGTGTGGACTAGGCAGGCTCTGAGTTCACTGAGATTCTGGAGGGAGTGCTGAGATTAGAAGCCTGTGAGACCATACCCTAGGAAGTGCAATCTCTCCAGTCACCTGATACCTCTGTGGAGAAAGGACGATGATTTGTGTTCCTTGCTGATTTTTCCTTTCACTGTAAGTTGTAAATTCTTTATATCCTCCTCCCACACTCCCTCAGGTTGGTTTACTTTTAAGGCTGTTTAGAAAAGGCCATTTCCTAACTTCCTGGTTCCTTTGTTTACTGGCTGGAGAACTGACAGAAAATAAACATTGGCTGGTCCATGGGCACAGCCCACACTCTTTGGAGCCAACAACTCACATGCTGGACTGGTGATAATGGAATAGACAGGGGCCCTCCTGTCCCCTTCCCCCGACTCTCTTCTCCCCAGCTTTCCCTATGTGAGAAGGATGGCCTTGGGGTGAGGGTGCAGGGGGCATCACCTGTAGGATTCCCATGCCTTCATCCACCTGCAAAAGTTGGATATTTTCTCTCTCTCTCTCTCCTCCTCTCCTCCTGTTTCCACTGAAAACTATCCTAAGAGAAACACTTCTGAGAGCAGCTCAGGCGTGGCGTGACTGGGCTACGGGTGGCCAGGAAGCCATGAGGGAGGCCTTGGGGGCTGGACAGTGTGGCCACTGTTGGTTCTCAGGCAAAGGAAGGGACGTTCCCTTCTCTCAGACACTGGAGCGGGTCAAGTGGCCAGGCTCTTCTCTGACTAAGGCCAGAGTGTAATTCTGGGAGGCACACTCACACCCTGGGGAGGAAGGAAGGGACAGTGGCCTCTGTCTGTCTCTAAGAAGGATCTTGGCAGCGTCACTCAGTGTTTGTTAAGCTCTAATGTCGAGCCAGGCATAGCGCCGAGCGTTTTGTGTTCCTTATCTGGTTAAACCCCAACCATAACTTTACGGGTTAGGCAGTGTGTCCTATGCCGCAACAGGAAAGTGAGTCCGAATGAATAAACTTGTCAGCTCCAGCATGCAGGTGGCAGGGCTGTCTGATCAGAATATCTGCACTCTTAAACTCCTTTTTGATTCGAAGAACACCCAAGCTCTGGAACCCAAAGCCTGCATATGATCGTTTCATGCTGCCAATTTCCATCAAAATTTGCATGGGCGGTAGCTATTTGCAGAAGAAAGAGCCCTGAGCCCTGAGGGTTCAGTAGACAGCTCAGTGGGCAAACAGATTATTCCAGGAGAACCCCATAAAATCCAGGCACAGTACAGTGTGTCTGTAGTCCCAGCACTCATATGGGGTGATGGGTGCTAGAGACAGGAAAATTTCTGAAGCCCATGGGCCAGCTAGCGATGAATGGCAAGAGAACCTTCCTGAAGCAAGGTGGAAGGCAGGGGCTGGCATCTGAGACTGTCTTCTGACTCCCACACATGTGCAGTGGCATGTGGACACCCATGTTCTCACGCGCGAGAGCAAATGGTCACACACACACACACACACACACACACACACACACACACACACACACACGCACATGCACGCGCGCGATAAAAAAAATTCAAACAAGTCAACGAATGGCCGCCACTGAGACACGCCCAGCCTGCATAGGTTTTGTGTGATGTTAGATTACATCATCCTTCTTGAGGTTTGTGTCCCATACAATGGAGATCACACGCAGGGTTATGGAGAGGTCAGTGGAGATTACGGCGGGGAGTATGGTTTGCCAGCTCCAGCATTTTGAAAGGTCAGGGGTTGTTATTCTTATTACATTGTTCACTTAGTTCGGGTCACATCCTGTCATTAACAGTCCCAAATTTAGATGATAGGAGGTCTGAGTCTCAGCCAACAAGCTCAGTGTTGGCCCATTCTCCTGAGCAGTCATCAAGATAATAAAAACATGGTGCTGCCCAGACCCTGGACTTAGAGTTTACTTTAAAAATTTATTTCTTGGGCTGGAGAGATGGCTCAGCAGTTAAGAGCACTGACTGCTCTAGAGGTCATGAGTTCAATTCCCAGCAACCACGTGGCGGCTCACAACCATCTATAACGTGATCTGATGCCTTCTTCTGGCCTACAGGTGTACATGCAGGCAGAGCACTGTATACATAATAATGAGTAAATAAATCTTTAAAAAAATTTCAAAATGTATTTCTTTGGTGCATTTATTTTTTTTTGTGTGTGTATGTGGGCATGTATGTGTGCATGTTTGAGTGTGTGTGTGTGTGTGTGTGTGTGTGTGTGTGTGTGTGTGTGTGTATGAATGAGTGTGAATACCTGTACAAGCCTGTGCAGGGACATCAGGCGTCTTTCTCAGTTGCTGCTCTATCATATTATTCTGAAATAGGGTCTCTTCCTGAAACTGGAGCTCACATCTTCCACCTGGCCAGCTGCCAGCCACCCCCTGGCATCTGCCTGTTTCTGCCCCACTCCCCTACGTGCTGGGGTTACAGGTGCATGCTACCATGCCTGGCTTTTTTATGTGGGTACGGGGATCTGAACTCAGGTCCTCATG
The DNA here is from genome assembly GCF_903995435.1 of Acomys russatus. NCBI lineage: Eukaryota > Metazoa > Chordata > Mammalia > Rodentia > Muridae > Acomys > Acomys russatus. The sequence goes on along the minus strand of NC_067160.1, from coordinate 2,400,395 downwards.
CTTGTGTGTCAACACTTTGCAGGTTCACAACCTCCCTCCCCCGCACCCCTCCGCCCCGCTGACATAGGGTTACTGTGTGTGGCCCTGGTGGTCCTAGAACTTGTTCTGTAGACCAGGCTGGCCTCAGACTCACAGAGCCCTGCCTGCCTCTGCCTCCTGATTAAAGACGTGAGCCACCACCACCAGGCAGTTCTGAAGCTTTTAATCCTACCAAATTGGATCCTGGTTGTTGCTTCTCCAGTACCTGCTGGCTGAAATGCCCAAGCCTCACTTTTTTCTTGGTGCAGAAGCTGGGCGTGGTTGTGCATGCCTTTAATCCCAGCACTCAGGAGGCAGAGGCAGGTGGATCTCTGAGTTCAAGGCCAGCCTGGTCTACAGAGGGAGTCCAGGACAGCCAAAGCTACACAGAGAAACCTTGTCTCAAAAAACTAAAACAAAACAAAACAACAGGTGTAGGACTGAGTGGTGGTGGTGCACACCTCTAATCCCAGCACTGGGGAAGCAGAGGCAGGTGGATTGCTGTGAGGCCAGCCTGGTCTACAAAGCGAGTCCAGGGCAGTCAAGGCTACACAGAGAAACCCTGTCTCCAAAAACCAAAAACCAAACCAAACCAAATCAAACCAAACCAACAAACAAAAAAACAGGTGCAGGATGGCTGCTTGGGACAAAGATAAGACATATTCATCAAAGGTTCACCAATGCATTGCTTGGGACAGTGAAGTGTGAACAGTGCGTCATCGGCTGAGGCACCTAAGGTCCAGAACGTCTATTTTTCTGTGCCTCTGTTGGGACCACCTGTAGGATGGAGTCCTGTCACTTGACTCAATACTAGTCTGTGCTATCAGAAGGTTCTGAGTTGGTTTGTGTAAAGTGTTGGCTGGCATTGCCCTGCCAAGTGTATGTCCTGCTGTCAGGTGATACAGAAGGGAGGAGGGACTGCCCCTCACACCACTCCTATAGTGGGGTGGGGTGATGGAGACAGCGGAATCTCCTGGATGCTTGGGAGTTGGCCAGCTAGCCTGGAGTATTCAGAGACAGAAACAGTAGACAGACTCAGTTTCCACAGCTGGAAGGAGATAACTGACTCCTGATAGCTGGCCTCTGACTTCTGCATGCACTCTTTGACAAGTGCACTTTTGTGTGTGCATATATCACACACACTAATAATAATAAACAACCTAAAAGGAAGTGCAAAGATAGGGGGCTGGAGAGGTAGCTCAGCAGTTAAGAGCACTTGATGCTCTTGCAGAGGACTGGAGTTTGGTGCCCAGAACACACATGGAAGCTTACAACTATTTGTAATTCCAGTTCCAGGGCATTTGGTAATGTTTTCTGACCTCCAAAAGCATCAGGTACTCATGTAATGTACATACGTACATGCAGGCAAAACACTTATATACATAAAATAAAATGATTAAACCTAAATAAATTTAAAACATGCATTGAGAAACAAAAGCCAAGTGTCATGAGGAATAATGAAAGAAAAGAAGCCTGGACTGGTGGTGTCACACACCTTTAATCCCAGAGGCAGGTGGATAGCTGAGTTTGAGGACAGCCTGGTCTACAGAGTGAGTTCCAGGACAGCCAAGGCGACAAAGAGAAACCCTATCTTGAAAAAACAAACAAACAAACAAACAAACAAAAATCATTAGTTTTTACTTCAAAACCTATATTTCACAAAATTGAAAAATCTAAATGAAATGGACTATTTCTTCATAGATACAACTTACCAAAGTTAAATCAAGACTAGGCAAACAATTTAAATAGTCCTATAACCCCTAAGAAAATAGAAGCAGCAATTAAAAGTCTCACCCCCCCCAAAAAAAATCCCAAAAAACAAAAACAAAAACAGAAAATCTCCCAAGGCCAGAGAGTTCTAATGCAGAATTCTACCAGACTTTCATAGAAGAGCTAATACTAACACTCCTCAATCTATTCCACAAAATAGAAACCGAAGAAACACTGCCAAACTCATGCTTTGAGGCTACAGTCACCCTGATACCGAAACCACAAAAAGACTCAACAAAGAAAGAGAATTTCAGACCAACTTCCTTTATGAATATTGATGCAAAAACACTCAATAAAATATTTGCAAACAGTATCCAAGAGTACATCAAAACATCCACCCTGATCAAATAGGCTTCATTCCAGGGATGGAGGGATGGTTCAATATACATAACTACATCAATGTAATCCACCATATAAACAATCTGAAAGGAACACACACACACACACACACACACACACACACACACACACACACACACACGACCATTTCATTATATGCTGTAAAAGGCTTTGACAAATCCAACACCCCTTCATGTTAAAAGTCTTGGAGATAGCCAGGCTCAGTGGTGCACGCCTGTAATCCCAGAACTCAGGGAGGCAGAGGCAGGCAGGTCTCTGTGAGGTCAAGGCCAGCCTGGTCTACAAAGCGAGTCCAGGACAGTCAAGGATACACAGGGAAACTCTGTCCTGAAAAACCCAAAAAAAAAAAAAAAAAAAAAAGAAAAAAAAAGAAAAAAATTGGACGTCAGAGATACAAGGCACACACCTAAACAAAATAAAGGCAATATGCAGCAAGCCAATAGCCAACATCAAATTAAATGGAGAGAAACTTAAAGCAATTCCACCAAAATCAGGGATAAGACAAACCTACCCACTCTCTCTGTATCTCGTCAATATAGTACTGGATGTCCTACCTAGAGCAATTAAGATAATGTAAGGGGACCGAGGGGATGCAAATTAGGAAGGGAGAAGTCATTGTATCACTATTCACAGATGGTATGATGGTGTACATAAGTGACCCAAAAAATCCTATCAGGGAACTTCTAAAGCTGATAAACACCTTTAGAAAGTGGCTGGACACAAAATTAACTAAAAAAACAAAACAAAACAAAAAAAAACCCAAAAACAAAAAAACAAAACAAAACAAAACAAAAAAAACAAACCAGTAGCTCTCCTTTATACAAACAATAAATTGGTTGAGAAAGAAATTAGGGAAACCACACCCTTCACAATAGCCACAAATAATATAAAATATCTTAGTGTAACTCTAACCAAGCAAGTGAAAGACCTGCATGACAAGAACTTTAAGTGTCTGAAGAAAGAAACTGAAGAAGACATCAGAAGATGGATAGATCTCCCATGCTCGATTAACATAGTAAACATGGCAAACTTACCAAAGGCAACCTACAGATCCAGTGTGGTTCCCATCAAAATTCCAATATAATTCTTTATAGACCTTGAAAGAGAAATTCTCAATTTCATAAGGAAAAAAATTACTCAGGATAGCTAAAACAATCCTGTACAATAAAAGAGCTTCTGAAGGAATCACCATCTCTGATTTCAAGCTGTACTACAGAATAATAGTAATAAAAACATCATGGAATTGGAATTGAATTGAAGACCCAGAAATAAACCCACACACCTATGAGCACTTGATTTTTGACCAAGATGCCAGAACCATACAATGGAAAAAGGAAATACCTTAAACAAATGGTGCTGGTCTAACAGGATGTCTGCATGTAGAAGAATGCAAATAAATCCATATTTATCACCCTATAAAAAATCTCAAGTCCAAGTAGATCAAAGACCTCAACATAAAACTAGATACACTAAATCATAAAGAAGAAAAAGTAGGGAGTAGCCTTGAACACATTGGTACAGCTTCCTGAACAGAACACCAACACTTCAGGCACTAAAATCAATAATTAATGGGACCTCCTGAAAAGCTTCTGCAAGGCAAAGGACACTGTCAATAGGACAAAACAGCAGCCTGCCGAGTGGAAAAGGATCTTCACCAACGCTACAGCTGACAGAGGGCTAATATACAACATATATAACGAGCTAAAAAAATTAAACCCCAACAAATCAAACAACCCAATTTAAAAATGAGGTACAGGGCTAGAGAGATGCCTCAGTGGTTAAGAGCACTGTCTGCTCTTTAAGAGGTCCTGAGCTCAATTCCCAACAACCACATGGTAGCTCACAACCATCTATACCGGGATCTGATGCCCTCTTCTGGCAGGCAGGTGTAAATGCAGATAGCACACTCATCCAAAAGTAAATTAATACATCTTTTAAAAAAGGGGGGTGGAGCTGGTACAGAGCTAAACAGGGAATTCTCAACTGAGTAATTTATAATGGCCAAGAGAAGCACTTAAAGAAGTCTTCCTTAGTCATCAAGGAAACACAAAGCAAGATAGCTCTGAGATTTCATCTTACACCCACCAGAATGGCTAAGACAAAAACTCAAGTGACAGCACATAGTGGTGAGGATGTGGAGCAAGGGGAACACTCCTCCACTGCTGGTGGGAGTGTAAATTTGTACAACCACTTTGGAAATCAATCTGGTGGTTTCTCAGAAATTTGGAAATAGTTCTACCTCAAGACCCAGCTATACCACTCCTGTGCAATATACCCAAAAGATGTTCCACCGTACCACAAGGACACTTCCTCAACTATGTTGATAACAACTTTATTTGTAATAGCTGGAAACTGGGAACAACTCAGATGTTCCTCAGCCGAAGAATGGATAAAGAAACTGTGTTATGTTTACACAATAGAATACTACTCAGCTATTAAAACAAGGGCATCATGACATTTGCAGGCAAATGGATGGAACTAAAAAATATCATGCAGAGTGAGGTAACCCAGACCCAGAAAGACACTCATGGTTTGTACTCACTTGTAGGTGGATATTGGACATAAAGTACAGGATCACCATGCTACAGTCAACAGACCCAAAGAAGCTAAATAACAAGAATGACCCAAGGAGGGGGGGGGGGCTGGAGAGGTGGCTCAGTGGTTAAGAGCACTGTCTGTTCTTCCAAAGGACCCAGGTTCAATTCCCAGCACCCACATGGCATCGTTCAACTGTCTGTAATTCTAGTTCCAAGGGATCTAATGGCCTCAACCAATGCAAATAAAGCAAAATTAAATAAATTAGTTTAAAAAAAATGACCCAAGGGAAGATGCTTTAATTTCACCCAGAAGGGCAAATAAAATATCCAATGATGGAGGGAGGGGCCAAGGTGGGAGAGGGGGCAGGGAGGGGAATGGGGGTAGGGGGTTCAGGTGTGGGAAAAGGGGGCAGGGCTGGGAGAAAGATCTGAAATACGTGGGGGTGCATCTTTGGGATGAGTTGGAGACCTGGAATGGGGGAGGCTCCTGGGAGTCTATGGGGGTGACCGTAGCTGAGACTCTTAGCAGTGGGGGATAAGGAGGCTGAAGTGGCCAAGCTCTGTTGCCAGGTTGGACTTCTAGTGGAGGGATGGGGACACTAAACCGCCCACAAAACCTTCAACCCAGCTGGGCGTGGTGGCACATGCCTTCAATCCCACCACTCAGGAGGCAGAGGCAGGCTACACAGAAAAACCCTGGCTCAAACAAACAAACAAACAAACAAACAAACAAACAAAACCCAAAACAAAGAAAAAAATCCTTCAATTCCAAATTTGTACTTTATACAAGATGTGCAGGGATAAAGAAAGAGCAAAGATTGAGGGAATGGCCAACTAATGCCTGGCTGGACTTGAGACAAATCCCGTAAGAGGGAGCCACCGCCTGATGCTATTAATGACACTCTGCTATGCTTGCAGACAGGTGCCTAGCATAACTGTCCTCTGAGAGGCTTCACCCAGCAGCTGATGGAAACAGAGGCAGAGACCCACAGCCAAGGAGAGTGCGAGTCTTGTGGAAGAGTATGGGGGTGAAGGATTGAGGGAGCCAGAGGGGTCAAGGGCACCATGAGAAGACTGACAGAGTCAACTAACCTGGTCTATAGAGGCTCACAGAGAATGAACCACAAACCAAAGGGCTGGACCTAGCACCTCCCCCAACCCCCCGCCCCACATGACATATGTAGCAGATGTGTAACTTGGTTCATGTGGGTCTTCTATCAACTGGAGCGGAGGCTGTCTCTAACTTTGTTGCCATCCTTTGGATCTCTTTCCCTTGTGTGGCTTCAGTGGGAGAGGATGTGCCTAGCCCTGCTGTGACTTGGTGTACCAGGGCAGGTTGGTACCCATGGGGAGTTCTTTTCTCTCTTTGGAGAAAGGAAGGGGAGAATGGGGAGAGGGGGAAATGAGGGAGGACTGGGAGGAGAGGTGGGGGCTACAATTGGGATGTAAAGTGAATAAATAAATGTTAACGAAAAAAGCATAATAAAAGACAAAGAAAGATGCTGTTAATGTTATCTTGCCAAAATATTTTTGTAGCATAATATATTAATAAAAGATATCATGAACTTGGAAAAAAGAAAGAGAAAGAAGAGAAGGGGAAAAACTTTCAATCAAAGATATTTTGATTGTGTATTTCCTGAGCATTGACCACATGCCACATAATGCACTAGGCACCAAAGATGCAGTAGTTGCCACAAGCAGTGTGGTCCTTGACCTCAAGGAGCGGATAGTCTAGTGGCTGCAGGGGCATCAACCTTCTCAGGATAGCCCAAGGAAAGGAAGACAGATGTGTGATGCTACAGACCGAATGATGGAGTAACTTAGATTTAGGGGGTCTAGGGATACTTTTTTTTTTTTTTTTTATTAAATGCTTTAGGTGATGTGGGAAGGAACAGCAGAATAAAGTGGGGCAGGTAGGTGACTGTGGCGAAGTGCAGCATGGGTGGCTGGGAGAACACCTGCTGCAAATGTTTTTGCGGTGGAGGAAGCAAGAAGGTGGGAAGAGCAGAGGAAACCTATGTGTTGGAGGCACAGAGGGAGCAGGGGCAGCATGGAAAGAAGCTGGGCAGGAAGGAGCCACGGGCCTTGAAGGCTGTATGCACGCTGCCTTCTTACATGTTTTTGGTTTTTTGTATCAGAGAGGGGTGGGGGAGAGGGGAGAGGAAAGAAAAGAGTGTGTGAGTCCTGGGACAGAACTTTCTGGGACTCACCCTTAATAACTCGTGTAGTTGATTCTGCTTCCTGAAGGGCTCACAACCTCTCAAAAATAGTGTTACCAGCTGAAGAGAAAACAACAGCAGCAGCAACAACACAAAACAAAACACATCAGCCTGTGGGCCACACTTCATGTCTTTGACTTGGGCTCTGGAAGGATTTGTGAATGGACAGCGGGTGGTAGGAGGAAGTAGATGTGTAGAAAGAGGGGAGCTAAGAAGGAACATGTGCCCTGGGCTGGTGTTCGCCTGGAGAGGCCAGCCATAGCCAGCTCGCAGACCTGGCTGTCCCAGCCAAGAACTGAGACATTTTCTTGCAGGTTTTTGTCCCATCTCTAGCCCAGTGTTAATACAGCCTGTGCTCATAACACCCTCGGCTGAAGACATTGATGGCCCGGCGGTCCGGAGGGCTTACTGCTCTACTGTAGGATGGAATTCAGATGCAAGTACATACCTGGGAGTCCCGCAAATGTCCGTAACTGCAGCTCCAGGAGTGCTAACACTCCCTTCTGGCCTCTGTGGGTACCACCCACACAGGCACAGAGACAGAGACACCGATGCAAGGGTGCACAGCCCCCCACTCCCACCCTACACCATCACCCTCATAGCCCCTCTTACTCCAAGCATGTTTCCCACTAACTGTGGATGAAAAACTAGCTGATTTCAAATGGAATGGCTCAAAGCCACAACAATTTGTCATTCCTTAAAATCCTGTGGTAGTTTAGTGGAAGGTCCAAGAAGGTCTGAGGGACACGTTTGGCATCTCGATGCTCTCCCATCTGCCCTGTTCTCTCTAAATGCCTTAGGCTTCCTCAGAGAGGGTGAATCCAAAACCGAGGTTTATGCCACACTGGTAGGTATTTGACATCTGATGAATGCGTTCACTTCACTTTTCATAGGTTTAGTGTGAATGGAATGTGTGTGTATGTGTGTATGTGTGTGCATGTGTGTATGTGTGTGTGTGTGTGTGTGTGTGTGAGAGAGAGAGAGAGAGACTCTTTCTATGTGGGAAAAAAGATTTGCTATTAATTTTATATCCCCATCAAACACCCAGAATGAGTTACCCTGTTGTTTAGCTGCGCAGTACTCACTGTCCTTAACGCCATAGATTACTCACTTCACTTCAGATGCCTTTAAAATCACGCTGAGTGTCATTTTCTTCACCCATAAAACAAGATCATGACATCTCTTGGCAGGCTTATGGGGACAGGACAGTCAGTAAACTATAAACTACACTGATTAATAACGCTACCTCTCTCCTTGGACACAGATGATAGAGGGAGAAAAAGGGCCTGGGAACATAGCTGAAGAAAAGAGAGAAGTGGGGGGGGGCGGCGCTGGGAACATAGGTGAAGGAGAAATGGGGGGGGGGAGGAAGGGAGGGAACCTGGGGAACATAGGTAATAGAGGGATGGGGGTGAGGTCTGGGAACACAGGATGGAGGGATGAGGGAGGGAGGAAGGAGAGGGCCAGGGAACACAGGTGATGGAGGGATGAGGGAGGGAGGAAGGGCAGGGCCAGGGAACACAGGTGATGGAGGGATGAGGGAGGGAGGAAGGGCAGGGCCAGGGAACACAGGTGATGGAGGGATGAGGGAGGGAGGAAGGACAGGGCCAGGGAACACAGGTGATGGAGGGATGAGGGAGGGAGGAAGGGCAGGGCCAGGGAAACACAGGGACTTTGGTCCTCCTGATGTCTTTACATGTACTATGCAGGTGAGTAATGAGAGCTTAATGACAACAGCTGTTCTAGCAAAAGGCCCGGGCTTGGTTCCCAGAACCTGTGTGAAGTCTCACAGCCATCTGCAACTCCAGTCGCAAGGATCTGAAGCTCTCTTCTAACCTCCAAGGCACACATATGGTGTGCACCCACATACGTACACACACATGCATATATATGTATACATATAATCTTAGTTAATTAGGGTTGCTATTGCTGTGAAGAGACACCATGACCATGGTAATTCTTACGAACAGAAACATTAATTGGCGCTGGTTTACAGCTTCAGAGCTTTAGTGCATTATCATCATGGCGGTGCGCAGGCAGACATGGTGCTGGAGAAGGAGATGAGAGTCCTACAACTTGATCTGAAGACAGCAGAAGCAACTGCCACATTAGGCCTAGCCTGAACATACAAGACCTCAAAGCCCTCCTCCCCAGTGACATGCTTCCTCCAACAAGGCCACACCTCCTAATAGTGACACTCCCTACGACCAAGCATTCAAGCATATGAGTCTGTGAGGGCCATACCTATTTAAGCCGCCACCACCGTCACCACCACCACCACCACCACCACCATCACTACCACCATCACCACCACCATCACCGGCACCACCACCGCCATCACCACCACCACCACCACCACCACCACCACCATCACCACCACCACCACCATCACCACCACCACCACCATCACCACCACCACCATTACCACCACCACCACCATCACCACCCACCACCACCACCATCACCACCACCCACCACCATTACCACCATCACCACCATCACCACCTCCACCACCATCACCACCACCACCCACGCACAGGCAAGACATTCGTACATGTAAAACAAACAAACAAGAAACCCAGGTGGAACTGGTAAGTACACTTGCCTCCTTGGGTTGATGTGAGATGACAAGTGCTTATCATGGAGCAGACTCTGTAGCAGTGGGATTGTCTCTCTCTTTCAGAGCATCTCTCCCCCCATCGCCCACCTCCCCACCCCCATCCCCACTCTCCCCATTCTGAATTTTGTGTATTTGTCTCTGTGTGTGGATGCCTGCCACAATGTATTGAGATCAGAGAACAACTTTGGGGGTCAGTCCACATCTTCCACCTTGTTGGAGGCAGGCTCCCTTTGGTGGCTGCTGTTGCATATGACACACTAACTGGCTCAGGGACATCCGGAAATCTCTGGCACTCATTTCGCTGAAGGAGTTACAAATGTTTGTTAGTTGCCCTGTGGGTGATGATGGGGGTTGAAGCTGGTTTTACTGTGTGTGTGTGTGTGTGTGTGTGTGTGTGTGTGTGTGTGTGGTACATGAGTTTATACTGGGTTCCTATTGTGCACACATGCAAGCAGAAGCCAGAGGTTGATGTTAGGAGGCATCACTCCTCATGCCTCCACCTTGTTTTTTGAGTCAAGGTCTCTCACTGAATGTAGAGTCATCAGCTAGCTAGAGACAGCACTTTCTCTGCCTTTCCAGCCCCGAGGTTACAGGTGTACCCCACCATGCTCAGCTATTCCTGTGAGTCCTGCTGATCCAAGCTCAGGCTCTCGTGGCTCGTGTGGCAGGAGATTTACTGATAGAGACTTCTTCCCAGCAATTTTAATAGATTTAACTTTGGTTTTGGTGATGGGAGTTTATCCCAGGGCCTGGAGCACATGAAAGCATATGATGCACTGTTGAGCACATTCTTAACCTTGAATTAATTAAAATTAAAATGGCTCTCTGTGTCTGTGTCTACCACGTTGGGTGGAAATAGTACTGAGTTGTATTGCTGCCTCACTAATGTGGAGTTTTAGACAGCATCAAAGACGAGGAGGTGAGGCAATCTTCAGATCACCACAGCTTCCAGCCACAAAGCTGGTCTCCCCGACTCAGTGCTTGGGTGTCAGCCCCAGGCTTCACCCCAGCTGACCTTTTCTGTGGCAGGAGGTGAAATTCTTACTTTCCTGATGGGAGGTTGAGTACCCCCCCCTACCCCGACTCTACTCTCCCCTCCCCATCCTCTTGGCCTGAAGAACACCCCATTTAGCTCCCTATTCTGCCTTCCCAGATAAGCATCCTGAAGTGCAGGCAGGAGCGATACCAACTGCCTGCATCTTCCCTGAGCTGGAAGCCAGGCTGGCTGGTGCTCAAGGTTTAATTAGCTGAAATAACTGCGCATAATCATTCTTAAAATGATAGTGGTTAAAGCCCAGGCCTCAGCGCTGATGATTATTCAATCGCCCTGCATGAGCATCCCACTGCCAGCTCAGCCATGCCAGCGAGGCTGCCAGCCTGTGTGCATGGCTCCGGTGTGCCCTGCTGAAGCACTTCTCCTGCTGTTCTCTCTCCGTGTGATGGAGGAGGCAAGGCAGAGGGCTTGGGGCTCAGCCCTGCATTTCTTTGAGGACAGAGATCACACCTCTCAAAAGGAAAGTGCTTGGGGTGGGGGCGGGGTGTCTGTCAGAGGTTCTGTAAGATTATCAAATACTCCCAGAGTGTAGCAATCAGAGGGTCTTCTGTGAAGATCACAGACAAGGAGACACTGGCCATAGCTGATCAATGACTATAGCACAGCCTTTTCTATCTGGAAGCTTGTTTCTTTGTTTGAAAAATGGAGGACACTACCTGTAATTAAACAAACAGCCGGGCGTTGTGGCGCAGGCCTTTGATCCCAGCACTTGGGAGGCAGAGGCAGGTGCATCGCTGTGAGTTCGAGGCCAGCCTGGTCTACAAAGTGAGTCCAGGACACCCAAGGCTACACAGAGAAACCCTGTCTCGAAAAACCAAACCAAACCAAACCAACCAACCAAACAAACAAACCTATTTTATGTGTATGGGTGTTTTGTATGTCTGTGCATCAAGTACATGCCTGGTGCCTGAAGAGGCCAGAAGAGGCCATTGAAGGCTCTGGAGCTGGAGTTACAGACAGTTGTCAGCTGCCATGTTTGTCTGGGGAACTGAATCCAGGTTTCTTTTTTTCCTTTTCTTTTTTCTTTTTGGTTTCTCGAGACAGGTTCTCCCTGTGTTATCCTTGGCTGTCCTGGGCTCGCTTTGTAGATCCTGCTGGCCTCGAACTCACAGCGATCCGTCTACCTCTGCCTCCCGAGTGCTGGGCTTAAAGGCATGCACCACTATGCCCAGCTGAATCCAGGTTTCTGTAAGAGTAGTTAAATTATCTTAATTGCTTAGCTCTTAACTCCATGGAAAATGGAGAATACCCACTTTTAAAGGCATCCTGGAGAGTATTTTATTATACAACTTAAATTATTATTATTTACAATTTCACACATGCATGCTTTACTTATTGGCAACTCTGACCCTCACCTACCTACCACCTCAGTCCACGGTCTCCACAAATCTCTTACATTCAAGTCTACTGGTTTTTTTTTTGACCCACCAAGATTAGTCAGGGACCCCGTATGACTATGGGTTTGGAGCTCCATTTAAGCTTGGTGGTCTCGCAGAGGGTACACGACTAACAGAAGTGATCCACGACGCCCCTCCCCCAGATCTATTGATAGCCAATAGTTAGTGTTAAAGGATGGCGCCCCTTGAGACCCCTCCCTTTTCTTGACTGATTCTGATAGAGATGGTCTGTGTAGGCCCAGAGCAGGTGAATACAGTTATTGTGGTCTTAAATATTAATTAATTAATTAATTAATTATGGTGCCAGGAACTGAGCCCAAAGCCTGATCATGCTAGACAAAGGGCCTGAGTCCTGTTCTTTGTCCCTGGAGTAGTTTTTTGTTTTTTGTTTTTTAGTTTTTCAAGACAGGGGTTCTCTGTGTATCCTTGGCTGTCCTGGACTCACTTTGTTGACCAGGCTGGCCTCGAACTCACTGTGATCCACCGGCCTCTGCCTCCTGAGTGCTGGGATTAAAGGCGTGCGCCACCACCCCCTGGCCTTGTCCCCCGAGTAGTTAAAGGATATTTGTATAAGCGACACTGGAACATAGCTAGTGCTCAAATACCTCTTTCTCTTCGCTTTCTTTTTTCTTTTTGGCCTCATCTTTGGAAACCTTGATAGTGCAGAATACGAGGAAAGGACTCAGTCAGGAGGTTCAAAGGAGCTGATGACCCAGAAATAGCTGTGTCCCCAGAGTCACCAAGACTTCCTGTGAGAAAGGCAGAGCTTAGAGGATGCCTGGAGAGCGAAGGAAGAGGCAGGCTTCAGGTTCCCTCAAGGACTTCCCATGAGTATTCTCCCCAAAAAGCCCAAGTCAGGGAGAGCTCTCCAAAGCTACTGGCTAACTTGTATAGAACAGTGAGACTGTGGGATGGAACAACATGACACTGCTCTTTTCATACACCAAAGTTGGAGAGACATAAGCAAGACTTATAAATATGGCCATTGGGCTTCACTTTTGTTAACTGATTTATCTGCATTAAGTGATATGCTGCTCCTATGAGGGCTCATTGAATGACAAACAGTATTTAGTAGAGCAGAGAGGCTACTAAGCAGGGTGCCACTCATTGACAAGTGACTTACAGAGAAAGGGTTGTTGTAGGACTGGCAGGGGAGGACTGGTGCTCCTCTGACAGTGGAGTGAGGAGTGAGCTAGTGGAGGTGGGTGGTTTTGACATCTGTCTGGAAGGCAACAGCAGCTGGAATAGGCCGGAGAGGACAGAACAGGGCTGGTGGCGGAGAGAGACAGCACCACCTAGGTATAAGGACTCTGAAACTGAACCGAGAGCAGGGAGATCATGTCTCTGTCCACTCAGTACAATCTCCATACCTGCTGCTGCTGGGGGAAATAACGAACGGAACGGGGCAGGAGTCATGGCACAGTGGGGTAGAGTCCTTGCTGGGAAAGCAAGAACCTAAGACCTGCCTGCTTCTGCCTCCTGAAATCTGTACTAAAGGTGTGTACCCCACGCCTGGATAGAAGGGACTTTAGTCACTTGCTAAAAGCTACGTGTGTGTGTGTGTGTGTGTGTGTGTGTGTGTGTGTGTGTGTGTGTGTGAGATAGGGTCTCACTATGTAGCCTTGGCTGGTGTGGAATTCACTATGTAGACAAGACTGGCCTCAAGCTCAGAGATCTGCTTGCCTCTGCCTCCTGAGTGCTGGTACTAACGGCATGTGTCACTATGCTCATCAAGCTACAAAATCTTTTTTTTAAATTCAATTTTTAAAATTAAAATAAAACTATATTCATATAATATATTTTATGAAATATAATCTTATCTCCTCATAGATCCTTGCCACCTCTCCACCCTTTCAGTTTCATACCTTTTTTCTCTTAAGAAAGCAGTCAAATAGAAAAGACAAACAAAAAAGGATTAAAAAAATGAATAAACTAAGAAAAACAAAGAAGGAAAAATGAAACAAAGAAATAGCATGAGAAACACATACACATACAGATAGATAGAAACACACACACACCACCACAACCACCATCACTACCACCACCCACCACCACCACCCACCCACCCACCACCACCCACCACCACCCACCACCACCACCCACCCACCCACCACCACCCACCCAGCAGCAGCAGCAGCACCACCACCACCCACCCACCCACCACCCAGCAGCACCACTACCAAATGGGAAACCACAATATACAAGCAAAAGACCAGTAAGGTTAAAAAATAAATATGATTGAGATAATTTTGTGTTGGCTATCCATAGCTGGGCATGAGACCTGCCTGTAAATATGGTTTATATATCCAGTGAAATCCCACTAGAGAAATTATATATCCAGTGAAATCCCACTAGAGAAACTAATTTTCCCTTTGCAAGTGGTTGTTAATTGAAGATAGTTTCTTAGTTGGGGGTGGGCACTGTGCCCGCGTCCCCTCTCAGTGCTGGGACCCTATGTGGTTTGGATGCGTGCCGTCACAGTCTCTGTGAGTTCATACGTGTGTCAGGCCTGCAGTGGCTGGAACCACTATTTCACTGCTGTTGTCCATCACTTGTGGCTCTTGCAGTTTTCCCTCCTCTTTTGCAGAGTTCCTTGAGTCTTGAGGGGTTTGATAAAGACATGAGTGATCCAAGCTTTATCACTCTCTGTACACGGTTCAGCTGTGGCTCTCTGTGTTAGTTCCCACCTGTGGAAGGAGGAAGCCTCTCTGATGAAGGCTAGTGAGACACTGATCTATGGTGTGGCAGAATGTCATTAGGAATAATTTTGTTGTTATTTTCCTTTAGCAGAACAGTAGTGTTTGATTTTACCCTAGGCCTTGGCCTATCTAATCTCAGGTTCTTGGGCATCTGAATAGTTTCGGGCACATGTTCCATCTCTCAGAGTGGGCCTTAAACCTAGTCAGAGACTGTGTGGTTCCTCCAACAATGATGGTGCCACCATAGCACCAGTGTACTATGCAGGCTGATTGCCACTGTAGATTGAAGAGCTTGTGGTTGTATTAGTGTTTACCTTTCTTATGTATTAGCACGCAGAGTACCTTTCAGTACCATGAACGCTAGTCAGTAAGGATGAAGGCTCTAGTTGGGCACCATCTTGGTTTCTCTGGGTTCTGTTTGATATATTAGGTATTCCGCAGTGGGGCCCTCCCATCAGTGTGTGGAGAGCGACTGATAGACTTATGTCCAGCTTTTTATGTGGGTGCTGGGGAACTGAATTCAGGTCCCTTATGTTTTTGTGGTCAGCACTTTCCTAAGCGATCTCTCTGCCCCTTGATATTCTTATTTTTGATGAGGTGTTTTCATCTTATTTTAAAAGAATAATTCCTGGTATCCTGTGAATGGGCGGCATTGGATATGTGTGTGTTTTTATAAATAAGATGTACTTATTTTATTTATTTGTATGCATCTGTGCCTGCATGAATTTTTATATGCACCACAGGCATGTAGGTACTCCAGAGGCCAGAAGGCGTCAGACGACTTGGAACTGGCAGTTGTAAGCTACGTGATGGCATTGGGAATTGAACCTGGGTCTCTCACTCGGGTTGTAAACTTTCTTAACCACTGAGCAATCTCTCCAGCTCTGGCACTGGTTGCTTTGACATCTTTGTCAAGTCTGATACTTGGGCCATCTCACAAAATTTCCATTGCCTATTTTCTCCTTTAGAGTCTTGTTTCTCTTCTTCTCCGTAATCTTCTGATGTGTTTGCTGAGATTTATTTAGACATTGTAGGAAATGTACTGTAGGACCGTGAAGACCAGATTCTCTTTGTGATTTGTTTTTGTTGTTGTGTGTTTATTTCCTTAGTGACTTGAACCACTTCTGTGCTGCCGATCAGATAATTTCTCACAGAGGGTAGCCTTGGGCACCCAGGAAGTTACCTTGGGATGCCTTTCTTCCATGGGGCTCTGTTTGCCTCTGAGTTTTTCGTTACAGAGCCTACCTCTGCTAGTAACAGGTTGTATCTCAGTGTCCACTAACTTTCATCTGAGTTTCTCTTTGTGGCTGTTGGTATGCGGGGATATCAGGTGTTTTGCAGTCTAACTAGATGTGTGTTAAGAGCAAGGCTGAGGTTTGTTCTGACCTTAGAGGGTTCTTAGCTGCCTCTCACCCTTGTTCTGACTGGTGGCCTAGAAGGCTTACTTCCCTGGTTCCGGTGTACCCACTACTTCTTCCTGGCAAGCCTCAAAAATCTCTGCAGCTGCTGTTGAGAGTGACCTCAACCTTGATTTTTGCCTACTCTGCATTTCAAATGGAACCAGTTCCTCTGCTGTTTGAGCTCTGGAATCCTCTCAACAACATCGCAAACGCTTCTTTAGGGCGGGGCAGCGGCAGCAGCCCAGTTTTCTGGCAGGGTGATTACCTCCGCTCTTCTTGGTTTGCCTGTCCCGGCATGAGCCTAGATCTTAGAACTAAGCCAGACAAGGCCAGTCCAAGAGCCCCGACACTTGCAGCCCGCTGTGTTTGGCACATGCTGCTCTCTAAGGGGCGAGGTGGAAGAAGTGAATGAGCCTTTCTCATGTTTTGACATGGTCTAGGAGTTTGACTTTTGCAGCTTTGGAGTTTGGAGTGATGAATGAGGGTGCCATGTCATTCCTAGTGAACTAGTTATACCTTTTACCTAGAAGTGGGGAGCCCTGTTTTTGCGCCTCTATCTGCCTAGATTGGAGCTAACACCTGAGATGGAGAAAGAAGACAGTGAGCATGCCCCAATCCAAGCTCCACAGCATTGGGCTGGTCTTCCTAAAATCCGGGGCTTTGAAGTGATGGTCCATGTACTCTACAACTTCAGGACAAGTTTTAGGGACTTCACGTGATTAGGTTTAAGGACTTTCATTGGTTATTACTTTTCCTGGGGAAACTCCTCAGGCTGCTATCGAAGAAGCTCCCCCCACCCCCCCAATCTCAATGAAAACATCGCTACTTAGCTGCAGGTCCTGCTTGTTTGAATTGTACCGCCCTGGTGAAAATACTGTTAATTCTTTTCTTCTAATCATTGCAGAAAGATTTCTTAGGCCCACTGACCCGGAAATGCCCCCTGTGTGGCCTAAGGTTTTGGTTTCCATATCTGGTATTTTTTTTTTTTTTTCTCCCTCTCTTGTTTATTTTCTCCATCAGAAAATCTGAATACAACTGACTACTCACTCCTTGCTTAGTTGTCATCATCTTTTCTAGGATTCTGTGGTTCCCGCCTGGATTGGTCCATGTTTGCTACTTGCATTCTCTGAAGCTCATATCCTCCCTCTGTTAGTCGTTAAAGGAGGGGTGTCCTCAAAGTTCTGGGACAGCTTCTGACTTAGTTACTGATGATTGAGAAACAAACTAGCCCTTGACATAGCAGCTGAGAACAGCAGGCGTTCGTTGCCTTGGAATCTGGCTGTGGTGCGGTGCAGCTGGGCATCTCTGCTTTAGGATTGCGTAAAGCTACAAGCAGGGAGTCAGCTGGGGCCGCAGTCATCTGAAAGCTTGGCTGGTGTTGCGGAATCTGGTTGGCAGGATTTATTTCTTGCAGGATGTGGGACTAAGGGCTTCTGTCCTTTACCAGCTGTTGGCTGGAAGAAGCCTCCTTCGGATCCCTGCCACACGCGTTCATCGCTGAGGCAGTTCACAACGCGATGCCTGACTTTCCGCAGAGGAGCAAGCCAGAAAGAGTGGGCATCCCTGAGATGCAGGCTAGTCTTGTTGTCACCTGAGCGATAGTCCGTTATTTATTTATTTATTATTTATTTTTGCCACTCATTAGGTTCAACGCACATTCAAGATGACAGAAAGACATACCACCCAGGAGGCAGGGATCATTGATTCAACTCTAGATGCTGCCTGCCATAGCCACCATTTTCCTTTGTTATCTTCTTTCTAGACCCCCAACTCATACATGTTTAGGCTTTAACTACCAGCCATATATACACGAGAGGGGGGTGATTCACGAGGACACACACACACTTCTATTTTTGCATTTCAAACTCATACAGCTGATCAACTATTATTTCTCTTCGATTTTGTTTTTGTTTTTGTTTTGGGGGGGGCAGGGTCTCTTTATGTTATCTTGGCTGTCCTGGACTCGCTTTGTAAACCAGGCTGGCCTCGAACTCACAGCGATCTGCCTGCCTCTGCCTCCTGAGTGCTGGGATTAAAGGAGTGTGCCACCATGCCCGGCTTCTCTTCGATTTTGTAAAGGCTCCTGAAATGCCCCTTAGTTTCACGTCTGGTCCTGTTTCCCTGTTCCCTATGTGTTCAGTATGGTCAGGTTAAGGTGTGGGACACAGCAACAGGACTTGACCCATGTAGGTTTTTGTTTTTGTTTTTCTGTCTCTTGCTGTCAATACTCCAACATTAGCAGGGTAGCCCGGCTCTCTATTTGTTATCTGGTCGCTGTACTGCTCTAGTGGATGCTGTCTTTACGCTCATGGTCAAAGTGGACTCAGCAGTCCATGTCCATATTCCGGTCCACTGTAAAGGGGAAACACAGGAAGTAAAAGTGAGCACATTAGGCTTGCATCTTGCTGTCCCTGTTTCTAACTGGGTAGCCATCCTCCCAGCAGTAGCTTGGTGCTTTTCTCACTGCCTCAGTCTGTCTCCCTGCAGTCTGCAGCTGAGGCTTCTTAAGAGCAACTACCTAGGAGAATGAAGGAAGCAGGGGGCATTAACATGTGCACGCTGAATGGGCTGATTGGCGAACAGAGACACCAAGCAGCTGTAGAAATTTCATCTGCTGACTTGAGTACAGACTTCTTCTTTTATTGTTTTTGTTTGTTTGTTTATTTGTTTTGTTTTGTTTTGAGACAGGGTTTCTCTGTGTAGCCTTGACTGTCCTAAATTCACTTTGCAGACCAGGCTGGCCTCGAACTCACAGAGATCCGCCTGCCTTTGCCTCCTGAGTGCTGGGATTAAAGGCGTGCGCCACCACCACCCTACCACCCGGCTCAGACTTCTTGTTTTTGTTTTTGAGTTTACAGGCACGATCGAGCACCAAGCTGAGTCTAGTGGTATCCACAGAAGCATAGAGTGGAAATTAAGAAGGTATGTGGCAGCGGGCAGGTGTGTGTGTGTGTGGGACTGTCACAGCCTGCCTGCTGTGGGCTTATCAGAGCCTTCGCAGAGGGGTTCAGAAGAAAGGAGAGTCCAGGAGAACAGGAGCAGAATGTGGGAGAACTGATGGGATTTTTAGGGAGGAGGATGTGGGTACAGGTGTTTGCTTGCCAATTCTGCACCCTGTTTCTAAGAGCGATACCCTCTTCATTTAGGCCTG
Source organism: Acomys russatus (assembly GCF_903995435.1). Lineage (NCBI taxonomy): Eukaryota > Metazoa > Chordata > Mammalia > Rodentia > Muridae > Acomys > Acomys russatus. The sequence continues at coordinate 2,381,170 of NC_067160.1, read as the reverse complement.
GGGAGTAGGGAATCTTAGAGCCATCCTGTCATCTCTCTTTTCTTTATACCCACATCTGCTCCTAAGTCTCAGCCTGCTCACCACTCTTCACTCCCAACAGTGAGTGAGCTCTTCATCCAGGCTGCTGGCATCTCTAGTTGGGACCAGTCATCTCCTAATTGCGTTCTTGTTTTCCCTCTTATCCAACACGCTGCTAGTGAGGCTTTTCTGTCAGGCACCTGGATCATGGCACCACCACACCTTGCTAATTGAAACCCTCTGGTGGCTTTCCACTTATTGGAGGAGAGAAGACAAATTCATCAAGGCAGCTCTGGGGATCCGGTCCCCGGCCTGCCTTCCCTTTCTAAACAGCCCCTATTTTTTTTTTCCCCCGGCCTCTTCTTTTTTTTTTTTTTTCCAGCCTAGTCTTCCCCGAGCTTCTGTAACTGTAATCCTTTCCCTCTCCCTGCCTGCTCCAACTGCCAGGACAGCCGCCATCTTCCTAAATTCCCCGACAAGGTAAAACTGCTTTCTCTTATGCGTCCTGTCCTGTGGGGTCCAAGACTAAACGTGTGCTTCACAGTGCGACAGGGCACAGTCACCCTTAAGATTTCATGATATGATACTGAATTATTTCAGTATACATTTTATTTTATAGTTTTAATATTAAAATAATATTGTATTTCTTCTCTTTCTTGAGACAAGATTTCTCTGTGTAGCCCTGGCCTGTGCTGGAATTTGCTCAGTAGACCAAGGTGGCCTCAAACTCAGAGATCCACCTATCTCTGCCTCCCCAATACTAGGACTAACAGGGGGGACCCCACGCCAAGTTTAACAATTTTATTGTATTTTTATCGACACATATGCACGTTTATGGGTATAGTGTGGTCTTTTAGCACAAAGATGGACTGTGTAGTGACCATATCCAGATAGTTGGACTGTCTACAACCTCAAATACTCACTATCTCTTATATTTGGAACACTCACAATCATCTCTGTTGGCTGTTTGGAACTATACAATCAGTTGTGCATCAGTCTGAGTATCCTGTCACCCCAACTGCACCTGATCTTGTCTGATCTCAGAAACTAAGCAGAGTTGGGCCTGGCTGGTACCTGAGCGGGAGAGGTTAACCCCTTCTGTCCTCCTGCATCCCCATTATCCACTTCTTTATCTTTACAACCACTGCTCCACTCCCTTCTTCTGTGGCATCAAATCTCTTAGTTTTCACATGTAGGTGACAGCATGTGGTATGGTCTCCTTACATTGCCCAAATGACTGTATTCCATTTTTATAGTTTTTAATTCTTCTTGGAGACAAGGTCTCATATATCTCAGGCTGGCCTTGAACTTCCTATGGAACTGAGGATGATCTTGACTTTCTGATCTTCTTGTGCAGAGTTCGGAGATTACAGCATGTGTCACTTCGGCCAGTTTATGTGGTAATGGGGATTGGTCCAGGCCTCTGTGCATGCTAGGCAAGCACACTCCCATCTGAGTTACAGCTTCAGTTTCACAATATTCTGTTTGGACATCATGCTCGTGTGGGTGCACGTGCTCAGTGCACTTGCGCACATGCACGTGATTGTATGTGCCACAGTGTGCCCGTGGCAGTCAGAGGACAGCCCCAGGTGTCAGTCCTTGACTTCCTCCTTTGAGGTGGGACATCTTGTGTGTGTGTAGGCCAGGCTTGCTCGCTCGTCAGATTTCAGGAGTTCTCCTTGTTCATATCCCATGTTGGCACTGTCTGGCTTTACGTGGGCTCCTGAGATCTAAACTGAGGCCCTCACACTTGTGTGGCAAGTGCTTTGCCACTGAGCAATCTTCCCCACCCTGAACTCATCTTCCAACAGACATCTAGGCTGAGCCCAGGTATTGATTATCATAAAAAGCCCTGTAGTAAACATTCCCATATTTACTTCATGGAGTACAAACGTCTATTCCACGCACTGGTTTCCCTTCCTCTGTATACACCCAATGGTGGGTAGACTGAGTCAAGTGGCAGTCCCATTCTTCATTGCGTGAGGCCCCTTCATATCGTTTTCTATAGTGGCTGTAACAGCTTATGTTCCTACCAGCAGTGTAGACGCACTGTCCTTTCTCCTCATCCTCGCCAACACTGAGTTTTTTAGAAGTATAAAATTCATTTAAAGAAGTCGTGAAAAGAGAAATAGGGCCCTTGAGAGGATTTCTTTATATAATTTCTGGGGGTACTGGGGACTGAACTGAGGGTCTTACATATGCCAGCACACTCATCTTTTTCTTCCAGCCTAAATAGGTCACGGAGAAGGCTTTCCAGCATGAAATGTCAGACTCCCACAACTAGAAATGCTTTTATATGCGAAATGCACTTTTCCTATGCCACTCAGGAAACAAAGCTCTCCCTCCCACAGGGCTCTAGGTCCCATGAAGGCAGAGGCCTATATGGTATTTTGACACCACTGGGCTTAAACTGGGGTCCTTTGAAGAGGAGAAACAGGTGACACTGCTAAGTGAGTGGCTGCTGCCTGGAACTTGAGCTAACTGTTGGTTCTCTCTGCCTCTCTCTGTGCTGAAGTTCACATGTTTTATCAGAGTGGCTGGAGCCAAAGAAACAGGACACTACAATCTCAGTCTCTTCCCCTCTCTCCTTCTTGCCGGTGTCAAATTCCTATATAGTGTTTATTTTTTCCCCACAGTAAAGACTGGGGTATCTTTGCAGGGTTATGAATTAAACACTGTCTCCCTGCCTATATTGCTTCAGCCAACTCAAGGTGCACAAACCTTTTTAAATGCTAAAATTAGTAGTTACAGCACAAGAGACTCAGCATAAAGTCCATGGATATAAAAAGGCCCAGAACTCTGGTGCCCCATATCTGACCACGTCCCCTGGATGGGGAGGCCTGGCAGCACTCAGAGGAAGGATAGCAGGCTACCAAAAAGAGACTTGGCACCCTATGAGCGTATACAAGGGGAGGAAGTCAGTCACAGTCATAGGGGAGGGGAGTAAGGGGAAAGTGGGAGAGAGGGAAGAATGGGAGGATAGAAGGGATGGGATAACAATTGAGATGTAATATGAATAAATTAATAAAATATATTTTAAAATAAGAGCTTAGGGAAGGTACCTAGACAAAATGCTTAAGAAAGGTTTTTGTAAAAATCTCATTAAAAATAATTAAAAAAATTTCTAAACTTTCATATATGTGTATTATATACTGAGCAGGCGTTGAAGAAGAGTAGAGGCAAAATGCTAGTCGTAGAAGCGACCACAAGGTGGTGCTGTGTGCTCAACAATGAGATTCTCCCCATTCAGGGACGTCGCGTCATCTTTCTCACCAACGATCAGTTTATTAAAGCAATTTCCCAGTCTCTTTCTAGCCCGTAATTTTCCTTAGTCAAACAGTTTCATTTCCCCTTTATTGTGTCATCTTTGCAGAGTGACATGCACAAGGCTGAGGATGATTCCAACGCCTCCTGGTTTATGCCTCCGCCACCCAAAGAGAAAATAGTAAGGCAAGATCGTTCCTTTTCTCTGTCAGAGTCATAACGTAATGCCGTGTCATGACAGTGCTGTGTGAGTACATTACAAGAAAGAGTATGTATCCCAAGACCCTGAACAGAGTGGAGGGGTGTGAGCTTTGCTTTTGGGGCGTCCCTGGGGACCTGTGCTGGGTTCTGGCCTGTTCACCCTCAGCACCGCCAAGCTGACTTGCTTGTGGATAAATCTCCTTCCTTAAGAGGTCACCAAGTAAAGCCACAAGATTCTGGGGCTGTCAGTTCCAGAGGCCTAGAGTCCTTCAAGAAGGGAGGATGTCAGTGACCGCTGGCTGGGTCTTCTGGGCCTTATCCTGACAGGTCTGGACCCCTGAGGCAGGTTTAGAAGCCAGTGCTGCAGACTGGAGCTAAAGAAAGGGCGAGGCTCAGTACCAGGACATGGCCACCAGAGGGCAGCACCAGCAAACAGTCACAGGCACCGAGGCCGCCTCCCAAGCCCAGGCAGATCTCATCCATGTCCAGCGCCTTATTCTGTCCAATCACAGCAAGCCTAAGCTGTCCTGAGGGTGGACACAATGCAGCATTAGTATCTTTTTAAGTTTTTTTTTTTTTTGGCAAGATGACTCTGGGTACAATTGGGTAGCTGTGGTCTTGGACATGTCTGGGAACTGATGAGCGACTCACAAGGAGAGCCTTCAGATATGCAGGGGGCAGGCGACACTCAATCATGGGGCAGCCTGCTGCTTGCCAGTGAAGCTGTGGGCAGAGCTGGGTATGGTAGTGTGTGCTTGCAATCCCAGTACTTTGGAAGCTGAGGAAAGGTCACTTCAGATTCAAGGCTGGCCTTTCATATATAATTGTCACAACCAACCAACCAACCAACCAACAAGCAAACAGCAAGCAGAGAGGCAAGAACTGAGCAGCCATGGGTAGACAGAATGGTACCTTTTAAATATGTCTGCCAGCCTGCCTGCCTGCCTGTCTGTCTGTATTTTGAGACAGAATCTCACATAGCCCTCTACCTCTCAAAGTGCTAGGATTGTAGGCATATGCCACCATGCCTGGCTGAGGGTGAAATGTTTTGTGCAGGAAGAAACTAGGATGGAAAACATCATTAAAAGAGAACAGCAGGCAAAAAGAAAATATTGTGGCTTTGTGAATTGTTTAAGACTGTGAACTGTATGGCATGATTGCTTAAAGCCATGAGCTGTACAGTAGGATGGTTATGACCTTGGGACCAACAGTTCGAATCCCAGTTCTGGTACTTGGAAGTGGGGAGACTTAGGCCAGACTCTTAATCTCTGTCTGCCAGTTTCTGAAGTTATAACTTGGGAAGGTCATCAATTCATTATCAGTGCTGCCTCTCTCTACCCATACTGTGAGGATGAGATAAAATCACTGCACCAGGAAGTGTTTACTGTGTCCTCACTCTGTGCCAGCAGTGAACTCAAGCCTTCATTTTAGTATTCTCACAATTCTCACAACCAATGTGTCCCATTTTGCTTGGCTTGGCCACATCAACACACCTAGAAAGTGAAAGCAGACAGGTTTCTCTCTCTCTAGAGTTTGTTGCTTTGCTGATTCACTCATCACCCTGTTCTCACGGAACAAACACCCAACAGCGGGCTAGTGAGGTGGCCCAGGAGATAATGTCCGTGTGAGGACTTGAGTTCTGACCCCCGGCACCCATGTGAAAACCAGGCTTGAACGTGCAAGCCCAGACCGGCGGTGCTGGTAGGGCAGGGACATGTGGATCCAGGGGGCTTTCAGGCCAGACAGCTTAGCCAAGACGGCAAGCTCCAGGTTCAGTCAGAAACTCTGTTCCAAGAAATAAAGTAAATCATCTCACTTAAGATTATTCTTTCCGTGTCCACCCACTTTCCTACAAATTTCATTTTCTTTACAGATGAATAAGATTCCATTGTGTATCTGTGCCACGATCCAGTTATCTATGGATGGACACCTAGGCTAGGTTGATTCTATTTCCTAGCTATAGTAAATAGACAATTAAAAGCATGGATAAGTAAGTGTCTCTGTTCTGGGATATGGATTCCTTTGGGTATATGCCCAGGAGAGTGATATCTGGGTTACATGGTAATTCTAACTCTAGCGTTTTGAGGAACCTCTATGCTAATACCCACAATGGCTACCTCAGTTTACATTCTCACCAGCAATGAATAAGTGTGTGTGTGTGTGTGTGTGTTTCCCCACAGTCTCTCCAACATTCACCATTATATTTCTTGATGATAGTCTTTATACCTGCAATGAGGTGGTCCATCAACGTCGTTTCCATTTGCATTTCTCTGAGGATTAGGGTTGTTGGCATTACACCACCACGTAGGCACTGGGGACCAAGCCTGGATGCTTTGGAGGCACAGCAAGTGCTCTTGACCGCTGAGCCCTCTCTCCAGCCCAGCTATCCTTTTTATAAATTTGCTGTGAGCTCGGGGGACTTTGTTTTCATCCAGTCTTCTCATCCTTCACACCACCAGGTGGAGGAGAAAGCAGAGCCCATCTCTCAGGCGCCGATACTGACTCTTCACAGGCGTTCTTCATTGAGGCCGTAGTCACTCACCTCTGGGTGCACAGGCTGTGTGCCTTGTTGGAAAATTCTTCCTTGGAGGTAGAGCCCTCAGGTTGGGTGAGTCCAAGTCAAGATCTTTATCTTTAAAAAACTATTATTTTAAAAATCATGTGTATGTGTCTGCATTTGAGTATGTGCCTGTGAGTGCAGATGCCTCAGGGAGGCAGGAGGTGTTAAATTCCCATGGACTGGAATTCTAGGACATTGTGGGCCACTGCACATGGGTGCTGGGAACTGAACTCGTGCCCTTTGCAAGAGCAGTAAGTACTCTTAGCTTCTGAGCCATCTTTCCAGTCCCCTGAAGTAAGCCACATGATCCTGAATCAGTGATACAACCCTTTGTGCCTCAGTTTACCAATCTGTAAAGTACCTGTGACTTTATAGCATTTAATATTTGTTTTAAAAAAAATGTGTTTTATGTATGTAAGTGTCTTGCCTGCATATGCATGCGTGCATCATGGGCAAGCAGTGAGCCAGAAAAGAGACTGGAGCTATAGATACCATAAGCCACCATGTGGGTTCTGGGAATCGAACCCAGCTCTTTGGAAGAATAGCCAGTGCTCTTAACAGCCTAATCATCCCTCTAGCTCCACTTTATGGCGCTTAAAAGACAGACTTGGCTAGGTGCACATTCAGTTGGGAACGTGCTTGTTGTGTAAGTGTGAGAACGTGTAAAATATCCCAGGTGTGATGCTACACCCCTGCTGGGGAGGTGGAGACAGGTGGATCTTTGAGGCTCCTTAGCTAGCTTAGCGGTACATAAGGCTATCTGCAAGGTGGATGACATCTTGAGGAACAACCATCAAGGCTGGCCTCTGGCCTCCGTGTATACATGCACATACATGTACTCAAATGCACATATGCAGCTAAATGCACACACACACACACCACACACACACACACAACACAAAACAAATTATTCTGAAAAAACCAAAAGTAACTGATAGCCAAGCATGGTGGTGCACGCCTTTAATCTCAGCACTCAGGAGGCAGAGACAGGAGGATTGCTGTGAGTTTGAGGCCAACCTGGTCTACAAAGTGAGTCTTGGACAGCCAAGGCTACACAGAGAAACCTTGTCTCAAAAACAAAAAAACAAAAACAAAACAAAACAAAACAAAAAAAACAACAAAAAAAGGCTGATAATAAACCTAGTCTACCAGATTGCAAGATTTGGTTATTACCAATAACTCTGGATTGGAGAGGGGGGAAAAAAACCACTTCTATCTTTAATTCAACTTAATGACAAATTACCCATGATTCCAAGATCCAAATTGCATTCTCCCTTTCACATTGGCTTTGATCTGGAAAACTGTACCCTCATTCATTCACGAGCACCCTCATTTTAAGCTACTACCGAGACTGAAGCTGACGTCTGATCCTTTGTCACAGCACTGTCCAAAAGGAATGTCACACAGGCCATATATGTGAAGGCCACACATGTGGCTTTAAATTTGTAAGCTGCCAATGAGGAAAGTAGAAAAACCAGTTAAACCTCATTTTAATAAATTTTATTTACCCTAGTACATCCACAATATTATTTTGACAGAGAACCTGTATAAAAATTTCTAATGAGGCATGGTCACATTCTCTTTCTTCTTGGTGTCCTTGACACTTAGCAGATATTTTACACTCACAGCTCACAGTGTTTTCCATGGCTCATGGCTATGTACAGTGAGGGCTACAGTGTCACACAGTACAGGGATAGCTCTTCTGAAGTATCTTATTTGGGATGAAATGACCAATTTTCTGGCCTTTTCTGACTTCTATACCCATACTCATTAGCATTTATTAATTGTATAAAGTAAGGGATTGTATAAACTAAGGCATTTCACACCATATGTACATATAGTGTACTAATGTACTTTGATTGCATCACTCCTCTTTATGTCTTTGCATCCTCTGCATTTCTCCTCTGCGTCCCCTTCACATTCGTAATGGCTTTTCTCTCACTGCCAAGCCCTGCTACTTGACTAAGTCTCACAGATGGGAGAAAACACTGTTTGTCTTCATGAGACTGGATTGTTATTCTTGACAGGATGATGTCAAGTTCCAAGGACATAATTTCATTCTTTACAGTTGAATGAAATTCCATTGTGGGTCTATAGCATATCCCTTTGTCTATTCACCTGTTGACGGGCACCTGTCTGACTCTGTGCCTTGGTGGCTTTGAGTTCGGCAGCATAGCCTTGACAAACGGCAGCATTGTAGGCTTCTGTGTCCTCATAGCTTAGTCCACAAGGCCCTTAGCATTTCCTGAGGGTGGTAACACGTTACCCTCACATTCCCACTGACTCCTAACACCGGTCTCAGGAGGTGGAACAGTTTCAAATGATTCTTTCTTGTTTTTGTTTTTGTTTCTTGTTTTTCAAGACAGGGTCTCTCTGTGTAGTCTTGGCTGTCCTGGACTCATTTTGCAGACCAGGCTGGCCTCAAACTCAGTGATCTGCCTGCCTCTGCCTCCTGAGTGCTGGGATTAAAGGCGTGCACTGCCACCGCCCGGCTCAAATGATTCTTTCTTATAGATGAAGAAACCGAGTCTTGTAACGATTAAATTCTCAAGACTTCAAGCAACAGCACAGGCTGCAGCCCCTTTTCTTTTAACTCTGCTTTACTGCTGGTGGCACCGTGGGAGGCGTGGGGTTGCCCAGACTGGAAGGAGAATGGATTGTGCAGGGCAAGAGGGACTATCTGGTCAACCGAGGTATGCAAGTGGTCCTAAGGTAGCCTTCAGGATGAAGCGGAGGAGATTTCTGCACTGGGTGGAGGTGGGAGGGGCAGGCTGAAGGCACTTTGTGTAGCTCTGGGAATTCAGCGTGCTCTTCTTTCCTTAGGGAGAGGGGACATATTCTGTTGTCACCAGTGCTGGCAGGCTGAGATTTCCTCCTTTAGCTCTGCGAGGCTAGACTTCCCCTAGGACCAGCCCCCTTGCACAGCTCCGACGGCTGATTGCGTTGATCTTCTCCCCCCCGGAGGACCCAGCCCCACATCCTCCCATTGTCAGAGCTGATACAGTGCCTCATTAATTTAGACTCATGTAAATATTTTTGGAAACACTGCTCTGCTGTTCTGAAGGCTGGTAGGGCTGAGTGTGAGCTGGCTGGGGTCTCATCCGCCTCTCTTCCTGACCTCCTTCCTGCTTCTGTTGTTTTCCTGTCCTCTGCCTTGTGCCCAAGTCTCTCTTCACAGCTAGACAAAGGCCAGGGAGCTGTTGGGGAGAAAGCTTCCTCTGCAGGGCTCTTGAGGGGCCTGGTAGGGGCTGACTGGGTGGCCCAGCGACAACTGGGCAAAGCCCTTTCCTTCCCTGGATTTTGCCTTCCTCCCCAGTGGAACCCAATGTGTGGAATAGCTTAGTAGCCACAACCTTTTACCATCAAAGGCTGCTTTGCTTGCTTTCCTGTCCTCCCCTGGTGAGCTCTCCTTGGGGGAAGGATTCTGTTTGTCTAACCCACACCACTTATTAAATAATAATGATTCTCAGTTTTTATTCAACAAAGACCTGCTCTGGAGGAGCCAGGGCCACCACACAGACTCGCTAAAGCCCAGGCTTGAGCTGCTGGTGTGTGGCATTTAGAGGTTTATCTTGTGAAGGGAACAGGGACTGTGCCATTTCCAAAAGATTTTTTTTTTTTTTTAATGAAATGCTGATGCTGGCTCTATGCTACGACCCCGTTACTGTCTTCTATGGACTAGGACCTCAGCTTAGGAAGCAAAGGCCTCAGTGAAGCAGGCTTTCCTGCTCCAGGTCCCAGGAGCTCAGGCTCTATCCACGCTGTCCTGAGGGAGGCTCTGACCCCTTCCTGAGGTTACACACACGGTGGCAATATGAGTCCCATGGTTTTGTTAGAATTGCTATGTATTGGGCTCTGGGTGTGGGGGCAAGGGGCGGGGCATTAGCGAGTAAGAGCACAAGTTGGGGGTGGGCAGAGAGATCCAGATTCCTGTTGATTCCATTCTAATCCACCAGACAAGGCTCGGTGCTATGATTGTTAATCTGACCCTGTCATTCAGCGAGCGACTGAGAAGATCAGTTCACTGTCCCCTTTTGACCTCACTGGCAAGAAACCCACTTGCCTATCAGCCCAGCTGCCACCCTCCCCAGAGTCTTAGAACATTAGTCCTGACTGGTCCTGAGTCTCCATGTATGGAGAAACTTGTTTGGGTGGGGAAGAGACCTGTTTAGGCCACAAAGCAAGCTGATTGTTTAAGCTTCAGCTAGGATGACAGAGAACCCAGTCAGGCCTCCATAGGCTGTGCTTTCTTGAACTGCCAACTTTTTTCTGTTTCCCTCTGCATCATTACCCAGCCTATTGCTCTTTGTGGCACTCATCAGCGCAGCACTGCCTTTACGTGCTTCCTCACCTCTAGCACGTGCAGAGGATCCGGGACGTGATCTGAGTTGTTCGTGTTGTGTGTGCAGAGTCTGCCCCATGCTGGCTGCTCAACAAGTGTTTGCTGAGTAAACGAATGAACAGGCAGAAGGGAATTGGAACTCATGTCCCGGGGCCTCAGGCTAGTGTGTTGTTTCTGCCATTCCTGCCTCAGCCCAGGGAGCCTGGAGAGTTTGACGTAGGCTCAGGAAGTTGGGAATAGTACCATTTGGTATGGGGTGGAATGAATTGGGGCAGGAGCTGTTTCAGGGATGTCATGGGGGGGGTGGGGTGTAAGAGGGGGAGATTTGGCTTTAATTGTTGAAGCTGACCATTTGGTTTTGGTCAGATAAGGAGCAAGGCTGGGGTGGTTCTGTGGCTGAAGACAATAGCTGTGCAATACTGGAGTGAGGTAGGTAGCTAAATTTCAGCTAGGTCTACCCTCCCATTCCCACCATTCCTCAGACAAGAAGCCAGCTGTGGCTGCCTCTTGGGAAGGAGAGAGGGAGGGAGAGGGAGAGAGAGAGGGGGGGGGGCAGAGAGAGAGAGAGAGACAGACAGACAGACAGACAGACAGACAGAGACAGAGACAGAGAGACAGAGAGACAGAGAGACAGGCGTGGGTATGGATGTTGCCTTGAGTGAGTTCTCAAGCTGTGGAGTTCAAAGCAGACCTGAGAAGTCAGGGGCTGGAGCAGAGAGCTGGGAGGGAGGAGGTGAGAAGTCAGGGAGGGGCAGAGAAAGGCTACACTTTGATGTCCCTGCACAGAGCTTGAGCCAGGTCTGGGTGGGGTCCCAACAGATGGCTTTAGGTTTCCTCCTCAGCTCAAAGCTTTAGAGAGAGCCAATTAACCACACTTTTCCTGGCTTCAGGCAGGATGTTTATCTAGTCCCCTGATCTTGTGACATGGCTGTGAGTCCAGTGCACACCCATTACCCCACTGTATGCAAGAAAGCACATCCCCCTGCACACACAGATATGTGCACCCATTTATTGCACATGCAAGCACGAATGTATACGAATAGTGCCACTCCTATCTGCAGCCTGTTCACAAGTTCCTCTAGACTTCACAAATAAGTGGCCTCTCACATCATGAATAAAACTCACTAAATGCACATGCCACTGCCCGTCACAGCAAAGGACAGGCCAATGTTGCCTGTGTTCTAGGTGAGGAGTCAGTCAGTGGCAAGCTTGGGGAAGGCTTTTGAACCCTTGGCTCTAGAATTTTCACTTTCCCAGCAATGTTGGCTGTTCTTAAAGAGCAGAGAACAGGTCCCAGGCACTCTTCTGCCAGGAACTGTTTATCTCTGACTTGTCACAATACCTGACTGAAATCACCTAGGAGAGAGAAGTCTCATAGGAAGCCTGCTTGTCCCTCTCCTGGGCCAGTTAGCCCTGGGACTGTGGCCAACAATGTTGCCTTAGCTTCTGCTTTACCACATGGCTGCCAGTAGATTAGTTTGGATCCGTTTTGCCAAAGGCTGCCCTTGCTATCAGAAGAGAATGTGCCTGGGGTGAGAACCGGAGTCGTTACCTCTAAGCACATTCCCAGTGCGTTAATCCAACAGACATTTATTAGGGCCTTAGTGGAGAGGTTGGATGACAGACAGATAGTGGTCCCAGGCCTAGGGTATGTGTGGCACATGGGCAGCCTCCGAGTCCTGGCCATCCCAGGCTGGGCTGCAACTGCAGTTCTGTTTATCAGTCTTGCATCTTCTCTGATGGATAGTGCAATGGGAGACAGGGATGGATCAGTGCCAAGCGGAGTGAGGAGTGAACCTGGCTGTCAGTGTTGGATCATCCAGGCCATCTGGCTCCCACTGGCTCCAGGCTGGAGACTGGGTCTTATCAGCACCCCACTGTTCCAGGCACAGATTATTGGCCCTTGTCCCATCTCTGGTTCCAAATTCCCTTCCCTTTCAACCAAGACAGAGAATTAAAGAAATGCGTCCATATTTTCTCCCATGGAGAACACTGGGCTTGCATCTGGCCTGGAATCCAAGTAGGACATCTGGGAGAGACAGACAGGAAGTTGATTTCAAGGGTATTGGAGGCTTCTACGTTTCTTTCCCTCTGTGTCCTCAATTGCCCAGGATGGCTCCTGGATCCTTCTGGAAGCACACACAAAAAAGTGTGATTGCTGGTGATGTCAGCATCAGCCTTTATCCTGGAGTGGTGACAGCGTGTGTGTTTACTCTCCGTTCTGGTCTGATGTGAGAAAATTGCTCAGAGAGCTCTGAAGTGGCTGAAGGTTAACCATTTCTATTCAACCAGTCCGTCATCCTGCGCCTGTTCAGAAGAAGCAAGTGGGCTTATGTACCGAGAGGTTGAGGAAGCCGCAGCTCCAGGTAGAAGTGAGGGTGCTGACTACTGCTCTGTAGGGTGACAAAGCACCAGAGGCGGAGTCTTCCTACCACTGCAGTTAGCACAGCTGACCAGGTGTTCTCACTGGCAGTGGCAGGCGCATAAATGACAGCTCCCCCAGTATCTTCTTATAGCTCTATAATGACAATTCCAATTTTAAAAGGGTTGAAGACCTTTATTTAGTGGGCGAGGTGACAAGTTACTTTACCTCCCTGGTGTTTCTCGGTTTCCCCATCTTTCAGCCGAGGCTCAATAAGTGTCTTTCCTACGTTCTGTGTGAGTGTGTGTTTGCACGTGTGTGGGTAGTGTCTGGGCATGTGCGTATGCAAGTGCACGTGTGCTCACCTGTGCGTTTGACGTTAGAATGTTATTCTCAGTAGTTTCTCCACTTTATTTTTTTAATTAGGGTCTGTCACTGAACCTGGACCCGACGGCCTTAGCTAAACTGGCTGGCCAGTGAGGCCCAAGGGTCTGTCTCTGCTCTGCACAGCACCGGATTACAGATACATGTTGTCGTTCCTGGGGATATGAACACAGGTCCTCATGCCGTCTCCCCAACTTACTCCTCACATGGTTCTGATGATTGGAAGAGACAATAAAGCATACAGAAGAATTCCTGGCACTTAGTAGGTGCACAGTGTATAGTGTACCCAGACAGGTCTGTAATTACAGTCAGGAGAGGCCCTTTAGGACACTTTCCATCAGTCTTTCCGTATTTCCCTGTTACATCCTCAGACTTTGGCTGTGGTTGTTTTTATTTTTCTTTCTTTGCATTTTATGGTCTGGCTTCCTTGTCTCTATGTCCTCTTTGTTCCTTCTACTGCCTGTTCTCAGGAAGCGCCTCCTGTTAAAACCTCCGGTGGAGATGCTACAGTCTGTCTTACCTGCTTTTTTTATTTCTTGGACAAGTTTCACTGTGTATCTCTGGTTGTCCCGGAACTCGTTCTGTAGACCTGTCTGGCCTTGAACTCAGAGATCCACCTGTCTCTGCCTCCTGAGGGCTGGGATTAAAGACGTGCGCCACCACTGCCCGGCTTGTTTTATATTTTGGTGTGGGCATTGATGGCCTTGTATTCAAGTCTTTTCAGCTTCTGCCTCTCAAGTGCTGGGTTTATAGGCATGCACCTCCATGTTTGACACCTAGCCTACACTTCTTTCAAAAAATGGAATCAGTTCCTCATGCTAAGCAATCAGAAACTTTCTGATAAACATTCAGAATTAGACATTGTTTTGAGATGTGGTAGTGCTGGTTCACATTCCTGCATGGCAACCAGAGACCAGAATGGGGTGGCCCCTATCTTATTTATTTTACTTTATGTGAGATAAAGTCTCACGGTGTTGCCCAGGTTGTTCCTGAACTTTTGGGTTTCAAGTGATCCTTGGGCCTCAGTCTCTAATGTAGCTGGGACTACAATAGGCCTGCATACTGCCTGCCCAGTGACCTTTGACAGACAAATGTCATTTTGCCATAGTTTCTGGCCCCCTGTTGCCACAAACTGGCTGCTTTGTCTGAATTCCTGTTTAGCATATCCATGCAGGTATCTGAATTTTTCTACTTGGAGATCCCTGTGGGATGTTTACTGACCAACCTCATTCCAGGAAGAGTTTGTCAGTTTTGTAAGCCCTTTGCCATAGATGACTAAGGCTTAGCTAATTTTTGTCCATTTCTTTCTAGCCCAACTTTCCATCTTCCTTTCTCCCACTTTTCCTCTTTCCTGCCCTCTTTCTCGCTTCCTTCTTATCTTCCAACCCTCATCCCTAATTGGAGGGTGGGGGTGGAATCCTGGGCCTCACACTCCACAACTGAGCTAAGCTTGTAACCTTCCTGCCCAAATTCAGGTAGTTCCCCTCACTCTTGGGGGTTGAGGTAGAAAGAATGCACTTAAAAAAAAATTCCTTATCTCGTGCATCCTCCCTCTTCCTGCAGAAGTCCTGGAGAGGAGGCCAGATGGGAGGGCGACTGCACCGTCTGCTCTGGGTCTGTTTCTTCTTCTGTACTCTCCTCTAACCCAACTTCCTGACCCTATGCAGTCTTCCGGAACCTCTTGGCCCATGAGTGTTGGTAAGACTCGGAGGACTGAACTGAGTTCATCTTCTTACCACGTAGTAATTCATACATTTATTCCTTTCCTTTCCTTGCTCTTTTCCTAATTTGTCCATCTACTTTATTCGTGCAACAGTCAGAAGATCCCTGAAGACGCTAGAACCATGTTCCATGTGGGCTTTAGAGAAGAAGAAAAGTAAGCAGCCAACCACAACAAAATTTACCCTGATCTTTGGTGAGACACTCACCTTTAAAAAAAAAACACACACATTATTTTATTTATTGTATATGAGTGCTTTATCTGCTGAGACACTTACCTTAAGCCTCAGTTTCCCTATAGATTTAATGGCATGGCTAGGAGTCATTTTGTCCCGGTTTCTCTCATCACTCTGGTCACTCTGTCACCAACTTTCTAACATCTCTATCTGCAAACTACAAGCTCTGGCCTGGGCCAGCAGCTTGTGAGCTATAGAGAAATTTCACTGTGCTTTTGTCTGCGAAATACCAACGTTCTCAGAAAGAGGGTTGACGCCAAGTCGTAGAGAGGAATGAAGGAAGTGCAGAATCTCAGCCTCCCATCTTGGTGGGTGTGTGGTGAGAGCGCAGGGTCAGCAGGGACAGTCCAGATGCTGGGACCCCCCTGTGAAATGTCACACCCTCTCTGCCCTGGAATCAGGTCAAACTGGATTTCAATCTGCATAATTTGTCCCACTTAGAAGGGTTGGGAGAGGGTGAGAGCAGGAGGGTGAAGACTGAGGAAGGGGATAGATACTGTCAGAAAAAGGCAGGCTTGAGGTGGTGGCCAGAGGAAAGCAGAGTAAAGAATCTGAGGAGAAGGCTGGAGGCAGCCAGAGAGAGGAGGTGGGGCCAGGAGGAGCAGCAGGCTTGCAAAGGACAGATAATTGTCCGCCCAGCACAGTAGGGGTCAATTTAGTCTACTTACCCAGTGGCAAGAAGGGGAAAAAAAAAAGTGGGCTGTAACTTAAAGATCTTAAGAGTCGCTAGAGAGGGAGGGGTTTTGGCCTGGAGGTGGGAGGAGGGAGTGTGGAGTTTAGGAGGAGACTCAGGAGGGTGCAAGGAAGTGTCTTGGCTGAGCTGGGGGTAGGACAGGGAAGGTAGAGTGAAGCTGCTGGAGAAAGAGCACATCCTGCTGGCCCGGGCTCCCAGAGGGGCCTGGTCTGCATGCCAGGACGGGCTCTAAGCACAGGCAGACCTCTGACTCTGAGGTTCAAGCCAAACCTTGCGGGTGCTTGCCGAGTTGGTGACACAGCTCCGGATCTGGTGTCCCTGGGACTCCCTGCCTACCTTCACTCCAGTCACCGCTATGGAAGATGACAATTACAACTACTACGACAACCAGTCTGAGTGTGACTATGAAGACTGGACTTCGTCTGGGGCTCTCATCCCCGCCATCTACATGCTGGTCTTCCTTCTAGGCACCACAGGCAATGGCTTGGTGCTCTGGACCGTGTTTCGGAGCAGCCGGGAGAAGAGACGCTCAGCTGACATCTTCATTGCCAGCCTGGCAGTGGCTGACCTGACTTTTGTGGTGACTTTGCCGCTGTGGGCCACTTATACCTACCGGGAATTTGACTGGCCCTTTGGAACCTTCTCCTGCAAGCTCAGCAGCTACCTCATCTTTGTCAACATGTATGCCAGCGTCTTCTGCCTCACTGGCCTCAGCTTTGACCGGTACCTGGCCATTGTCAGGCCAGTGGCTAATGCTCGACTCAGGCTGCGGGTCAGCGGAGCTGTAGCCACAGCGGTCTTGTGGGTGCTGGCTGCCCTCCTTGCCGTGCCTGTCATGGTGTTCCGGTCCACCGGTAACTCAGAAAACAGCACCAAGGTCCAGTGCTATATGGACTACTCCATGGTGGCCACCTCGAACTCAGAGTGGGCCTGGGAGGTGGGCCTTGGGGTGTCCTCTACTGCCGTAGGCTTTGTGGTGCCCTTCACAGTCATGCTGACATGCTACTTCTTCATTGCCCAAACCATCGCTAGCCACTTCCGAAAGGAGCGCATTGAGGGCCTGCGGAAGAGGCGCCGGCTGCTCAGCATCATCGTGGTGCTTGTGGTGACCTTTGCCCTGTGCTGGATGCCTTACCACCTGGTGAAGACGCTCTACATGCTGGGCAACTTGCTGCACTGGCCCTGTGACTTCGACAGCTTCCTCATGAACGTCTTCCCCTACTGCACCTGCATCAGCTACGTCAACAGCTGCCTCAACCCCTTCCTCTACGCCTTCTTTGACCCTCGCTTTCGCCGAGCTTGTACCTCCATGCTCTGCTGTGATCAGAGCAGGTGCAAGGGCAGCCCGCACAGCAGCAGCGGGGAGAAGTCGGCCAGTTACTCTTCTGGGCACAGCCAGGGTCCCGGCCCCAACATGGGGAAGGGAGGAGAGCAGATGCATGAGAAATCTATTCCTTATAGCCAGGAGACCCTTGTGGACTAGAGCTGGCCCCAGAAAGAGGCCTGGCATCTCTGGTCTAATCCAGACTCTCTCCTCGCGCTCTGAGAAGCAGGTAGCATGGCTGTACCTTCTCCCCGACTCTTTGCTCCATTCCCTGCTTGCCTCCAAGCTCTGCCTTGGCCCCTCCCCCCCTTCTCAGAGGTCTGTGATTTAGTGGAAAGAGATGGAGCCTTGCAAACAGACTTGTGCTCAGCTGTTTAATATTTCTGAGGCTTTACCTCGCACAGGGCTCTTAACCTCTCTAAGCCTCAGCTTCTCTGCTTGTATTAAATGGGGGAAAGGTATATGGACCCTACAGTGTTGAAGTGTGAGTCCTGAGTTAATTTGTTTCTTTCTGCTGTTTTCTCAGCTCTCTAGGCCTCTTTCTCACTCCTCCTTTTTTTTTTTTTCTCTCTGCTGCAGACATTTGCTCTGTTAATTATTCAGTTCCTAGGCCTTCTAGTGGGTTTTCCCCTCCCTCCAAAGCCTCCCTTCAACTTCCTACCTATACCCCCACACTCTCTTTCCTGCTGGGCTCCTAAGGGTTAAGAACCCTGAAGCATGGAGGGTACCTAACCCTTTGAGTTCTTATCCTGTCTTCTGAGAGTCAGTAGGTGGGATGGGCTATGTGCAAGCAAAGAACTAGGGCTCTAGTCCCCAGAGTCAGGAGCTCTAGATCTTTCCAAAAGTTGGACCAGTTTATTGTTGGTCCAGTCACCAAGGCTAGACTGGTTTCTGAATAGAGATTTCTCCTTGTGATGCTTAGTAGATAACACATCCCACCAAAACTCCGATATTCTTTCCTTTTTTTTTTTTTTTTTTTTTCTTCTTTTTTTTTCTAATTGTGTGTGAGAATTGCAAGGCAACAAGACTGAAGAAGCTGCGGACCGTCCCACTGCTATGAAGGGGGAGTTGAGAAGAGGAAACAGAGAAAGAGGAGTTAGAGGGGCATCTGTATTTAGTTTGTATGCTGCTTGGCTCCCCTCCCCCAGTCCTCATCCCTCCACCTCCTCTAGAACTGTGAACTGTAGAGCAGAACTTTCTCATGTCTCCCGCGACCCCCCCCCCCCCCCCCCGTCTCCCCACCATTTCCACTGGTGATTGTGCTACTTGGCACTGAGAGTCACTTGCTTGGGTAAAGCTGTTTGCTTTTTGTCTATGTGGGTATATATAGATGTACACACACACACACACACACACACACACACACACACACGTGAGTGGAAGGGTATTGCAGAAACGTCATGGATGAAGGACTGGGGACTGGGCTGAACCCCCAGCCACTTTTCCTTGCACCACTGCCGGTCTCACAGTCCACTTGGGGAAGAATGAGCATCTGGAGGGAGTGTAGAATAGCTCTGCGTCCCCCACACTGGATTTGGGGGACTCCAACGGCTGGACCGTATTTAGGAAGGGAGTTTGTTTGTGCTAAGCTTTCTGTAGAGAGCTGTTTCTTCAGTAACATCTGGTCCTAAGGCTGGAGCTGGGCCCCAGTTCCTCAGAACAGACCTGTCGATGATAACACGGCCCTTCTCCCGTGTCCCATCCCTGGTTTTGAGTTATTCCTCACCACTCGCACTTTCTTCAGGGTCTGTGGTCATCTACTTAAGGAGGCCACTTTCTTGCCACAGGAGGGAAGATACAGGAAGAGCTTTTGTTCTCCTCCCCATCAGGACTAGGCCTTTGGCTTTCTTACTGGTTGGGGGTGGGGGGGGGATTAAGGTTGGGGAAAAGTGACTAGAACAGCTATGGGGGCATCACAGGGGCAAAATTAATAGTGGGGCCTTTGTGAGCTGGAAATGGGTGTGCATATTCCGGGTTTTGTTCTTGGAGGGCTCTGGAAACCAAGGACAAGACATATGCCTCGGAAACAGGAAGAGCCTGGCTCGATGCAGTTGGACCATCTCTGGCACAGATCTTGCTCCTGGAACAGAGAGGGAGGGGCGATGGGGGTGGGGGAAGGAGAAAACAGCTCCTCTCAGCCCAGCCTCTGCGTGTCTCAGGCCAGACACTTTCACACAGCTACTTTCTCTGGCCAGGGCCACCCTCAAACAGCCAGCACAGGCTGCAGCAGGCTTCTGGGAGACAGAAAACTCAGCCAGGGCACCGAACAGAGGTTGCATCTTCTTCCTGCCCCGAGCCCTGAAGAATGTGCTCTTTTCTGATCTTGTTAGCCACTGTGGTTCACCAAATAAAACTGTTTTGTGTAACTGCTTTGTCCAAAGCCTTCTCATTTGAGAGTGCCTTGAAAGAAGCACAGGACCCTGCAGCCCATGACTGTTTCGGTAGTAGTTGTGAGAGGGCTCACTGGAGGGACAATCAGTGGGAACCACAGAGGGTGAATGGAGTGGGAAACTGGAAAGGGGTCTGAAATGAGAAACAGGTACCAGGAAAGTGAAAAGATGGGGCATGTAGGGGGGTGGGCAGGAGAGGACAGGGAGTGGCTAAGCCTGATGCTCTGAAAGCCATAGAACAAACAGGCGCACATTTTGGAGACTAGATCACAGGTTTATCTGGGGGGAAAATAATAGAGTCACCACTTCTCTCTGTCCATCTACTCATCCATCCCTCTTTGCCTCCCCTGTCGTTACCTTCCACTGACGTCATTTACTCATCTCTATTAATTCGTTATCACTTGCTGACTGACAGAGTCATTCACCACCAGTTTAAGTGAGACATTTGAAGCTCTGTTCTCCAATTGGAGCCACCCTGATAATCTTGAAAATGCCCGGTCCCGGATGTCACTCTGACTTGTGGAGCCAGAATCTTCTAGGCCTGCTCTACGTGTTTACAGATGCTAAAAACAACCTAGGTGGTTTCTGGGGGTGGGGGGAGATCAGGCCTAGGGATGCCAGATACAGTCTTTCTGAATTAAAGCAGGCACACAGACCAGGCAGTTGGGGCCAAGGAAACTGGGCTCTGGATGGCTACTTGGAGGAGAAGGAGGTTGGAATATTCTTTGTGGGGGAAATATTAGGTTTAGTTTTTTTTCAAAGAGGGCCTCCTGGAGACAATAATTTTGCAGGTATCACAAAAAACAGTCACCAGAAAAAGAGATGGCATACAGTTTTACAAGTGTGCTGAGAATTTTCCAGGCACTATCTCATTTAATCCTTGCAAGCATCCTCTGGGAGGAGCATTTGTGTCTCACTCTGCTGATAAGAAATCTGAGACATGGGCTGGAGAGATGGCTCAGAGGTTAAGAGCATTGACTGGTCTTTCAGAGGTCTTGAGTTCAATTCCCAGCAACCAAATGATGGCTCACAGCCATCTATAATGTGATCTGATGCATACTGTATACATAATAAATAAATCTTAAAAAAAAAAAAAAGAATAAAGCTTAAAAAAAAAAAAAAAGAAAGAAAGAAATCTGAGACAGAGAGTTTAGCAATATCACATAACTACGGCCATGTAGAAAGAGCCAGGTCTAGAGTCATGAGTGTAATGCTGCTGCTTTCCACCCCCCATCCCAAATTACAGTTGAGGCAGCACCAGATGGTTGGGAGGGAAAATGTAATCTTATCTGCAGGATGCCAGGCACACATGGAGACCAGGCAGGATAAGAACTGCCAGGGAGTGGTGAAGATGCACCAGAGAGAGAGACAGATGGGGAAAGATAGAGAGACAGATGAGACTGACTGTGTGAAAGAGATGATAACAGAGACAGAAAAAGGAGAAAACACATTAAACAGAGAGAGAGAGAGAGAGAGAGAGGGAGGGAGGGAGGGAGGGAGAGAGAGGGAGGAAGAGGGAGGGAGGGAGAAAGTACAGGGTGAGGAGGGGAAGGGGTACAGTGAGGGTGAGGCATCCATTTTTCTTCTCAAGAGGGAGAAGCTGTGAGGAACTTATTACTATAACAAGGAACTGAGTTTTTCTCTTCTTTTAATATTGATGCTGTTAAAAAAAATCTCTTGAGAAATTTGAGTTAAGTTGTCCAGAACATTACAAAATTATAGAGCACTTACTGATTTAGTGGTTCACACCTTGCTTCATTTACATACCGTGCACCATGCTGGAGAGCATCAGTGCACGGACTGCTGGGGCTCACTGGTTGCTGGTGCTGATGACAGCAAGAGGGCCCAGCTCTGAGAGGCAGAAGGCACATCGAGCTCTGCTAGCCCATCCTGGAGGCTACAGAACACGGCAGCAGGAGAGAAGTCAGAGCACGCCAAAAGCCTGCTTTTTAGAGTGTGGCTGATGAGCTGTTAGTGATGGAATTGTTTGGGCAGAAGAAATTCCAAGGGATAATGTGCAGTACAGACCCTCCGAGGAGCTGGAAAGAGCCTGCCTCCTTGCCTCACGCATGACCACTCCAAATCTGGCCAGTCACAGAGAAAAACTTGTCCGAGTTTCAAAGCGTGGATGCAAGCACGATTGGGAGCTAGGACTAAACTTTGAGTCTTTGTATAAATTGAGGCTGGGGAAGGACACTTAAAAACGTCCATGACGAGGCTTTGTCCCTTCTTATAGACACGAGCTGTCTTCCTCCCGTCATCTACCAGGGCTCACTGACTAAGGACTGGGGAATTCTGGACGCTTTTAATCTGGTGGTGTTGGAGAGAGATTCTAAGGAAAGGCAGATTGCTTGGTTAAAAACCTCACATCCAGAAGCCAGGGTGAAATCCCCCGTGAAGACCTAGATGAGGCAACCTACCGTCTAGCTGGCTGCTCTAGCTAAGCTCCAGTGAGTTCACAGCTTGTTGGGCTTGACCTAGAGGGTATAGCTTCTCACAGGATCGCTTGAAGCACTGGGTAGAGTCTAGTGCTTTCCATTTAAAGTTAGAGTGTTAAAATGTTAGTGTCTAGCTAGGTGTGGTGGCGCCTGCCTTTTATTCCAGCACCCAGGAGGCAGAGGCGAGCAGATCTCTGTGAACTCAATGCGATTCTGGTCTACATAGTGAGTTCTAGGCTATTCCAGGGTACATAGTGTGACTCTGTCTTAAAAAGAAAAAAAGGAGCTAGGAGAATCCTGTGGCAGAGAGGGAGGAAGGATTGTAGGAGCCGGAGGGGTCAAGGGCACCACAAGAAACCCCACATAATGAACTAACCTGGGTCCATAGGGGCTCACAGAGACTGAAAAGACATCCAGGGAGATTGCATGGGACTGTCCTAGGCTTTCTGCGTATATAGTACAGTTGTGCAGCTTGGTCTTTATGTGGGACTCTGAACAGTGGGAGGAAGGACTCTGACTTTTTTGTTGGCCTTGGGGATCATTTGGGTTGCTCAGCTGGGACTGCAACTTCTTCAGCCATGTTTGGTTGATAGCCATGAGAAGCCTGAGCCTTTTTGAAGAGAAGAGAAGGAGGAGTGGGTGGGGGTGGGGCAGGGGGGAAGTGGTGAGGAAGGACTGGGAGGAGAGAAGGGAGGGGAAACTGAGGCCGGGATGTAAAAAAGAAAAAAATGCATCTATGAAACAAAAAAAAGGAAAAAAGTTCTATGAATATATACAGACACACATACATATATATGTATATACACACACACATATATATGCAGTCTATTCTGTGTATATATACACATACACACACATATATACATATTTCCAGTCAGTTCTGTGTTGCTATAGTAAAATACTCTAAGCTGATTAATTTGTAAAGGAAGTAGATTTATATAGATAGATCATGGTTCAGGAGGCCCAAGGGCATTTGCTTGTCTCTTTGTGAAGCTTTCTGTTTGTCTTTCTGTGAATTGTTTCATCAGCTCATGGTGGAAAAGTGGAAGGGGATATGGCCGTATTAAGAAAGGTCAGAGTACCATTTCTTTATAACAACCCACTCTTCCAGTGACAAAGCTAATCCTACAAGATCAAAGTTGCTCCCACAAGACCCAGTCCAGTCTCAAGGGGTCTCGCCTAAAGATCTGTTAATTCTTTAAAAAGATACTAACCCATCAATGACAGTAATATCCTTATGAATGCCCCAAAGATTCCATCTCCTATTGCTGCCATATTGAGTAATTATGCCTCAATGCGAGTTTTGCCAGGAACCAAGCATGTCTAAGTCCTACCACAGCAGATTCAAGACATAGCAGATTCATTCAAGACATCTTTACTCACTATGTACTCTTGGCCTAGGGCTGTCCTAGGACCTAGGAATAACTGTGGTCAACCAGACACCATCTTGATTTGTAGAAACAAGCTGAAAAGCTGTCTGGCCTTATTTTCTTCATTAGCTGGGTAGGTAACCTGAGGCCCAAGAAGAGGGAAAGGAGAATAACTTACATGTGGTCACATGGTGGGGAAGTGGCAGGGCTGGGACTAGAACTCAGGATTTCTGCAGGTTTGTGAAGGAGATTTTTTTTTTTTTAAACAATATATAGAGCAAACGAATGAGACAGAAGATGTGCTCCTGGCTGGGAAGGGAGAGATGCTTGCTGATCGCCTGAAGTTTTGTTAAGTCTTTTGTTTGAGAAGAGTTTCAGATTAACAGAATAACTGCTGATACAGTACAGAGAGCTCTTGTACATTCCACACCCAATTTCCTTTCTAATTAATGTCTTACATTAGCACGATACACTTGTCACAGTTAATGAGCCATTTTGGTACGTTACTGTTAACACCCATTCTTCATTCAGGTTTCCTTATTCAAAAAAAAAAAAGTGAACCAAAACATTGACCTAACCCTAATGTACGTTTTCTGTTCCAGAATCTAACATCACAATTCAGTCATCATATCTCTCAGGCTTCTTGTAGCTCTGGAAGCTTCTCAGATATTGTATTTGATGCCCTTGAAACATTATGGTCTGGTATTTTGCTCCATGCCTCTTTGTTAAGAAAAAAATCTTGTTAAAATCTCCATTTGTTAGGCATATGCTAGGTGATGAGCAAAAAACAGAAAATAATATTCAAGCCATTCATGCTCTTCTGTAGTTTGACAACAAGGAATAAAGGACAATCGGTGCTACTGCAGGCAAATCCCAGGATGTTGTAGATGCAAATATGTCTTCTGTCTTTACCACAGAGGAGTCACAAGTTAGAGCTAACACAGTGGCTGAAACATGGGTTCACACTCAGCTCCACTGGGCTTGGGTGTCTAGCATTCTTTCTCCTCCAAGTCTCCTTAAGTCCCACTTTCTTGCCTGCATAAGTGCAATCAAGAGTGTATGAGACACAAGAATATCTGTGTTTGATGATCACCTCACCTCATGTTGTCTTGTACTGTCACTCAACTGTATGACACTGTGTGTTGACCTGAAGTTGCTTTTAGATGTACCATCGCTGGGCTTCTTAAACCTGGATGACATTCCTCACTCGAGCACCCTGCTACTCCCCAGCCCACATTCCCTGCGTACTAGGAGAGTCCAGAATACATAAAAGCTCATGGACAGATGCTCTAGAGATGATGGCAGTTACAGGATTTTGTTTTCCCAGTGTCTGGCATGCAGTAAGCACACACAGGCGATTTGCTTAAGCAAGTGAACCACTGGATGACGAAAATGCAAAAGGATGAGAAGGGAGAACAACTGTTTTGTATCTACAGCAAGCAAGTCGATTTCTTTTTGAAGAAGCCAGAGGAATGAGGTAAATCAGGAGCCAGGAGAGAAGCAGGGGAATTGGAAAGTACTGACCTAATTAATCCAAGTAGTTTTGTCTCTTACAGCTGCTCCCAGGGAACACACAGTTAGAACAAAACAAAGCATGAGTTGGGTCATGGGGTTGGGGCACCTCGGATAATTTTCTTTAATTAATCATTTGAAGTTTTCTCACATGTAAACATGCATACATACATGCATAAATGAGTACACACCCCACACAGCATTGAGCAGATTCCCCCTTGCTACTCCATCCCTCCTGCTGTTGCTCTCCACTAGTCCCTTTGGCTCCCGAGGCAGTTTTTCCTTTAGCTTTACGTCATGAGTACATACATGATTTTTATGTATCTGTATAAAGTCTAGGATACGCAAATGAGGGAAAATATAATCTTTGTCTTTCTGGCTTAGTTCCCTGAATACGATTATTCTCCAGTAGTTATTTTCTTGCAAACAACATAACTTCCTTCTTCTTTGTGGCTGAAAACGATCCCTTTGTGTGCGTGTACCACACTTTCCTTATCCATTCTTCTGGTGCTGGTTCCATAGTTTAGCTATTACATGTAGTGCTGCCATAACCTTGATGTGTAAGTGTTTCTGTTATGCCCAGGACTTATTTTTAGAGAAACCTTCATACTGTCTTCTATAGTGGCTGGACTAGTTTACATTCTCACTAACAGTAGATAAAGGTTCATTGTTGTCTGCATCCTTGACAGCATTTGTTATTACTTTTCTTTTTCTTTCTTTCTTTCTTCCCTTTTTCTTTTTTTCCAAGACAGGGTTTCTCTGTGCAGCTTTGGCTGTCTTGGACTCATTTTGTAAATGAGACTGGCCTTGAACTCAAAGATCCACCTGGCTCTGCCTCCCAAGTGCTAGTTATTACTTTTCTTAATGACTGTCATTCTGACTGGGTGAGATGGAATTTCAATGTAATTTTGATTTGCATATCTTTGATGGCTAGGAAGTTGAATGCTTCCTTCTGAACTCTACACATCATGGCTTCATAGAGACCCATTTGGTGTTAATGCTGGAGATTATGTTTTCGAGCCTGTTTGGTTGGGTGAGTGATTGCAAGGCTGGTTGGCTTCCTGGGAAAGTTATCAGTGCCAGCTGGAGCCGGTACTGAGTCAGCCTGCTGCTGGGAATCCATGTATAGCCACCTACTGTTCATGGAGGAAGAGCTGCTCTGATGGAAGGGATGTACGGGTTGAATGGAAAACCAAATCTTGAACTTCCGTCTCTACAAAAACACTCAAGGAAAACCTTCTCTTCTGGTCCCTGAAAAATCTGTGTCAGGGTTAAGGGCATCCAAGAAAATTTGGCAATCTTTCTTCTGACTCAGAAATATAACTATAAGTTCAAAAGGTCTTCCCGTATTATGGGGATGAACAGCTTTAGATGATGACAGAGATTGAGGCTTTGCCTTTGTTGGCTTCAGTCTCCTCTCTGGTAGACTGGGGGCTTCAATATCAGGGCCGAGTGACCTAGAGTCTGGAGACTGACATCCCAAGGTCCCAGTAC
This sequence comes from Acomys russatus, assembly GCF_903995435.1. NCBI lineage: Eukaryota > Metazoa > Chordata > Mammalia > Rodentia > Muridae > Acomys > Acomys russatus. Next base: position 2,354,862 of record NC_067160.1, on the reverse strand, counting down.
TGAAGGAACACGGATGTAACCTTTGCTCTTAGGAAAATTGACACACCAATATGGTGGCCAGTTGGTTTCCGGCTGGAGACCTGGAAGCAAGCCCTCAAGCACTGCTGGGATCCAGCTGGCAGTGAGGTCTGTATTGTGGGTGCTGTCAGGATTTCAGGGACTCTGGAAGACAATGATTGTTTGCTGTGCTAACAACAAGCTATTTTTGTGCTTGAGAAAAGCCACATAGCAGTTACTGAAGGGACGGTACAGGCTAGGAGAGGAAGTTGTTTCTGTTTCAGCTATGACCATGCCAGAAATGATGGGAGAACAATGACTGTCCTGAAAACACAGCATCATGGGGCTGAAAGGGATTGCACTAAGCCTCTCATCTCACTAGAGGAAACATGAAACCACAGCATCGTGGGACTGGAAGGGATCACTACAAGTCTCCTGTCTCACCAGAGGAAACAGCAAAGGCCTGGCAGGACGCTCACTTTATGAGTGGTGGTGCTAAGTGGTAGCTGGGATGGTTACTGTGCTTCTTTTGATTACAAAGTCTACCTGCATTCTTTTCATGATACTGCCTTACTTCTTTTCTGTGAAATGGACTGTTTTGGAAGAAATACTCCAAGATAGACGGCCAATATGATTTTGATGCTTACAGCTTGTGTTGGGATAACTTAAATTGTCTTCTTAAAAGACATGATGTTTGTGTATCTCTTTTTTTTTAATCACACAATATATCATATATCTTTATTACAGTTTTCCCTTCTTCTACTCCCAGTGTCTCCACACTTCCTCTCATATTGGGCTATATTCCCATTCTGTGTCTCATTATAAAAGAACAGGCTTCTAACAGATAACAACGAAATAAAATAATAAGACAAAACAAATATCACATTGATGTTTGATAAGGAAAAGTAATAGAAGAAAATGATTGCTAAGAGAAAGCATTAAGTTAGAGACCCAGGTGTTGGCACATTCAGGAGTTCTGTAAAAATATTAAACTGAAAAGCTATAATCTATACACAAAGGAACTGTATTTCCTGCTTCCATTTCTGTGAATTCATGCTATTTCACTCCTTGGAATATACCCAGAAGATGCTCCTCCACACAACAAGGACATACGCTCAACCATGTTCATAGCAGCCTTATTCATAATAACCAGAACCTGGAAACTACCTTAATGTCCCTCAGTCGAAGAATAGATAAAGAAACTGTGGTACATTTACACTATGAAATACTACTCACCTATTAAAAACAAGGAAATCCTGAAATTTGTGGAGAAATGAATGGAACTAGAAACAATCATACTGAGTGAGTTAACTCAGAAGCAGAAAGACTCACGTGGTATATAATCACTTATAATTGGACACTAGCCCAGAAGGTGTGTCCCATGAGAGTCTTCAGTTACCAGGAGATTGGGATAGATGTGAGGACATCCTATTGGGATCCTAGGTGAGAGAAGTGTGTCTCTTTTTTATTGTATTAAGAGAGATTAAACTTGAGTCTCAGTTTAGCTTTTATTTGGCGGTGCCATTTGGATCATTGATTTCCAAAGTTTGGTGTATGTAGAAGAGTCAACACAGAGTGTTATTAAAATGCAGAGCATGACTCAATGTGGGAAGCCATGCCAATTTCTGCCATGTCAGAAATCCTGTGCTTAGGCTGTATGCTGTGATCTTCCAGTTGCTGACCTTTGCCTCACGAGGTCTTGTGTTCCAGGCTATCTTTGGCCTATTTACCTTTGAAAGAAGTAGGGAAGTCCCAACTTGGAACCACCCAGAGGATCAAGGAAGTTCTTACAGGGAACTACTCAGAGAACTAGGAAGTTCTACAGGGAGCGATTTAGGCTATTGTATTCTTGCCCGGGGGCTAGGGTGAGACTAGAACAGATCCTATGGACCTTGCTCTATATATATCCTTACTAGTCGGGCATTAAAGTGAATCTTGATCAGAAATTTCCTGTCTTGATTCGTTATTTCTCGCGTCTCTGTGTCTTACTTTCAATCCCCACTCCCTCTTTCAGGTGAACCCTGATTCGATTTTTCCAGTGGGCCAGGACCCAACAACTCAATATGTGTGGAGAGTATCCAGAACAGGCCTCCTCCTTCAACTATTTTCTGTATGCTGTATAGATGTGTGTAGGTACTCATGCATTTGGAGGCCTGAAGCTGGTGTCAAGAATCATCATGGATCACTCTTCAACCATATTATTGAGGCAGGATCTCTTAGTAAAACCCAGAGCTCAGTTGGCAGTTTGACTAGTCTTGCTAGCCAGCTTGCTCTAGAGACTCTTTCTTTTACCTTCTGAGGCTGGAATTACAGGTGTATTGCCACACTCACCATGCACTTATGTGGCTTTCCAGAGAAACAGAACTTTAGTCTCATGCTTATGTGACAAACTTTTAAGCCACTGAGCCATCTCCTTAGACCTTGAACATCTTGTTTCTAAAGAAATTCTATCCATGCTAGAAGCTATTAGTCCTTGGACCACAGTCAAAAGATCAAAGAATCAGAGCACAACACTCATTATCATCTGTCACATAGAGTAGGGAAAGTAGTTACCTCACAGGATTGTTGTGAAGGTTATACAAGGTAAGGTTTGCAGTGGCAAGCAGTCTCTGACACAGTAGAGGCAATCAATAGGTTTTAATTTTCTTCCATTGCTCCCCCTTTGCCTTCCCTCGTACAAGGGAAAGTGACTTGATGAACTCCTTTGCACTGCAGAGGGCTTGGAAGACTTCTGCATTCGGAAAAAAAAAGGGCACATGGAAGAAAGGAATGCCCGACCTGGGAAATGTGACATTGGCTTTTAATACTTCTTAGATTTAAAATATTTTTTTTAATGTGGTGATAACAACAAAATAAAGCTGGGAACATTTGACAGAAGTTTGCATATAAATTAATCTGGTCAGAAGTTTGTTGGGGGCAGGGAGGAGGCCAAAAATAGTATACTACATAAATAGTTTTAGATTTTAAAAATTCGTAGCCTTTAAGATTCACCAATTCAGGGAGGAGGAATAGAAAAAAAAATGCTTGAAATAATTTCAAACTGAAGATCCAGGGAGACAAGTTCTTTTCTGAGTGCTGCTTTAATGTCCCCTGGAAAGCCTTGGGATGTGCCTCAGTTTCCCATGTATAACGTGAGAAGATTCAACAAGATTGGAGAGCTACCACCTTCTATTAACTTATTTACGGAGGAGGTCTCTTTAGCCAGAAATTTAGAGGTCCCAGTCTGTGACTGATTGGCCTAACTTCTCTGGGCCTCTGGAGAGTCAGGGCACAATGGTGGGGACATGTGACAGAGAAAAATCACTTAAGTCATGGCCAGGAGTTAAGGTCCCATAGTCCCTTTCAAGGGTACCCTTGCAGTAGCTTACACCCTCCCTTCCTAAGTGTTACATTAACCAACCCTCCCTCGCAACAGTGTCGCCTGGGTGATGAAGCTTTTAACACACGAACAATGGGGAGACTTTCAAGCTCCAGACACGAGCACCCTCTACATTGAGCAGCCCTCTGGGCAACTGAGATGGCAAATGTCACCCTGGATGGCCACCCTTATAGACTGACGTTCAGTGGTACAGAGACTCTTTAATGGTGGAATCACAAGCATTAGAGTTGATGGTGTCTCTTGAGTGATGACCAGGATTCTGGCAAGTTGAATGTGGACCTGAGTGGTAGGAGGCATCCAGACTGAAGAGACAGCATGAAGGAAGGCAAGAGCCTGGGAAAGGACACAGGGAATGTGAAGAATGGGATACCTTGTGCTTATCTTAACATGCAAGAACATTAGGTAGGACATCACAATGGACCATTCATTAGTCTACAAAACTATACTGAGAAATCATTTTATGCCACTCACTAGTTATTGAAATTATAGTGGAGGATAAGGCAGACCTGGGCCTTCTGTGAGTCCTAGCATTTTCATGGGGCTAGGGAATAAGCACATACATAAATGAAGATATTAGACATTCTGCTTTGAAAATGCTGAGAGAGAAGTAATATTCAACGTAGGAAATGGCACTGAGTATAGATTCAGATAAGATAGTCCCGGAATAGCATCTGGAAATATGGCCTCTCATTGGACCCTTAAAGATTACCGTGGGCCTGCTGTTTAACATGCTGGCTAAGAGCATTCTGGGCCCAGGAATCAGCAAATGCAGACACTGGAGCAGAAAAGGTGTTAGTAGGTTCTAAGGTTAGGGAAACTTGAAAGCTGATGGGCAGGAAGCCGGGGAGAGTGGTATGACACAAAGTTAGAGAGGTGGGTAAAGGCGGGATCTCACGGTACTTTGAAGGCCATGGCAAGAGGGTATGTTTATTCTAAGGGCAATGGGAAGCCATCTTACAGGCTTTTGCAAAGCTACTGAAAGGAAAGGAAGCAAGAGGAAAGCAGAAGCAGCAGATGGCTGCTGCCTCAGAGGCCAGGGTGAGCTTGAAGGTCGGTCATCTAAAGGGGTATCCATAGAGACAGAGAAGAGACAGATTTGAGTCATACACACACACACACACACACACACAAACACACACACACACACACACACATATATATGCAGAACATGTAGTACTTGTGATGGCTGGGTTGTGAGATTTATTCAAGGTTTCATGCTTGAGGAGGTAGTTGTACATTAGTGAGATGGGCAGAGGGAGGTTGAGAGTGAGGTGTGAAGGGTGAGTGAAAGGGAGGGGCGAGGGAGATGGGGGGCCAGGCATTATGAAGGGTGGTCTGGGCTGGTAATAAAAAAATCTCAGCATTGTGGAGACGGAAGCAGTGAAAAATGCTATTGATGGGTCAGCTGACAGGAAACCAGGAAGCTGTTCTCTGGACTGCGCCGCCGACGTGCTTGGTAGACAGGACCAGGGTGGTTACGAGGGTTATGTTAGAAGACAAATAGCATGGTGTTTGAAGGTAGAAAGGAACACGGGAGGTCGCTTGTGGAGACTTTAAAATTTTCGAGGAAAGAATCAATAGAATCAAAAGAATCAAGTCAGCAGTAGCTAGAAAAGTATGTGTGAAAAAGGGGAAACTTAAAAAACAACCAACCAACCAACAACAACAGAAACCAACTGAACAAGCTGGAAATACAAAGGCAGAGTATGTACTAGACGTGACCCAGGAAAGACCCATATTACAAACCAGGATGAGGTTAGCGGGCTTGGGCTGGGCGTGATGGCGCACGCCTTTAGTCCCAGCACTTGGGAGGCAGAGGCAGGTGGATCGCTATGTGTTCAAGGCCAGCCTGGTCTACAAAGGGAGTTCAGTACAGCCAAGGCTACACAGAGGAACCCTGTCTCAAAATAAATAAATAAATAAATAAATAGAGATTAGCAGGATTATTGAGGGTGACTATTGAGTGTGATGGGAATGAGATAGAGGAGAGCAGAGGCCAAAGTACATTCCATCAATAGTCATGGACCACAGGGCCTCTGTGAGGATATAGACAGAGTTAATGGCTGCCGGTGAAGAGAGGGGCAACAGAGGGGCACTTGCTGGTGAGGAGGAGGAGGTTATCAGGAGTTGGGGAATGCGATGAAAATATATTACATACACCTATGAGAGTGTTTTGATGAAACCCATTATTAGATATAATTACGATCAGGAAACTTTGGTGGTTTGCATAGTGAAGGGCTTCTGGCTTTATGACTTACAATTCTTCTTTTTCAACCTGCTCTGTTGGTCAGGCTGGCGTCAAACTCAGAGATCCTCCTGCTTCTGCCTCCCTAGTGTTGGGATTAAAGGTGTGCGCCACCACACCTGGCATGACTTCTAATTCTTAAATGAATTATAATATGAGATCAGCACTGAGCATGGAAGGTGAGAGGAACATAGAATAACTATGGGGGGATAAATTTTATCCTGGACAATGAAAACATAAAACTTCCAAGTGCTGATTCTCCACATGAGATTTGCGTCCACCAGCTGCAAAGTGAAATCACTTGGCCAGGTTGTGGGAGTCTCTCAGGCAGCCTTGAGCTGTAGTCTGATAGGCCCAGAGATGATGCCAAGCAAATGTTGGAGATCTCAGGCTGATTGCAGCAGAGGAGAGAGATTAGAGAGTGTCAAGGCAGCCTGCAAGAGTAATTAAAAAGCAGGGGACTTTGTGTAAGGAAGGAAGCAGAAGACAGAAGGTGGACATGTGATAGCATCAGTGGGCAGTCAAGATAAGAGAAAGAGTGTGTGAAGGGCCAGAAACAGAGGTCAAAGACAATGACGCAGCAATAGAAGTTTCTGGTTGTGTTATGGTTTGCAGTCACAGCGAGTGGGTGACTGCATTGTCCTGAGGAAAGATGTTGTTGGGAAGGTGACGTCAAGGAACAAGACTGAGCAGCTGGATGAGTTGCACACACAGATAGTAAAGCTCTGAGTTACTGCTGAAAGTTGGCGGTGAATATGACTGGAACCAAGAACCGCAGTCTTCAGAGCACTTGGGATGATGATGTGGGGCAACAGCTGGGAGTAGGTCTACTGTAAGTCAGGACCCACGTGCCTTGGGAGGGCCTGGGTAGAAACAGGTCCTCCCAGCTTCCCAGGATGCAACATGGGGGTCATGGCTTGGCCTTGACTTTTTAGTTGTATTTTTTTGGCTGGACCATAGGAGAAATATCATGAAAGAGGCAATGGAGAAACCCTTTGGTTTTATAGACAGGGAAACTGAGGCCCAGAGAAGGAAGATCATTTGAATGTGTAGGAAGCTGGCGGCAGCTTTGCAAACAAGTCCTGCTTTTCTGCCTTGGTGCTTTCTGTTGCACCCCACAATGAAAGTAATGTTCTGACAAAGTTCCCAAAATTACAAATTCAAAAATATGTTGTCCCTCAAAGTCACTTCTGTGGGAGGTGATAGACTTCTTTCTAGTGATGCTGCCATTGTTCCAGCCTTTTCTGGAAACTCCTTCAGAGAAATGATCTTCTGAATCACAAAGACAGCCCATTGCACTGTCAAAACTTACTGAATGCAGGGGTGGGGACCATCTCTCTCTTTCTCTAGTCACAAGAGCACAGAATGCAACCAGGGAAACAGGGACACCAGTGGTCTAGCTTCCCTTGTGGAAACAAGCATTATGTTCTGCTCAGTGTGTCCCAGGCCTATGGAGACCCAGTCTGCTTGGGGTCGGGTGAGGTGTTCCAGCGAGTTTAGTCTGATCAAGTTGATTTTTTTTTGCTGGGTTAGCAAGCAAGCAGGAGAGCTACATCCTTCTGGCATTTTAAATGCAATCAATAGAACTTCCTCAAGCTATTTATGCAGAAAACAAATTTGATGAAGGGTATGAGGTAGCTCACAGAGTCTCTAGACTGTTGGGTTCGGGAAGGAGCTATTCTTGAATGATTTGGTTGGAACAGGGACATGTCCACTCACTTCATGAAGTCCTTGTACAGTGAGCTCCCCAGAACTGCCACCACCTGTCTCCCTGAGACTTCAGACATTTAATATTCTTTCCTCCCTCTTCCTGGAAGCAGATCCCACACCATTCCTCTACCCTTCAGCTGTGGTTGTTTTCTTTCTTTCAAAGTGAATTCCCATGTGTGCATGAATGACAGAGTGGAATCTCAAAATGGGAGGGTGAGAAAGGGCATCCCAAGCGTGGAACTTGAGAGGTTGTGTTTACCTTGTGGGAAGTGGCTCACGTCATCAATCCGAGTGCTCCAGAGGCAGGGGCAGGCGGATCTCTGTGAGTTTGAAGCCACCTTAGATTCCACAGCAAATTTCAGGCCAGCTAAGACTCTTTAAAAATTATATAAAACAGTTCACATTTTATTTATTTCTGTGTACATGGCACGCGTGAGCGTGTGTGTAAGATCACACACACACACACACACAGACACACACACACACGCTTACAACAAAGGTTCCACAACACAGCATGGAAGTCAGAGAGCAAGTTGCAGGAGTCGGTTCTCTTCTTCCTCCATCTGTGATCCTGGGGACCAAACTCAGGTTGCCAGGCTTGGCAGCAAGTGCCCTTACCCTTTGAGTCATCTAACTGACCGTTTCCCAGATGCTTATGTGTACAGGTTGGAGGAAGCTGCCTCTTGATGTATAGTTGTGAGTAGATCATGGTCCTTTCTGGTCTAGTGACATACTTTCACAATGCATTATCTTCAACTTGGAGATCTCTGCACACTTAGGCTTTACAAATGGATGCTTAAAGATAAAACAGAAAGTCGTCTTTATGGGTACCTAGAAATGGGAGGCTTTCATGGTCAAAGCTCCTCCCAGAGCATGTGTGCGTTTATGATGAAAGTGAAGACACTGTCAGTGCTAGTCCTCCACGATCCAGAACCCTTTCCTTTTAGCCTATGCAATACACAGAAAGGTGCTCCAGTGGCCTTCTGGGTGTGAAGAAAAGGAGTCATTGAGAGCTTGTTAGGTGTTGAGGACCAGATTTGAGCCTCAGCTCAGGGAGCAATGGATTTAACTGACGACGAAAATATAACCTTTGTTCACAAGAGTCCCAGTCTAGTGTGAGAGATACAGGCCCATGTTTGTCAGTAGAGTAAAGGGAAAAAGGGAATAAAGACTTTAGAATTTTAAAACTCTATGATTATCTTAGGCGTAGTGAATTGGCTTTCTCATTAGCAAAGCGGGGATAGTAAGAACGTTCATGTGGTGGTTGAAGAGGTTAGTATGAAGCACTGGTGCCGCTGGCGCCTAGAGCATCAGTGGCATGCCATTCTCCCAGAGCTATGCTCCCGACACCACACACTCCTTGTTCTGACACTGGGTATAAAGTGAGGTGGTGGTCAGATCAAGGAGGATGCCCCAGGGGTTAGAAACAAGGTAATAAAAACTATAGAATACGGTGCTTGCTGAGTGAGCTTCCGGTTGGAGCTGGGAAAGTTGGAGAAAGGAGGCTTTCAAGTGGCAATGTCAGAGAAGGTCTGAGTGGCTTCATGAGCTACACTCAAGCTCTGAACCTTACATGCCCTGTACGCCTGGGTGGCTAGTATGGTGTGTTAGGACTGTGAGAGTATTTTTGACAGATGGAAAGGCTTTTGATCTAGAACTACTCTGGACTTCGGAGTTCCCCACAAATGAACTTTGAAAGAAAGGATGGGAGGGTGGCCGTTTCTTTTCCTAAATTTCAGCCTGAGGGTCTGCATGGTTAGATATATAGTGAACTTAACACCATCACTATTTTAAATAAAAACCATATTAATTTCATGTGTTGAACATCTGCTTTTCTCACACACAGTCAGCCTTGAGCACTCTGAATAATGCTAAAGAAAGACCATTTTGTAGAAGGCAAAATGGAAGCCCTCAAATGTTAGAAATGTTGTCTGGGGCCCGATAGCCGTTATCTGACCTTGCCATATTACAAAGTCACTTTATCTTCATTGTAAAATGTGTGCTGATTGCACCATGCCATGTAGCCGGGTCTCACTGGATTGTTTCTAATTGACTTGTAACTTGGGCCATGAAAACACTCTGTAGGTTTCTGTATATCTTCCTCTGAATCTCAATCCGCCTATGTATGCATGTACATATGTATTATATATCATATCATATCATATCTATCTATCTATCTATCTATCTATCTATCTATCTATCTATCTATGTATCATATCTAATCAATACATTACTACATAGATCCATTAGTTGCTTTCCTCCATGCTTTGATAGAGTACCTGGCAGAAACAACTGAAGGACGCAAGAGATTATTTTGGTTCAGGCCTCCAAGGCGCAGTCAGCCCATCATGGCAGGGAAATCACAGCTACAAGAGCACAGAGTAGCTGGTTACATTGTGTCTGCAAGGAGTAACAGAAGCTAATGCTCAGCTGGCTTTGTCCTTTTCATCCTGTCTGGAACTCCAAACCTTGGAATGGTGCCAACCACATCTGGAATCCGTTTTCTCACTTCACTTAACCCAGTCTAGAAATGTCTTCAAAGACATGGCTTCTAGGTGGTGCTAGATCCTGTTAATAACAGCTGTCTATGTCTATCATCCTACCTGTTTGCGTGTCCGTATCCATATGCTAATCTAATGACACAGCAGACAAAACACTTTCTAGTATCTGAAAACCTCTTGCCTTCCTTTCTCCAAACCTCTGTCAGACCCAGGGCATTCTTTCTGAATGGGAAGATGAAATGTGCCTAATTTTTGTCATCAAAAGTGTTTTTGCTTTTTTTGTTTTTTTGTTTTTGTTTTTGTGAGAAGTTCTGTCAGCAACCTCAGTCATGCACAGAGAAGAACAGATACCTCCTCAGCCTAGAACTCAGGAGACAGAGGCCTTCGAGGAGAAGGCAGCTGGGCAGCTGACTTATAAGGTGTGGGAGATAGTTCTCAGAACCTGGTCTCTCTTTGACTACAGATCTCTTCAACCACCCAGCTATTCCAGAAATTTCTCTGTCTCTGATCTACTGTACTGCAGTGTGCTGAGATACACATTGTACCGGATTCAGATTAACTCAGTTGGGGTGTTATCTTGTTCTCACCAGTGCTTGGAATCTGTTGTTGAATGCTCTGGGCTTCTATCGTTGGCCAAGAAGTCACGGGACTTTCATTTACAAGCTTATGTAAGGATGAAATGAAGTGTCTGTCAAACCCTGGGCACATGGATGCTTGTCTTTAAGTATGTATTTCCTGGGGTGAGGAGGAATTAAGCCATGATAGTGATTTTGGAAAGATATATGAGCTTATATCATAGTGACACTTGTCTATGGCCCAAAACATGTGCAGGGGTGGAGCACAGAAGAGAAAAAGAAAGCCAGGTGCGGCAGTGCCAGCCTATAATCCCAGCACTCTGGGAGGCAGAGGCAGGTGGATTGCTGAGTTTGAGGCCAGCCTGGTCTACAAAGTGAGTCTAGGATAGCCAAGGCTAAAGGAAAAAGAACAAAAAGACCTTTATCAGGGGGTTGGAAAGATGGCTCAATAGTTAAGAGCACTGACTGCTCTTCCAAAGCACTAGGGTTCAATTCCCAGCACCAACATGGCAGTTTACACTAAATGTAATTCCAAGATCTGACACCCTCACCGAGACACCCATACAGGCAAAACATCAATGCATATAAAATATAAATAGATTAATAAATACCTAAGTAAAATAAATATTTTAAAAAGGGCTTTATCACAAGTAAAGGTCAGTGACTTTGTAAATTGTAGGGGATGCAGGTCCAAGTCTGACCACCACAGCAGCTACAGAGTGGTAAGTTTTGACCCTCTATGTCTGGAAAAGGTGGAATTGAAATCTCTCAGCATTTCCAAGCTCTGAGCACAACCTTCCCGTATAGGGAAAAATGCTTTCCACAGGGGTGGTGACTTTATTTGGGTTTCTTGGGGTAGGAGTCAGCTCACAGGGAACTCCTGGCAGGAAGTTGTAGGTGGCTCCCGGCCAGGCTGGTGCAGCCCTCTGACCTTCCCTTTGGTCCTCAGGAACTTCTGTTTCCTTGTGAGGAGGGAGGTGGGAGGGAGGAGAGCAGGAGCAATTTGAATTTTCCAGAAAGAAAAGGCGTCCAGGGAACCTAGGTGAGCAGGAATGCCCCAGGGCATGGCTCCTTGCTGCTGGGTGTCTTTTTCGTTTGCTGCAGAAGAATTGCAGGACCCTTAGTTGTGTACAATTTGAAGTCACTGAGTCATGAAGGATTTTGGAGTCTCTTTACGTAGCAAACTCCTCAAAAAGAGCAAGTTGGCTTCTCAGGATCAGTTGTGGTTTTTAATCACCCTTTTCAGCGCTCTGATATTGTTTTTATGACTCATTTAATTTAGACTCAGATGAGATTGCTAATAGCAACAGAAGCAACAGCAGTGGATAAATGCTGTCTAAGATAGATACTTCTTAACCCAGGCCATCTGGCCAGCAAGATCCAGAATCCTCCTCACTTTCCCAACTCAGACCTGGGATTACAGGTGCATAGCACCACGCCTGGCTTCTTACATCCATGCTGTGTGTCCGGACTCAGGTCCTCAAGCTTGGGTGGCATGCACTTTACCGAGTCATCCCCCTGTCCTCAGAGTGTTTGGTTTTTCTGTTTTCCATTTGTCAGCTTTGGTTGGGTCTTAGAGCTGAGACTATGTATGTAGTCAATATTCCGCTGGTTCAAAATTAATTTTGATGACTTATACAGAAATCAGTTACAGACTCTAGGCATGAATGTACATATATAAGCTCCATGCCTTTCTTGGTCTACAAATTACGGCAAGAGTGGTGAAACAGATCATCTTAGTTTTCTCTATCCATCACACTGAAGAGACCTGGAAGGATTGAACTAATTTGCATAAGGCAGTATAATATTTGTAGTCTTGTAGTCACTACAGTTACCTGGAGGATACTTGGGGAAGGTGCTTTATCATTATATATTATGTATTATGATGACCATATAACAGACAGCACTTAGAGTTGCTGTCACTGAATGTCAGATCAGGCACTTAGAGAGTTGGAACCTGAGACCACTACTCCTAGCTAGCTTTCAGGTTGGATCAGCGAATAAAGGGAGAAGTTGATTTGCACTGCGTTCCCCATGCTGCAGTGAGATTAGGTGGAAGAAGAGGGTGGGCCCTTATGTCTAACCAGAGGTAAACAATGAATTTGACTTTGGAGGATCTGGAAGATACTGATTCAATGGGCTTGCACTGAAGAGCCCCTGTGTTTATCCACCAAGGACCTTAGAAACATCTGGTCTCCCAAGCAGGCTGTGCTGACTGTGAACTAATCCCTAGTTTACCTGATTGGCTACAACATTAGGCTGAAACAACAGTGTTGCCTCTCAGAATTCTAGACTCCATGCAATGGCTGACAAGAGCTACCTGGAATGCTTGTGCCTTGCTTGGCAACCAGAGGCTTCCTTCTTAGGTTCACCTCTGAGGACCTTTTCAACTATTACTACAACTTGGAGGACTTTTCTCCAAACTGAATCCTCTGCTAAGGGTTTAGGTCTCCAAACTGGGACTCATCAGAGCGGGGTCGCAGGGAATGAGGCGTTTCTTTCCGTTTCTCACTTATCACCTGCCCTCTGTCTTCAAACATGATTGATGGCTTCTGATTTGGTCCCCTGGGGAAGCCTACCACGGCCTTCCAGCCTGCAGCATTTGTAACTCTGCTGTCACCAAGTACTTACAGAGGTGAGAGGCAAGTTTTTAGTGTTTTTCTTGTGACAAGGGGCTGGAGAGACAAGATGTTGGGGGAGGCAGGCTGCTGAAGGGCATCAGCCCCCACAGGTCACCAGAAGGGTGCTTACATTCTGAGAACTACCAGGGCTGTTCTAAGTGCAGAGTTATGTTTGCTGCAGAAGAATTGCTTTCTTAATGGATGGTTTCCAGCTGCACTATGGAAGGTGGGGCTGGGAAGCTCTGTGTGTCTGTGTGTGTGTATGTGTGTATGTTTATGTGTGTGCGTGTGTGTGTGTGTGTGTGTGTATGTGTGTGTTTGTGTGTGTGTATGTGTGTGTATGTGTGTGTTTGTGTGTATGTGTGTGTTTGTGTGTGTATGTGTGTGTTTGTGTGTGCGTGTGTGTGTGTGTGTATGTGTGTGTTTGTGTGTGTGTTTGTGTGTGTATGTGTGTGTTTGTGTGTGTATGTGTGTGTTTGTGTGTATGTGTGTGTTTGTGTGTGTGTATGTGTGTGTGCATGTGTGTGTATGTGTGTGTTTGTGTGTGTGCATGTGTGTGTATGTGTGTTTGTGTGTGTATGTATGTGTGTATGTGTATATGTTTATGTGTGTGCATGTGTGTATATGTGTATGTGTGTATGTGTGTGTATGTATTTGTGTGTGTGTATCTGAGTATGTATGACTGCACATGTATGCTAGATATGTGCGTGTTTGCATGTGGGGATATATATTACATATGAAGGAATAAGTTTATATGTGTAAATGTATATTTCATATGTATGTGATTGTTTGAGTGTGTACGTGAGCATAGGTTTAGTGTGTGTGCTCCCTTAGGGCTGCTAGGTCATATGTGGCTTAACTCAGGAAAGCCCCTTAGAAGTGGAAATCAGAAAACTCAGTCTATCTTTACCCCCAAAATTCAGCTTATCTTTACCCCACCCCCAAAATCCAGGAACAAGGGTCAAGGCATTCTTAAGCCATTTTCTCACTTTCATACTGTGCCTTCCATCTCATATAGTAGCACGATGTTGTGAGAGACCTCTGGCTGCTAAGTCTCCTGGTTCCCATGGAAACCATAAAGCTCACATGAAGCGGGAGGGGGGAGAGGTCAGGAGACAGAGAGAGCTGGAAGCTGCAGCCTTCCTGGGAGGAGGAGGTAGGAGTCTTCGTCTCCCACAAAGAAGCAGACCAAAATCATGGGAGAGAGGCAGGAGAGGTGTCGCCATGGAAGAGATTGATTGGCCTTTCCCCGGGCTCCCTGAATGGAGGAGAAGGTGAAGGGGTAACTGCTGTGAAGCTGTGGTCCTGGGGTCTGAGCAAGGCTAGAGGACCAGAGCAAAATGAAAGAGTGCATTACATTCTAGAGCCGGTGCCTGTACAATCACCCGAGTCACCCAGGACCACCACTCAAGGCAGCCAGACAGTCCCTGCTCCTGGATTTTCTCCTGGACAGTCCTGCAGGAGAATGCCTGCCTTGTTTCTGTATGTTCCTCCACCTTATCCAAAGCCTGGTTACTTCACTTCATGTGAGTTGTATCCTTTTCTAGCTATTGACTGATGACACTATGATGTTTACCCAGCCCACACTCATTACTAAGATCTTCAAAGGATGAATACAGTATGTGTATTAATGGCTGGTTTCTCCAAACACCTGTGCCTGTAGTTAATCATGGCCTTTTTGTTTGTAAAATGCAGCCTCTTTCCATCCTCCTGGAAAGGGCACACAGCTTTGGTAAACAGTAAGACTCATCAGTCATTCAGATGCTATTATGAATGTTTGCATGCAAGGTATCATTTAAAGTGAAACACAGTTGGTCCTGTGCCTTGGGCTCTGTGTCCACTGCTTGTGAACTTGACCAAGACATTTCAACTCTCTGAAAACCAGTTTCCTTGGATGAAAAGAAGAGTAATAAAATATTCTCATAGTCTCCTCATCTTTGTGTTTTGAAGATCATAAGCACTATTAGTCAGAACGATGCTTTGAAATCTGGGCCAGAGCAGTGCCAGTTATTGTCACTGTTAAGAGCTCTTTGACTGTAGGAAGGTGTTTTTCATTCTTGCTTACATCACACAGGTGTACTCATGGATCCTAATTCATGATGCCAGAAACACACCCACATTACTTGAGTCCAGATAGAGATGTAAGGGCCCATTAGGATCTTTAGGATAGTTGGAGGGATTTTCTTAGGCATCAAACCCAGAGGTCAGTTGTCACAGACTAAGATGTTGTAATTATTAGGAGACATTAAGGAAAAGGATACGGGATAAGCCTTAGAAGTTTTGGGGAGAGGAGGCTAGGGCAGTGGATCAACTGGTGACGAGCTTGATAAACAAACACGAGGGCTTGAATTTGGGTCCCCCAATACCGATGTGAAACCTGTATGCCTACGCTTGCAACCTCAGAACTGGGGAGGGAGAGATAGGAGCGCCCCCAGAGATCACTGGCCGGCCAGCCTCGCTGAACTGGTGAGCTCCAGGTTCACTGAGAGACCCACTCTCAAAAAGATAAGGTGGAGAGTGATTGAGGAAGGCATCCGATGCCAATTTCTGGCAAACACATCCATGCACACATCCACATCCACACTCACATGCACACATAAATAATTTTAGACAACAAACACGGGAAGCTCAATATTGGGTATCTGTCGCCTGTTGGAGGCTTTTGCTTAGCAGTCACTCTCTGGCTTTGTTTTCACACCCATCATATCAGATAGGCACCATGTTTTAAGGGTGAAGCCACAAGGCTTAAAGGTTTGCCTTCCTAAAACCCAGGACCATCTCTGCAGCTCCTTTTTATTTTTTGTTCTTGATTTCAACCTCTGGGCTCCCATTGCCCTAAAGGAATTGAAGTAAGCTGACCCTTGACAGTCCCGCTGAGAGGAAAACAATGGGAGCGGTGACTATAGGGAAACATTCAGTTGAGCATCACAGCTTATCATCTACAAGTGAAGTCCCACCAGGGAGATGAAACCCAACAGATAGAGCTTCCTGTGCTATTGTCACGGTGGTCTGTTCCAGGCAAGACTGCCAGTCTGTTTAACTAACAAACATCCTTCACCATGTGGAGAGGCCAGGGAGAATGGAGGGGGAGGGGAAAACCCCTAGCTACTGGCACAGCTGGCCTCCATAGCCCCTTCCCTCCCCTCCTAGGGCTTCAAGGTTCTCGGGAGGCAGGGGTAAGTCCGATTAAGAACCTTCTGTCAGGACATGCCTACCAGGTGCCTGGTGACCTCTGAGGCAGTTTAATGTCCAGCAACACAATGTCAGTCACAACCTTTGGCCTTGTCTGTACAGTTGGAGGATAGAGCTTATTTTGAAGAGGAAACCATCTTTTAAATAGAAACTGGCCACCTTGGCCTGTCCCCTGGCTTTTCCTGCCACTTCAAGGCTCCTGTTGGAAGCCTGGAGATATGTGTTTTCCTTCTTCAAGCTGAGCCAAGAAAGGGGGCGGGTGGGGGATTTACTAAATGGAGCACACCACTGGGAATGGTTGTCTCAGATCCCATGAAAACACTCTGATGTCCTAGGAAATGTTGTGGAGCGATTATCCCCTTTTATGAAGGAAGGTCCCTCTTGTTTTCTTAAAATTTTCCCCCTGTGATCATAGTGTGTGTGTGTGTGTGTGTGTGTGTGTGCGCGCGCATGTGTGTGTGTGTGCCGCTGAGAGAGTTTGGAGGACATCCTTGCTGTTGGCTATCACCTTTGGTATTGTTTGGGACAGGCTTTGTTGCTCATCATAGCTTAGCTGGCCCACAATCTTCCTCAGACTCTCATGTCCTTGCCTCCTGTCTTGTCACTAGAGCATTGGGATTACAGTGTGTGCTTCCGTGTCTGCCTCTTATGTGGGTTCTGGAGATCCGAACCCAGGTCCTAGTGCTTTTGTAGAAAGCACTTTGATCACTGACCCCTTGTTTTTGTTCTTCTGCTTGTTACCCATATACACTCTGAGGTAGTCATGTGGTGCTCCATTATGGTGGTGACCAGTCCTAGGTGGCTACACAAAGCCACATGTGCGTTGCTTCAGTGCAAATAAACATTTTAGTTCTTCAGTTGCATTGGCTCTATGTGGCTAGGGCTCATCGCACTGGATGGTACCAATAATAATACATTTCCTAAAGCTGTTTTTCCTGAACCATAAGGATTCTAGAACATTCTTTTTTGGCTTGAGGGAAGAGTCTGTTGGGGAACATCGTGTGAAGGTGTGTCTCTGCATATTCAACTGTTGATCGCTAAACCCCCAGAGAGCTAAGCACTAGCTGGCTCTTGGTGTTGCTATTTCTATGGCCCACCACTGGTCTTAGATTATGTAAAGTTTCATTCTTCCTCACTTGCCAATTGGTTGTAATAAAGATCTGATGGCCAACAGCTGGGCAGGACGTGGAGAGTGGAACTTCTGAGAGAGAGAGAGAGAGAGAGAGAGAGAGAGAGAGAGAGAGAGAGAGAGAGAGAGAGATATGCTGGGAGGAAGAAAGCAGATATGGAGGTGAACAGAAGGATGTGAACAGGAGCAGTGAGGTGGAGAGTTAGATGCGCAGCTGGATGTAGTGCTAGGATTAGTCAGATTAAGCTAGATATGTAACTCGGAGTCTGCACAGATAAAGGGCATACGCTTTAAAGTATTAAAAAGCCCCTATGTCATTATGTATTCTGCTGGTGGGTCCGAAAGTCCCATTATAGGAGTCATCCAGGTACTTGTGTTAAATTCTGATAGCTGGCTGGGTTCACCCACAAGAGTCTGAATTCGTGATGGTAGACATCTGCATTAAGGTTATTGAAAGGCTCACCCAGGAGAGTCTCACGGGTAGCTAGCACCATTCCACCGAGTTGCAGTTTATCTTGTTGCATTATGTGACACTTCTGAAGAGTTGAGCGCCATGGGCTTTCTCTAAGAATTAGGGTTCACCATGTGTGGGATGGATGTCAGGAAACTGTTTTTTAGAGCACTACACAATAATCCTCATGGTCAACTAGGTTTGAGGAAAACAGAGCCGAGAGAACTAGCTGCGAACTGCTCAGGTGTCGTGTTAGGGCTGGGCCATAACGCCCCTGAGACTGCAACATTCTTAAGAAGGTAAGCTTTATTTTGAGTTGTGACATAGGAGAATAGAAATTCAAGAGCAGTAGAGTGCCTGCCGATTCCCATCTGCTTGAGTCCAAGGGATGGCGCTGGCCCTCGTGACTCGTCTGAGTGTTTACGAGAGTAGCGGTTGCTGGGCTCACTTCACACCACTAAGTGTGTGAACATGGCCGCACCACTGAACTTCTTAAATTAAAAATTATTAATCCAGTTTATTTATTTACCATGTGAGTATGTGTGTGGGCACATGCTCCTGAACCTAAGAGGACAACTTGTGGGGGTTCTTTTCTTCCACCACGTGGGTTTTGAGGGTTGGACTCGAGTCATTAGGCTTGGTGGCAAGTGCCTTTACTTTATGAGCCATCTCACCAAAGCCTCTTACAGTCTAGCTCATGTGTAAAGTGGGCATTACAATAGTACCTTCCTCTGAGGTATGTGGTGGTGACTCATGGGGATAATACAGGTAAAGAGTTCTGTATGTTCTACAGGCATCAGGTAAGCGTGTGATAAGTTTGCAAATAAAACAGGCAGAGATAGTGCTAACCACAGGCAGGTCTGTGTCTACCATACCGTTATCCTAAGACACTTTTGCTAGTCCATCTGTCTTTGCTTTCTTCTGAGATATAGAGTTTGCTTCTTTTCCCCCATGGAGTGTGGATCTAGGGGCTGGCAGTATAAGGGTCTGTGGACCAAGTGGACCCAGCATTCCCTGAGCTTCAGGTCTACTGTGTTATAGGGCTGCACACACAGCTTCAGTAAAAGCAATAAAGGACAGTATTAGAAAGGACAATAGTTCAGGTGCCACTCTGAGAGTGACGGCCATCATGCTAAGTGCTTTACATTTCAATTTGCTTAACTATCTTAGCAAACTAATGAGCTAGATACTTGCCTTTCTCTTCCCCCTCTTCATCTACCAAGAAATACAAACAAATAGACACTCAGAGTTGCTGGGCAGTGTTGGTGCACCCCTTTAATCTACCCACAGGCCTGGTCTGTTGAGCGAGCTCCAGGATAGCCACAGAGAAACACTGTCTCAAAAAAAAAAAAAAAAAAAAAAAAAAAAAAAAAAAAAGGCAGAGTTGTTAACAATACATACTCATCAGTGGTTTTATAAGTAGCAATTACCAAAACTTGAGGTTTGAACTCCAGATTCAAGCCCCAAGACTGCCACCCTAGGTTGTCACATAAACAATGCAAGCAAGCAAACTAGCTATGGAACAGAGACAGAATTTCTTGTATGCTTCAGGGTATAAGAGACCTTCCCCTGTGTGGAAATACTTAGATTTCAGGCCGCTAGAAGGGTATCAGGATGACCAAGTTGTAGGAGCTGAGCAACATGTTGGAGAAGCTATGGTATTTTAATAATTTTTAATTATTGGTTTTTATTTATGTGATTTGTGCCTTGCCAGCATGTGTGTATGTGCACTGGTACCCACAGAGGCTGGAAGAAAGCGTTAGATCCCTTGGAGCTGGAGTTATGGATGGTTGTTCGCTATCATGTGGGTGCTGGGAACTGAACCCAGGTCCTCTGCAAGAGCATCCAGGGCTCTTAACTGCTGAGGCATCTCTCCAGCACTAAGCCATGGTTGCTTGATCCTCACATTTCTTCTCCGCCTGGCACAAAAATCTCCTAAAAAGCTCAACTTGTTATTTCAAATTTTGACTATCCTCACCCTTCACCTGCCTACTCCTGTGAGCGGCAAGGGTTAAACTGCCTCTTTCTTCCTGGGTGAAATCCTGGGATTTGGTTAAGGCTTGAGCAAACACAGGATGGGAATTATTTTGTCCCTGATCTGGTGCTAATTCTTTCCCAGGGTTGAGGGACGATCCTGTGACCTCCAGATTCCCTTTAGGGAAATGCTGGCTCCTGGGAAGGCTTTTCCTTCTGAGTTCACTGCCTTTCTCTGCTGGCACAGGAGGAGAACCAGTCAGCGGATGACGTGGACAGCAAGAGGCCTGCTGAATGAGAAGGGGCTCTGGAGCCAGGCCGACCTGCATGCCAATCCCTTTTCTGTTTTCTTTTTGTTGTGTGACGTTGCGCACATTAAGGAGATTTATTTTTATTATTTTGTTTTGAGACAGGATCTTGCTTTGTCCTAGGCTTGGCTTAGACTCACAATCCTCCTCCGCCAGCTTCCTGAGTGCTGGGATTACGCGTGTGTACTACTCAGGTCGCCTACTTGGGTATGTATCTTAACCTCTCTGCATCTCAGCGTGCCCTACTGCAGAAGTGAGGGAGATTATAAGTTCTGCCTCACGCAATGGCTCTGACAGTTGAGGTCAGCCAATCTAGGTCAGTGCCTAGATGCACAAAGCATTCAAATGGGGGCCATCTGTGATCACAGTCATTGATCACCCTGGCTAGTGCAAAAGCCTAGGGTTGAAGAGAGAACTGTCTCCATCCATCTGGAGGTGTCCTAAGGCCCCTTTCTCTCAGTGTTATTAGTGACTGAGGAAAAGGGGGCGTTGATTCTAGAGAAAGGACAAAGATCCTTTAACGAGCTCAGGAAAGCCCATCTCCTGACAATAACAGCCCTGGAGTCTGCAATGACATCCTGTGAGAGGCAGCAGCAGGATATATGTTGAGGGAAGGAGCACGTGGCAGGCACACTGCACAGTCACCCTCTAGCCCATGGAGCTTCATGAAGTACTAGCCAGGATTCAGAGGAAGATGAAGACTTCCTCTTCACATGTATCCTGGACTGATATGGAGGCTGGACTCTGGGCAGCCTTGTACTTTACAGCCGTCTTCATGAGCTGCTCCTGCAGCCGCTGGCCCTGCTCTGGGTATAGATGTCTTCCAGGCCCATTGCTTAGCAACCTCTGATGCAACAGAGTCAAGAGGACTGGGCCATACCTGCTAATAAGTACCCTACTCAGTGAGACTGAAGGCTCCCGGATTGCTGCTACAGGCAGAGCTTGCCTGTAGAAACACAGTGACAAAGAAGACAGGAAATTCTAGGCCAGGGGAGTTCACAGTTGGCTGGAGGAATGGTGAACTTAGGTGTACAGAAGCCCAAGATATGTTAGAGGTTGTACGGGGACCGCAAGATCACCAGGGGAGACTTACTTCATGGAGAAGGAAGAGAGCCAATCACAGTGGAAAAATGAACAAGAGCTGACTAGATGAGGAGGTGAGGAGCATCGTTGGGGTGAGAAGTGGCAAGTGGGTGGTAAGAGTTGGATTGTGCTAACAAGCGGGCTGTGGCTCAGAGCTCTGGGGACTGTGACTGCAGAGGGGATTTGGAGACCACACCCAGAAAGATGATCTTATCTCAATTATCGCCTTTCCCCAGTAAGCCTTCACAAGGAGCTGCCCTGCCTCCAAGCCAAGAGAATTCCAAGGATCTGCAAAAGTCACTTCTGCCCTCTGGAAGTAAGGCTTTCAGGACACATGGAAGCACATGATTCCTAAAGACCTTTTCGCTACTTGCAAAAAGTTTATGATGTGGGACTGATAGATTGAGTGATAGCACAGTTGATAGGATCCTTGGCCGTTAAAGAGCACTTAGAACCAGGCGGAATGAGAGATTGGGAGAAGGACCATAATGAATTTCTCATCAATTTTACTGCTGTATAGGATCAGCCTTACCAGATGATAGGTAGAGGACATAACCAGCTATATGTCTCCTCTTCTCTGGGAGCATCCAGGAATCTTATTTTGCAGATTCTCATTAAATAGGCCATTAATGTCCCCATAGGCTCAGAAAGTCATAGTGAGGTCCATCCCTCAAAGGCAGAGAAGCAGAAGGGAAGATGTCAGCTGGGTTACAGTTCTGGCTCTGCTAGCGAACAACATGTCTATGACCCATGCAACTTCTCCTCTGTGGGATTTAGTCTCCTCACCTATAAAATGAGTTTTCCCCAAATTTGTTTTCTAGGCACTGAGTACTGATGACAGGAGGTTAAGGGTCCGGGGAGACAGTTTAGTCAGTAAACCACTTACTATGCAACCATGAGAACTGCAGTACCCATGTAAAAACCAACCAACAAACCAACCAACCAACCAACCAACCAATCAATCAAACAACCAACCAATCATTTGCCTGACCATTCAATTAACCAACCAACCAACCAACCAACCAACCAACCAACCAACCAACCAACCAATCAAGCAAACAGGCCTCGGTGGCTCACACCTGTAATTCCAGTGCTGAAAGGTGGAGCCAGGAAGATGGCTGGCCAGCCAGGATAGCTGAGTTGGTGAGCTGCAGGTCCAGTGAGAGAGATCTGTCTCAAACAATAAAGTGAAGAGCAATTGAGGAAGACACCCAAATATTGACTTCTGTATCACTAATGCACATAGAGGAGTGTGCATGTACACACACACACACACACACACACACACACACACACATACACAGAGACGTCTATACACAAACTACCTGAGATGTAAGTCTAAGTCACTTTGGTTGAGCAGCCTACAAGTGTGTGTGTGTGTGTGTGTGTGTGTGTGTGTGTGTGTGTGTGTATGGGCAGATTTAGAAACTTAAGCACTTAGGGTTTTGTACTGATCACAGTGCCACAGGGGTACTCTGGGGTGAGGATGTAGAGGCAAAGCACGGCTAGAAAGGTGAAGAAAAGCTTTCTGGAGGAGGAGGCTGCTACCTCACTTCAGCCGCCAGGGCATTCAGTGCTTGGGGTGGGAGAGCAGGCCCTTCACATCTGTCTCATCATGTTGTCTTTCCATGTGTAAGTAAGTGCAGGCTCGTCTCAGTTTTCAGTCTGATGCTCTGGAGTCATGGCTTTCTTGCTGCCCATTGCCTGGGAGGACAGCCAGCTCCCAGAAGTGTGAGGCTGGCCTGTGTATTCTCTGCTGGAATAAACCTTGAGGAAAGCCCACAGTTGACTTGACATCACAAGCTTGCCCTAGGCACAGTTCTCTAGCAGTCAGCAGCATTTCCTCTGGGGAGCCTCAAAGACATAGATTAGAGTGTGCTGAGCCTCCCTCCAGGTCTAGCAGAATTCATTTTAGGAGCTGCAGTACTCCCCTTAGGGGCTTCCTGAGGGCAGAGTGTCCCTCTCCACCTGCTCATCTTGGGAGCATTGACAGGTAGATGGCCGGGTGAGCAGGTGTAAGAGAAAACAGGTACTCTCACCACAGACTGCACCCAGACATGAGCAGAGTGCAGAGTCTTGCTGGGCATTTTAGCCAGGGATCTCAGCTAGCACCTTGCACAGCATATTCTTGATCAGGGATGTGTTGGAGGCAAGATTCAGGGAAGGGAAGAAATGCACCAGGTTAAAAATGGGATGGCACAGAGAGGGAGCAGATCGTGTACCAGACAAATGAAGCAGCATGAAAAGAAAACAGGTGGCTGTGTGCAGAGAGGAAAGGTGGTGTGACACAATTCAGGGGCTCTTTACCCTAAATGAAACGAGAGCCTACACCAGCAGCAGGCTAGCATTATCAGACCTTATGAATACATAAACATGTGTGTGTGTGTTAGGGGGCATGCACGTGCAGGTACACATACATGTATGGATGTTTGTGCACTTGTGTGTGGGCACTGCATGGAGAAACACCTGAGATGTCATTCTTCAGGCGCTGTCAGTCATGTTTGTTGACATGGAGACTTTCCATTCCTCAGGAGCTTTAATCCCGAGGCTTTTGAGACAGGACTCTCCCTGGCTGGGAGCCACTTACCAGGTTATGCTGGGTGTTCAGTGAGCTCCAATTGTCGCTCTGTTTTTGCCTGCCTAGCAATGAAGTTAAAAGCATATGTGCACTATGTTTAGCTTTTATTTTTAAATTACACACATTTTTATTTATATGTGTTTATGTGGTGTGTGTGTGTGTGTGTGTGTGTGTGTGTATGCGTGTATATAACAACATCCCAGTGTGAGTGTGGAAGTCTGAGAACAGCTTCAGGGAGTCAGGTCTCTCTTTGCATCATGCACATGGACACAGGGACCGAACTCTAGTCATCAGGTTGGGCAGCAAGTGCCTGTCCTCCAGAACAATCACAGAACTGTGCTGCTGGCTCCTGACTTTAAAAAAAAAATGGGGGCTGTAGGTAGTCTATTGTATATACGTGTAATAATATAAATGTATATGTAAATTTTTTTTTAAAGGGAAAAAAACCTGTGGGCTCTGGGGGATTGAACTCAGGTGCTTGTGCTTACAGAATAAGGCCTTTACTGACTGAACTATCTCCCAGCCCCAGAATATGTTTTGAAACAAAACAAAACCAAAACCCCAAAAGCAACCAAGACCCTGGGTGCCTCCTGGGATAACGGATGGAGCAGGAGATAACGCATATTGATGGGCATGTTTGGAGGCAATTATCATCACTCAAGAGGGAGGTCAACACGGACTCAGCTAACAGGAGGTGCTGTAGATGCTGAGGTGAGGCCACGTTTTTAAAGGACAGGATTTGATCACAGAGTCCATACAGGTGGTCAGGGAGCGAAGTGCACCATGGATGTGTCCTGACTTCTGTGAAGGGCTCAGAGTTCATGTAGGCGCCCCCTCCTCCCTGCCACAGCCACATCTCACTACACAAGGAGACCGAGACCCAGAAATAAAGAGGGACTTTCCCATGCTGGCAGAGCGGGGCCTGGTATTTACGGCAAGTCATCTTGTGTCCATCCTGTTCCTTTACAGTAGGATCCTTCAGTCATAAGAGCAAGAGAAGGAAGTAACCTTTGCAACCACTCAGCTTAATTCCTACATTATTTTATAGATAAGGAAACTGAGGGGAAAAAGCCTTGGCAGTCTGGCCAAAGGCCACCCAGGGAGTTAATTAATGAATGAGTGAAATAGTTTAAGCATATATAAACACGGCTGTGTTGACCCTTAGATAGTGAGACATGTTGTTTGCTCAGGAGGGAGATAAGTTGGCAGAGGTCCCTCCAAATGGTTTCCCAAGCATCCATCCACTGGCTGGCTGGCTTCTTTTTGGGCCTGTTGCCTGAGGTTAGGGAATCCAGATGTCTGGGGCCACAAAAGCCAGATGGATTTTCCCGTGCCATGGATTCCCAGTGCTTAGGCTCAATAGATCACCAGTGATGTTGCAAGGGGTGTGAATGGCTGGGAAGGAATGTTAGTTTGCTCTTCTGGTGAGTTCTTTAGCCACTTGAGTTTACTATTGAAAGGGTTTATTTCTTTTAGTATCCCTCTCTCTTGGACAGAGCCCCACAGCTCAAGCTAGTTGCTCTCTTGTGTTAACTGCAGGGATAGCATTCTTTAGAGCTAAATGTTGTGACAGGGTATGGCAGATGTTATCAAATATTGTACTGTTTGCAGATGTGAATGATCCCTTGGGAAGCCAACATGCTAGAATTTTTATTCTCTCTTTTCTCCCCCTTCCTTTCTTTTGACAAAAACAGGCAGAATTGAAATTAGGATTGCATTAGAAAAATTAAAAAAAAAATATTTCTGGTGGCCTGGTCTTGTCCCCTTGGAAACTCAGATCACCAAAGAGCTAACCTTTTGACCTCTCTCAGGAATATTCAGGAAAAAGGAAAAAAGTACTAGCTTTTGAGGTGGCTCAGGTAGTTTGAAAGAAGCCCGTGGATATCTTTGAAATCATGCTGTCTCAGAGATGGCACTGGGGCACAGCTGTGTCCTGACTTTCCCATTTCGTGTCTGTGTGACACTGGTGCTCACCTCTCTGAAATGCAGTGTTTTGTTTTGTTGGGTGGGAATGAGGATTTGAGTTTCCCATTGTGAATGCGAGAGAAAGCAACTGATACAAAGCACTTTACATATTGTCTAGTGTAGTGTCTCTCACTCTAGGACTCTCAAATCAACCAAGATGGAGTCAGATTGATTGAGATTAGTGGAACTTTCCTCTTTAGCTCTGGCTACTTCTAGGTGCCTCTTGGGGTTCACTGTCATGGCAACGGGTTGGTGGAACCGTCTGGAGGTTGATAGGGGAAACTAAACAGGCAGAACACTGCCTGGCCCCACTGGCGCCACAACCATAGCGCTGTCTGATTAATGCCTGCCTGATCCCACTGGCTTCATTTCAGGTCACCCTGGAGAAGATTCTTGCTCAGGGACAGATGGAGCCTCACTCATTGGGCTGAGCCAGGACCCTGGTCAGTGGGCACAGTTACAGGTGCCGTGGAGTCTTAGAATGTCCAAGCAGAACAGAGCTAAAAGAGACCCTGTAGTTTGGTTATTCTAGTACCTTCTTTTGAATGGTTGAATAAAGAACAAATGGGTAATGAATATCTACAGTGTGCCCAACAAAGTATGAAAATCTTTTCCCAAAGGCTAATCCCCACAATAGCTCCACAAAATAGGTATATTTATCCTCATCAAGGATGTATAGACAGGAGGTGGGGTGAGTAGAGACACAAAATTTGTTTACAGAATGCAGCTAGTGTTTGCATCTGAGACTTCCCTTTTCTTATTTCTATTCTCCCTCGCTTGTTCCTTCTATTATGCTGTGGTTTTATGTTTGAAAGTGTCCCTCACAGTTGATGGGTTAATAGCTGTCTCCAATGCAACATTGTCAAGAGCTAAGACCTTTAAAGCAGAGATCCTCTGAAAGACTCCACCCAGCAGGGGATTGAAGCAGGTGCTGAGACTCACAGCCAAACTTTGGGGTAGAGTCCAGGAAGTCTTATGGAAGAGTTGGGGGAACAGAAGGACCTAGAGGGGACAGGAGCTCCACAAAGAGACTAATGGAGCCAACAAATCTGGGCCGTGGGGGACCTACACAGATTGATGTACTAACCAAGGACCATTCATGGTGAGGATCTAGACTCCCTGCTCAGATATAGTCCATGGGCAGCACAGGCTCCTTGTGGGTCACACAACATGGGGAGTAGAGACTACCTCTGATATGGACTCTTGCCCATTCATTGATCAATTCCCCCTCGGAATTATATCCCAGCACTCGGGGAGACAGAGACAGGAGGATCTGTGTGAGTTTGAGGCCAGCCTAGTCTAGAAAGCGAGTCCAAGACAGCCAAGGCTACACAGAGAAACCCTGTTGCAGGGGGAAATAAAGAATTCTAGAGTGCGTTTGCCATTGGATGGAGGGCTGTCTTAGGGAAGGAAGTTAGTTGAGCGAGCGTAGGCAATGATATGAAAGTAGAGGGAGAGCATTATAGGTGGAAATGTTCAGGCAGGGATGGGAATGAGAGGATGGGAGGGGATGAGGAGGGAGGGAGGGAGGGAGGGAGGGCAAGCCAAAATGAAGGACACATGGAAAAGTCATATGGAAATCAAAAAATAAATAAATAAACAAAAACAAAACCAACCAAACAACCAAACAAACAACCCCCCCCGAAAACCAAACCCCAAAACCAAAAACCAAAACAACAAAACAAAACAAATCCTAAACACCAGCTAGATGGGAGATATCCTGCATGGCCAGATGACATTACTCTTAGAAGCCATTGTTTAGCAAACAAACAAACAAACAAACAAACAATCGCAGTGCCAGCTATGGGGTACCTCCTAATGATTCGGGGTTTCCAAATTAAAATAATCTATTGTCATTTCTCTCTTTTTTTTTTGTCTTTTTTGGTCATTTTTCTTGTTTCCCACCAGAATTAGATGGTAAAACCTCATTGCTGAGGATATCATATGTCCTGGCTGCAAGATACAGAGGAAGAAAGCTGGAACTGAGCTGGTGGTTTCCTTCTGGCTAGGCAGCTCTTCCAGTGCTGGAAAGTGCTACTTGGGCTGCTGAGAGAGAAAAGGCATCAGTGACCTCACCCATGTTTGAACCCTACGGATTACGGGTGTGGACCCTATGGACTACAGGTGTGACCCCATGGACTACAGGTGTGAACTCTATGGACTACAGTGTGAACCCTATGGACTACAGGTGTGAACTGGTCAGGTAAGATGTGCCCACGGGTGAAGTAGTGGCATAACTGTTATATGGAGCCAGATACTCAGTTTAGATTTTAGGCCTATTTTGCAGGAGGAATAAATGCCTAGTACTGTAAACCAAAACAATAAACAAACAAGAAGCTCCATGACTTGGGAGGCCATAGATCCTAGGAGAGACTTTACTACTGTGGTTTAGCTAAATTGCCATAGCACCAAACTGCAACCTATTTTTATGTCTATAACCACAGAGAAATGGTACTTTCAGCCTTAATAAGAGAAGCTTCTCTTTGCAGTGAGTGGTGGCAAGTTCAGGGACTCATGGCTGTCTAAGATGTTTAGAATAAATGATAATTTGGTACTCATGCCTAAATAGAATGTTTATTCCACTCCTTCTGAAGATCAGAAATCATTGTGAAAGAGAGAGAAAGGAAGCAATGACAAAGAAGATCAGTAGAAGAGATGCAATCTTCAGGGCATGGCTCAGTCAGGGCAAATATACCATAGCAGGTGCAGTTGCCAGCATTTAGCTTTCAGACATCTGAGCTCATCAACAGTCAGTCATGGACAGCTAGGGGCTCATGGGCTCCAGCTCTTCCTGGTTGAACTTTTGCCAACTGAAGGATTCTGAGAGAGTTTTAGTCTTTGCTTTCAGTTGTGCATGAACTGCTAAGCCATCAACTTCAAATGCACAGATATGATCCTGTGGCTATACAGGCAAACCTGGTGAAATCAGATGGACCAGATGGTCATAATACAAACCAAACCTGTGAATGGAGAGATCATAGTCTCTAGAGGAGAGCATCCTACCACTGTGCATCTAGAATAATGTCATGCACGGCTACCTTCTAAATACTCATGCTATTCAATAGATTAGTGCAACTTTCACCCCTCAATAAAGGAGGCTCTTTTTACAGGGGTGGGGAGTTGTTACAGAGAGCCACAATAAGTCAGAGTGTAGAGAAAAATGACCATAGAGGGCATATCCTCATGTGACACAGCTAAAACGCACCCCCTTCACCCAAGGCTTAGGAACATCATTGATGAGGGGGCGGGAAGATTGTAAGAGGCAGAGGTCCAGGAAGACTGCTGTACAATCCTGTCTTCTGTACACAATGAAGATGTTGCACCTAAAAACTCTTAACAACTGTGTATGCCTGCACGGGACCTGTACAAAACCACACAAGTCATTCAGGCACGGATGAGGGAAAGGCTCTCAGGGCCTCATTCCTGGTCCAGGAACTACAAGTTTCACACGGATGCATGGAAGTGCTCCCCCCATCTGTCTCTCTCTCTCACACACACACAAGCATACATGTGCACACTCACATATACATGCACACGCACACGAGAAAAAGAAGATGGTGTGAATCTGAAAGCAAGGTGTTGGTGGAATATGGAAGGACTTGGAGGAGGAAAAGAGGAGTGGATATGATACATTGTGCTCACATGGGAAATTAAAAAATAAAAAAGGAGATAACAGAGGGTGGGGTGAGTGTGTACCCCACTATATATCACAAAATTGTCCAGGAACATATTTAATTATGAAAAAGATAAGTTTCTTTCCTTCTTGCTCACTATTTTATATGAGTAATTCTCCCTGCCCTTACCTCTGCATCTCTGCATTGGATGACTCAGTCAGAAATCCCTTTCCAGATGCCAGGCTCTGGGCCTTGGACTTCCTCACCTTTGGATGTATAGGATATACCTTTCTGTTCATTATAAATCACCAAGTCTTAGGTCTTCTATACCAGCAGCACAAAATGGAGCAAGACATTGGCTCTCTGGAACCTTTTGGTGTTACCTCCTGCTCTATTCCTAATGCCTGCTGTAGTCGGGTAGCAATGCCTCATAATGATGGCTAAATAAATCTCTGTGGATAATCATGATACCATTTTTGAAAATAAAATTATTTTGTTTTTGTTTTTCAAGACAGGGTTTCTTGGCATACCACTGGTTGTCCTGGAACTCGCTCTATAGACCAGGCTAGCCTTGAACTCACAGAGATCTGCCTCTGTCTTCCAAGTACTGAGATTAAAGGCATGTACCACCATGCCTGGCTGAAGGTATGATTTAAAGATGGGCCAGAGAAGTGTGTGTGTATGGGCATGTGTATGTGGGTGCGTGCACGTGTGTGTATGTGTGTGTGTATGTGTGCGTGTGTGTGTGTATGTGTGTGTGTATGTGTGCGTGTGTGTGTGTGTATGTGTGTGTGTATGTGTGCGTGTGTGTGTGTGTGTGTGTATGTGTGTGTATGTGTGTGTATGTGTGTATGTGTGTGTATGTGTGTGTATGTGTGCGTGTGTGTGCGTGTGTGTGTGTGTATGTGGGTGCGTGCGCGTGTGTGTATGTGTGCGTGCATGTGTGTGTATGTGTGTGTATGTGTGCGCGCGTGTGTGTATGTGTGTGTGTATGTGTATGTGTGCGTGTGTGTATGTGTGTGTGTATGTGTGCATGTGTGTGTGCGTGTGTGTATGTGTGTGTGTATGTGTGCATGTGTGCGTGCGTGTGTGTATGTGTGTGTGTATGTGTGCGCGCGCGTGTGTGTATGTGTGTGTGTATGTGTATGTGTGCGTGTGTGTATGTGTGTGTGTATGTGTGTGTGTACACATGTGCAGATGAGTGTATAGAAGGTTTCTAACAGATGCTACGGATGGGAAAGGAAGAACTAAGCCTCTGTAGGTGCAATCCTCGTCTTAGATCTTAGATCTTCCACAGCAGGCTCTTCTCTCCAACTGTCTTTGCTCTAGTTAACTGGATTCCACTCTGAGCAGCCACTATCCTATCCCATGCATGGCTTCTCTTTGACTCTTCCCCTGTTGGAATGGCTCCGGTTCTGTTCTCCTTAAGGATCCAACACTCATCTTCAGACAGTTCCGTTTCCATGAAGTTTTCCTTGATGCCTTTAAAAATGTAAATACCATAGCATTCTGTAAAGTTTCAAGACACATGAGTATCTTTCTTATGGCATTTTATTGCTTCTTTATTATGACCTGTCTTCTGTGACTGTTTCCTACTATATATGAGGAATTAGGTGGTACTGACTGTACACTGGGGCCGTGTAGTAGATCAGCTTCTGGCAATTGTAATGCACGTTATTGGAACTGGATGGTGTGGACTTGGTATGAGGAATAAAAAGCTGATATTGAGTTGAATTCTTTAAGAAGTCAGGATAGGAGAAACGGGTAGGGGAGTGGATCTTCATTTGACTTCTTTAATTCAGTGTAGGCTGACATCGTCTTTCTCCAGTGATGTCTTATGACCTCAACTGCCCTTCACTGGGTCTGTTTTCTCATTCTCTTGGATCAGGCTGAGAAAAACAGGAAGAGTCATTAAAAGACAGAGACTTCAGAGCCAGCAAAATTATTACTGATTCCTTTTACAGACACCAAAAGCTTTGTTTATACATTGTGACAAAGGAGTGTGCTTTTCCTCCTGGCCCCAGGGGGAAGCCTCTAATGACCTCCTGGATTCATACCGATGCCACACCCATCCCCTTGTCAGATTTTCTTCTCCTTTTTACAGTCTCTGCCTTCACATATAATGTAAAACACAAGGGTTGGAGCACCCACTGGTCGTGTCCAGACTTTCTTCCTGAGAGGTAGCCAATTTCCCCACAGAGTGTGCTCCGTGTATCAGCGATGTTTGAGTTTTTTCAAGAGTGCAGCTTCCAGGTGTTTCCTGGCCTTCTGCTTCTGAACACACACCGTAACAAGATCCCCAAGGAGTTGCTGTGCCTGTGGAAGTTTGAGAGCTACTGCTATAATCCACTTAAATTATTTTCTTAAGTAAGAGGGTACATATAGAAACTCCAGAGAGGTAAACTAACTTATGGTCTAGTGGCAAGATATGTTGTTTTCTAGACACTTGTAGAAAGCAACACACTAATTTTAAGCTCAGCACTGTGGATATAGTTCAGAGTAGGCATCTGGTTTCTTTAGTCTTCAGTAATTCATGTGACTAAACATAGGCTTGTTTCACACAAGTCTCTTCAGCAGACACTTGTTGAATGAATTAATCTTTTGCATTCTGACCTATGGCTTCTTCTATGACACTATAGCTATCTCCTGTAACTACCAGCATCCTTGAGCAACAGAACATCTTTCTAAGAGAGTAGGCTATGTCCTCATTTTGTGCCAGTCCTCGGCAGCAGAATCCCAAGATTTAATCAAGTAGGGCTCCTAGAGTTGTAATTTGTCTGTCATACATGGTACAAGGGGAACCTTTCTGGCCTCCAATTCTCTACATAGCTAAGGGTGACTCCTCAGTTTCCCGTCTCCATCTCCTGAGTGCTAAGATTCTAGGCATGTGTGCCAAGCCTAGTTTCATGATGCAGTGTTGGGAACTGAACCAATGGCTTCAGCATGTATCAACAAAGCTACATCCCCAGTCCATGGACTGCACATATTTGATGCAACAGTCCAGTCTATGTAACAGGTTAAAACAAAACAAAACAAAACAAAACAGTGCCCACTCCTATCTTACCAAATGTCTAGTGAGAATTTTCAGGTTGGTGGCTAGTAGGTTCATTCTGTCAAGACTGGTTCCACTGTTGCTCTTTTGCTCTGAGGTCTGACTTTGTGTCTTTTCCTCCCTTGAAGGTCTTTATTATTGATTGAGCATCTGCTTAAAGGAAACTTTAGCCATTTCTATTATTCTAAGGAAGGCTTTGCTTCTCTTCTGTCCATCAAAGCCATGGCTGGCTAGTGCCATTGCTCTCTCCTGCATGTGACTCACTGGCTCAGTATTGTGCTTATGTCTCTGTGGGCTGCTGCCTTATGTCTGGGAGTTTATAATCTCTAGTAGCTCAATAACTTTCTTTCACTGCTATGAGGGTGAGAGAGGGTTTTAAACTTCATTTCATGGAAGAAGTCACATATTACTCTGGGCCCAAATTGAAAAAGACTTCCTCTGGGGGAAAATGTCCACATGATGCAGTTCTGTTACAATGCTATTTTGCACAGTTGCTGGAGATGCCAGTGTTCTTCAAGACCTGTGTGAGAAGAGCTGCCATTCTCTCATCTTTCTTAATTTTGTTGTCTTTGCCAAGGTCTCTTACCAATCTTTGCAATGTTCTTCACAGGGATTTCTTTTTTTTTTTTAGTTGTGACTATTTTATTTTATTTTTAATTTAATGTATTCAGATTACATCTCAATTGTTATCCCCTCACTTGAATCTTCCCATTCCTCCCTCCTTCCCTCTTTCACCCTATTCCCCTCCCCTAAGTCTGTGACAGAAGGGGACTTCCTCCCCCACCATATAGTCACAGCCTATCAAGTTTCATCCTGGTAGCCTGCTTATCCTTTCTCTGAGTGCCACCAAGCCTCCCCACCAAGGGGAAGTTGTCAAATATTCCTTTTGGGCTAGTGCCCAATTATAAGTGAGTATATACCATGTGAGTCTTTCTGCTTCTGGGTTAACTCACTCAGTATGATCATTTCTAGTTCTACCCATTTGCCTGCAAATTTTGAGATTTCCTTGTTTTTAATAGCTGAGTAGTATTCCATAGTGTAAATGTACCACAGTTTCTTTATCCATTCTTCAACTGAGGGACACTTAGGTTGTTTCTAAGTCCTGGCTATTATGAATAAGGCTGCTATGAACATGGCTGAGCATGTGTCCTTGTTGTGTGGTAGAACATCTTTTGTGTATATTCCAAGGAGTGGAATAGCTGGGTCTTGAGGTAGCCCTATTCCCAGTTTTTTTTTTTTTTTTTTTTTTTTTTTTTTTTTTTTTTTTGAGAAAGCACCAGATTGATTTCCAAAGTGGTTGTGCCAGTTTGCACTCCCACCAGCAATGAAGGATTGTTCACACAGGGATTTCTTAAGGCAAAGAAAAATTAGATTCCTAGCAGCAGCCTTAGGAAGGCAGAAACAGGGCACAGGATCGCACCTCTACCTGGTCCTTCACAAGTCAGCTTGACTCATTTCCAACCAGCATGCGCTGAATTACAATAAAGGTGAAAGCCAGTCTTGTGTTGAATTTTCACTAAGTGTCAGGAGCTATTCTAAGCCCATTAACAGGGCTTATTTCTTGCACCACTGCCACAGTGCTAGCAGGTAGGTCATATCTTCCTGGCATTGTGGTGTTGAGTAACCTACTTTACTCGTCAGAAGGGGCTGGACTGGAACCTGTGTGGTTATATTCCAAGTCTGGGCAGTTACCCTCTATAGAGCTTCTGCCTAACATTGGACAGTCACTCTGGATTTTAATCTTATGTTGCTGACATACTTTTTTGTCCCCAGGAAGTTTTTTTCCTTACAGTCTAGTATTCAAATTTTGTATTGTGGTTGAACAAATAACCCTAAACACAGAGGCTTAAGCAATGAAGAAACGATTGTCACTGTAGTTTTGGTGGACAGTTCTTTGGCTGCTCACGATTTGGTTTTTTGGTTAGATGGGATTAGAGAGTGGCTAGGTCTAGAATATTCAAGCTGTATCTATTACTGTATCTGGTACCTTCAGGGGATAGTGGGGAAAGCCAGCACACTTGAAGGGCTGAGACTTTCTCCCTCTCCGTGTGGATTGCCTATGTAGACTTTCATGGGGACAAAACTTACTGTTCGGGGGGTAGTTTGGGGACATGGCTCAGTCTGCAAAGCACTTGCTGTGTAAGCATACGGGCCAGGGCTTGATCCCCAGAATGCACTTTAAAAAAATCAAGAGTGTAATGGTACATTTAAAAATCACAACATCGAGGTGACAGAGAAAGGTAGGGCTCTGTGGTTCACCGGCTAGCCAATCTTGCATAACTTGTAAACTCCTGCATGGTAAGAGGCCTTACCCCTCGCAAAGGTGTACAGTTTCCAAAGAACACCACCTGAGGTTGATGTTTGGCCTCCACGTACATATGCACACAGGTTCACCTGTGTGTGTGCACATGCAGACGTGCACACACATGGGGGAGGTGGGAGAAGAGAAGGAGAAGGAAAGAGGGGGGAAAAGGAGGGAGAAGGGGAGAGGGAGGGAGAGAGAGATGGAGTGGAGGAGGGAAAGGGGGGGGGAAAGAGAGAAGGAGAGGGAGAGGGAGATTGAAAGGGAAGGAGAGGGAGAGGGAGAGAGGGAAGAAAAGGAAAAGGGAGATTGAGAGGGAGGGGGAGAAGGAGGGAGAGGGGGAGAAGGAGGGGGAGAGGAAGAGAACACTATGTGATAATCAGGGCTGAGAGCACACAGCAGATGCTGTCAGCCCCTTTTTGGACCAGGTCTAGCACTGTCTCTGCTTCAACCCCATCCCTTCCTTTAGTTTAAGTTGACCTACAGGGCCAGCTCAATACAGAAGGGCAACAGACCATTCCAGACACACACGTGGGTACTTGAAGTACATCTGTAAGTCCCAGGTTGGGGGTAGGTCCCCCATCCGAGATAGGAAAGCTGGATGTTAGACACTGGATGTTAAAGACAGGAGTGGCTGAGACCCCTGGCGTCCACACATTTCAGCTCTGTGATGTTAGGCAAATTGACCAGCTCCTCGTGGTTTGCTGGGGAGAGAGGGATGACCACAACAGCCGCTGTTGCTAACTGAGTACCGGTCTACGCTAGGCCTTTGTTCTTTGTCCTTCCCATTCAGAACCTCTTTACACTCCCCAGAGGACCCACGAAGTTGATACCATATCCTACCCTATTAAATTTACAAGCGGACAGACTCAGACTCATAAAGATGCCATCTCCTGCTCAGAGTCACATATCTGGCAGTGCTCGGACTTGAACCCAGGCCGTGCGGCCTAGTGCTCACCCTTAATTACTGTGTTTCTCAATAGTAGTTGGCTCCCCTGATGGTTGTAAAATTTTGGTGAGACATTGAAAGTAAAGTACTTAGTGTTGTGTGTGGCACAAAAATTATAGTGGTTTTGTGTATTTAGAGTATTGTCGTCCTGAGAGGACCGGCTCACCGAGATCCCAGCCGTTCCTTAACGCTCGTGAGGACAGGAGGCGCCCATCTTTCTTTATGTGGCTCAATAATATTTCTACTTCAGACTCAACTGGGCCGATCTCAGCGGTGTCTTTCCTGGGTTTTCTTCCTTGTCTGCAGCCGAAGGATGTTATTCCTTCCATGAATCAGCTTTAGGCTCACATTCTGCCTCTGGCACATCACTGCTGCTTCTTGTTACAAACTCCAGTCCCCAGAGCTGGAGTGCTCGGCTTGATGGCCACTGGGGCAATCAGAGTAAAATTGTACTCTGTTTAAACCATGGTTGCATGTTCCATTTTTTTCCTACCCCCATCTCTGAGTGCTCAGGTTTAGGCTGTTTCTGGACATTCGGCATTTGTTTGTGTATCTGTTTCCTTTCCCCGACCCATGTCCAACTTGCTCATTGAGATTGTTGACTATCTATTGGTCGCATTTTAAAAAGTGGAGTTAAGCTATCTTTTCATCATTCGGTTCTTGCTGAGTATGATTGCAGCTGAGCTAAAGACAAAGAAACATTGCAAGGTATTTTTGATTATTCTGGTGTTCTCTCTCTCTCTCTCTCTCTCATGCCTCAAAATCCCATTGTTTCCTCTTTAAGATATATCCCCAAAGTGCCCCATTCACATCTACACCTGCACCTCTTCAGAACACATTCCCCCTGGACCCACACTGGATGTTCCTCCCTGGTTCTCCAGTTTACATGGCTCCTCACTTTTTGAATATTTTCTGTTAAGCATCCAAAATAGTCTTTGGGAAAGAAGCCGTGATCATGCTGAAAGTCTTCCAATGGTTTCCGTTTGGATTAATGTAAAATAACACTGCTAGACCGGAGTCTACAATATCCTACTCAAAGAAAACCTTTGCCTTCAACCTTACCCCAGCTCCCTGCCTCCTTTTTGCAGCACCTGTCATTATGTGAGAGTATTCTTATTTTTTTGTTTATTGTCTGATCCCATCCCCATTACCAACTCTCTTATCCAAACCTGGTATAGAGAGTTGGTGTGAAAGGGCAGTGACATTATGTCGATCACCGGAAACCTCACCCTGGCATATGGAAGCCATGACCAATGTACTTGGATTAATGAAGGCAACATATTACCTCATATAGGGAAAATCAAACCCTTGGCCAGATAGCTTTGCTGTGCCAAGTCTTTAAATTGCACTGGGGTTTTAATTTATATATACAGATATATTGGCTTAGCTATATAAACAAAGTCCTTAATATTACAAATATCAGCCACATTAGTATATATATTTGTAGGACTTTATGTTATTTCCTCTTGAATGTTTTATGAGTTCCCACTTCAGTAGATTTTTTTCTTGCAACTCTGTCATACTGGCATTTATAAAAAAATAGTTTGATTCCTGAAATAGTAACACACACCTGTAATTCCTGCACTTGGGAGGCAGAGGCAGGGGGATCTCTGAAGGTTTAATGCCAGCTTGGTCCACACAGCAAATTTTAGGCCAGCTAAGACTATATAGCAAGGCGCTATCTCAAACAAATCAAATCCTCTTTTTGATCTTTGCTGTCCAAGTCTAGTGAGTTGGAAGTCAGGGTAAGCAATATTTTCCCCTATAGGCCACCTTTTAATGTCCACCCAGTTGATAGTTACTCTAGTGCAGACTCATCCTTATGGTAGACTCCTTTTTCTCTCTCTCATTACTTTCTCTCTTCTTCCCTTCTTCCATCCCCCTCTCACATTAATTTATTTAGAGTACACATGTGACTTCGTTCCCTCCTTCCATCGTATGGGCTCTTCCCAAACTCATGTCACCAGGCTTGGTAACAAGCATCTCTGCCCTGCAAGGCATTGGAAACACAGAAAAGCTGGCCATTTCTAGAACTAAATGAGATCAAAGCTAGCAGATACTCAGTTAGAGCAAGTAGCCATTTGGAAGGGACCAGGGAACATGGATGCTCTCTCCTCAGTGATTGGTTCAGATAACCGCAGTGTTGACAGCCAGAGGGAGAGGGATGGATGAGAAGGAGAATATCAAGGTTGGTCTGGAAACACCTTCTGGAAACACCTTTACACATGTGTTGAAACAGACGACTCAGAGAAAACTCGCAGAACAAAATATACTAACATTTTAAGAGAAGTAAATTGCTAAGGAGGCATAAACCTGGTTTCAAAAATATTTTAGCTATAGAGGCCTAAAATGAGTCTCTGGGATATGTGCGCCAGCAGGAAGCTGGCTGTTAACGGAGCGACCTTAGGCCTTTAAGCTGCTTTTCCAGTATGATCCCGTGATTGCAACAGACCTAAAGATGCTCTGTGGCTCTTCTGTTCCAACTATGGTTTTAGTTTGCTGTTATTATGTTCCTATGCTGCCAGTCTATGTTGGGTATATGTAGGATGAAAGACCTTGGGTTGGGGGAAAGTAACCTTCCTGTGTTGTTCACAGGTGACTGGCTTGACGGAGAGGACAGGATGATTGTTGCCCTGCTCTGAGCTGGGTGTGTTGTGTAGAGGGCACTGAAACAGGTATTTGGTGACTGCAGACCGTGTTAGGAACAGGCAATGTGGGCCAAAGTCTTTTCTTTGCCTTCTAGATGCATAGAACGTTCATGTCCTTGAAGTAAATGGTCAGTGGACGGAGTTTGATGACTAACGATGGCTGGAACTATTGTTCAATACTTTCACCTCCGACTTTCCACGTCTCCCCGGAGATCCTCCACAATGCCGAGGATCTGGTAAAAGCATCAGCAAATGGGGGATTCACAAGAGGGAAGGATCCTGGGTCTCTGAATGACTTTGTGGAACAGATCCTCCGACATGTATTGAAATGACACGAGTAAGGTATAAGTGTCTAGTGTGTTAAGTTGCCTAGTAAACACATGTTTATTATGTTGAGATTTTGGGGTCACCTGATATTTACCTTATATGTACATTGGCTGGGAGGAAATGCAGTTATTAAAGCATAGGACGTTAGTTGTTTTACTCACTACATTTCAATGTTCTTTTTCATATTACCCCCCTCTCTGTATGTACGTGTCTGTGTGCTACAAATGTGTGCAGAGGTCAGAGGACAATTCATGGAAGTCATTTGTCCCCTTCCACCATTGTGTGGGGCCTCGGAATCGCGCCAAGGGCCTCAGGCTTGGTGGCAATCTCCTTTACCCGCTGAGCCATCTTGCTGGTCCGTGCTCTTCAATTTTCCGTCACTGTGTGGAGTTGGTGTTCTCTAGCTGCGTGTCCCCATCTACAGACCCAACCAACTAAGGACCGGAAATGTCAAAAAGTCAATTACTTCTGAACTGAGTGATGTATGGATTTCCCCCTGTCATTTTATGAACAATACATCATAGTGACTGTGCAGCATTTACCTTGTATTAGGGATTATAGAAAATCTGGAGAAGATTTAAGGTACAAAGAAGGATGTATTTAAGGGGTTCAACAACCGTGGGATTTCTTATGCAAGAAGCGGCATCTTGGAATTATTCCTCCGTGCATACTGAGGGGTCAGCTACAGTAACGGACTTTTGTGACTGACAGCTTACTTCGGCAACTCCCTAAATTTTTTTCTGTTTTTCTTATCCTACAGAGCAAGTAGCCATGTGTAATATGTCAATGTCTAAGCCCAGATCTACTTGCGCTAGTTACATATGTTATGTGACTATTAATATGCTCCATCTCAGTGTCCCTATGTGTAATGTGGTTTTGATACTAGGACCTAGCTGTTTTCTTTATTTTGTTTTGAGACAGGATCTTGTTATGTAGCTTAGTCTGTCCTCAAACTCATGACCCCAAATGCTGAGATTGCAGGTGTGTACCACGGCACTTAGCTTTTATTTTGGGGGTTTTGAGAATTATTGTGAATGAATCCACATATAGTGCTTAGCACAGAAGCTGTCACATAGTAAATTTACCTGTATACCCAAGTTACTATCTTTCTATCCATGTTGTTGGCATGGGCCATCTCCCTAGCACATGCTCCCCAGTGATGCTAATTAGGCAAGCACGCCCACTTGCCTTGGCATGTTTTATGGATGACCCAAACTGCAAACACCAACATGTCTAAAACATATGCTCTCTGCTGTGTTTAATTTCAGATACCAAAATATGCCTACACACAGGGGTATGTGCATAAAGAAACACATATACTATTTTTTTTGTCTGGTAGAAATAGGCTTCTGTGATGTGTCTTTCCTCCCACACATGCCCCTCCATTGCTGGTACATCTCCTAATTATTCCCACTTACTCTCTCCCCATAGACCTTTTGTGTGTATAGTTTGGCACACATTCTTTTGGTTCTGCCTAGTTCTCTTCTATCTCTCTTTTCCTACCCCCTCCCTCTCCCTCCTCTTCACAACTCTTTAGAAAATTTCTTTAAACTATACACTTTTTTTTATTATTAATGTGCATTTATGAAAAATTCTTCACAGTTACAAAAGTGCATGGTTATAAAATAATTTCCATACAAAGGTTGGTATCTTCCCTATTTCTCCCTAACCCTCCCACCACCAGACATCAGGGCTTAGGAAAACTGAGATGTCTATGGAGCCAGCTCCCGACCAGTGCTGTGATCTACAAGAGGCCCTCGGGTCTTGCCTCCCTTACTTCTTTTCGCCTCCTTCCTGGGCACACAAAGCAGACAAGATTCCCGAGCTTTCAGTGGTGAACAAAGGTACCCTCTGTGCTCTTCTGTGATGGAAAAGAATGGCATCAAATATGTCTATGCAGAAATGGAGCTGTTGGCCTTTTCCAAACGTTTGAATAAAACACACGTCCTGATGTCTTCAAATTCATTTCATCAAGCTCTTAATGGACACCACAAAACTTTAATGTATCTCTGGGCAACCTATTTCTTCAAGTTTCCATGGGAGATTCTGGTGAAAATGGAAAAGGAGGTGATATCTTGAGGACAGTCAGAGGTGCGTGGTCCAGAAGCATGGATGCCGATGTACGATCCTTTCTAAAGAAGATTTTTTTTTGTTTTTTGTTTTGGCCAGGCTTTGACCACCACAATCTTGTTGGTTAGTTATGGCCTGATATCTTCATACCCAGCATAAAGAAATCTTCTGTGAGGGGACAAGTCTCTAGGGGACAGAGGAGGACAGAGGGAAGTAGGGACAAGCCAGGTTTTCATCAGACTGTTTCAACTATAGCATTGGCTCTTTACATATTTCCTGAGCAGCTATGGGTAGGAACCATATTTGTGTATCAACTTTATAGCTGAGTGGACTATGTCAGAGAACAGAACCCAAGTTCCAAAGAAGTCTTCTCCAAGTCAGCAGATAACCAACGTAAGTGGACCAGGAATACACATATAGAGAAACAAATGCTCCCTTACACACACATTAGCCAGTGTTGAAAAACTGAACAAAACTTCATGAGAACACCATAACAGGTTTGTGGTCACCAGGATATGCAAACATTTGCAACAGGAATTACTAGATATTGTAGACACTTAGTTCCGACAGCCTGAACAGGATGGTGGTGGTAGTAGAATTCCATGTTCGTATGGAGGCTGGATGTCTGTCTTGTGCCTCAGTTAACTGGGGGACCGTCTAGAAGCTGAAGAAACATTTTCTTATTGTATCTTGCTTAGAAGTCTTTGTCATTAATGGAGATCAAATTGTGCCACTCCAAAGGACACTTGATCTCAAGAGGCATTTAGCATCTTGTCTGGTTCTATTTCTATGCAAAACAGAGTAGCGTATCTTAGACTATGTTAACTATAATTTAGCAAACAGTAGTGTCCAGGAGATTACTGTAAGTGAGCATGGTGTTTGTTACTCTATGGAAAGGTAAATGGTTTATTAGGAATACTATTTCTAGAAGTTCCTTCCCAAAACACTTTAGGCAATAAGCTGAGATGGTGGAAAAGCTGGAGCCCACCATTGTCGGCCACAGTTGGGTGGCCATGGAGAGCAGGGCATGGTTCTATGTCATACTTCATAGGAGCAGAGCTCTGGCCTAGACGTTATAAGCAAGAGAATGGAGGAGAGCTTCCAGGGACTCCTTTGGTTGACTAGATCAATGCGGGTGAGTTGGAAGATGACATATCCTCTTCCTTCATGCATCTTAGGGTTATCTAGGGGATGGATGATGGATGCTTACTAGGGTTGGAACCAAGACAGAAAGCTGCTGTTTCCATTCTCATTCAGGCCAGACCTGCCAACAAGACTGGGCATACCCAGATGGGTCTCCCCATCTCCTACAGAGGTTCTCACCTATCATTTTCTCTGATCCATCACAGTAGGAGCTACAACTCCTGCTTCCCAAATATCTGATTAAAAAATGACAGTCATCTCAGCCACCACTTCTAAGGATGAGCTCATACATTGTTAAGAAGGTGTTCTTCTGTTTAGATGTCACTTGTGGTGCCTCTATGTTTTAGAGCCTGGCGTTGCCCCACTGTGAGCACAATCTGGGCGCAGCTGGGCTTTGCTGCCTTTTATTGATTTTTGTGATTATTATTGTTATAACGAGTGCTGAATTTTTAGAGTTCCACTGTGCAGGCTTCCAGGACATTCTCTTCTGCCAAGTGCCCAAGGAGGCACCGGAAAGAAAACCATGGCAGCACTGAGTCCAGCCTTAGTTTGAAGCCACGCTCTTGAGCCTCCAATTTCCCATCTGTAAAACAGCGCTTTGATTTGCTTCCCACACAGGAGTTGTGAGAAACCAAGGAGAAGAAATATGAAAGAATCTTCCTGGACTTTCTAGTGCCCAAGGAGACAGGAAAGATCACAACGAAGCAGATGACATGGATGAGGAAGATGAAGATGGTGACACAGATGCTGCTCGTCATGTCCCCCAGTGTCCATAGGTTCTGACTGCTTAGATACAGGATTCCTCAGTAGTCATACTCTTTGTTTATATAGATAACTTGGATAAACAGCCCAGCTCTTGACAATTAACTCAACTGCAGAGTGGGGACAATAAAAACTACCTGGCAGTGAGGATGGAAAGAGATGAGTCAGAAAACATAGCCATGCCCAGAGAGGAGTGCCTGGTCCTTATCAGAAACGTTGTTAGCATGGCTTGAATTTGACATTTATATAGCTTTAGAAAGAATTGTGATGAAGAATATAGATTTTATTTTGATCATGGCACAGCACACTATGTTATCTTTTCTGAGCTTGATGACCTCATCTGCAAAATGGGAACAATAAATCCTCCTGAAAGGGCTGTTGTACATGTGAAAGGAAACTGTTGAGGAGGGAGCTTATCACACTGCCTGACACTAGCAAGAATCAGGGATTAATAGCTCTCCTTCCTTTATGCTCAAATGAGTGAGTTGCTTAGAAGAAAATATATACCATCCTGTGGTTGTGAATGTGGCAGCTTTGTCCTCCTGTCCTGGGTACTGCCTTGCTAGCATCTGTGCCCTACAGTGCACTTTCCTGGTGAGTTCCTTTGGTGTGAGCACCATGAAAAGAACAGTCACATAAACTGAGGTCCCAGGGTGCCAAGACTTTTGCTGCCTCATTGTGGGGACTCCTGCTTTCTCTTTGAAGACAAGGCTTGAGTCAGAGGCAGAGACAGGGATAGGAGGAAAGGTGCCAAGCTGCAATTGGGGAGGGGCAGTATCAGGAAGTCACTGGGAGGTTCTTTCACCCCAAATATGATAGTGGGAGAAGGTGAAGGAGCTGGCATGGAGGCCATCTCACTCCAGGAAGGGCAGTGTCAGGCAGCAGTGGAAACTGAAAAATAGCGTGTTGGAGGGAAAGTTCTGCATTTGTATCCGCCTCCTCTATACACACAGGCAACAAGGAATAGCTCACTGCTCTTACCACACCCTGCATACTAATGTCCTGTCATTTCCTATGTCCTCCCTTTCCTGTCTATTTAGCCGATCACTTTTGCAATTCTTCCTGGACTTTGTGAGGCACAGATGATGGACCCTTGGCTTGGTTGGCTTCCCTAACTCTGTGCTCAGAGCACTGGCATTTTGTCATCACAGGATGTTTGGAGTCTCTTTCCTTTATGAGAAGGATGTACCTCAAGGGTAGGGACCAGGTTGGATCTGTGTTTCATTACCAGTTGCTAGCATAGTGCCTGGCCCAATGCGAATAG
The DNA here is from genome assembly GCF_903995435.1 of Acomys russatus. NCBI lineage: Eukaryota > Metazoa > Chordata > Mammalia > Rodentia > Muridae > Acomys > Acomys russatus. Next base: position 2,311,023 of record NC_067160.1, on the reverse strand, counting down.
AGGTTCATACAAAGTTAGTGTTCCAACCTTGTTTGAGCTATGACGGAGGAGGCCAGGGCGTGTGAGCCAAGGTGTCCAGCGGTGGTCAGCAGCAGTGGTCAGCAGCATGGAGGAAGGAGAGGCACCTGTGTCAAATCTCTTCTTCTTCGCTGGCCTTGCTCCAGCGATGACAGCAGTTGGCCGTGATGCCCAGGAGGAAGTTGGTGGCCACAGAAGCAATGGAGACCACGAAGCCCACGAACGCGATGAAGAGGTAATCGTCCAGGGTCAGAGTCAGGTGGCAGGCCTTGAAGCTCTCTTCAGTGAGAGAGAAGAGGGGGGCACCCTCAACTTCAGGAGGTCCCCGGCACTCAGCCAGCTGAGAATCTGCAATACAGAAGCCAGGCAGAGTGAAGCTGCTGTGGGGGAGAAGGGATGGGAAGGTCTCCCATTCCTTCCAGAGAGTCACTGAGATTCTCCTATGTGCCTCAAACAAGCTCATCATCTCGGTAACCCTCAAAACCCCCTTCCCCAACCCCTCTGTGTCTTGGTTTCTCTGTCAAGTGACAATTATCATCATATCTGTCTTCTGGAATCGGGATCAGGATTCAGAGAGTTAAAGTGCACGGTTGTTTCAGGTGCATGATTAGCATTAGGTGACGTGTGCCTTTTATAATGACCATAGTTGGGTCTCTGGAGTGTCTACTGGAGGGTCGTATTCTGTACTCAGACTTCTGAGGGCAGCAGCTACTTGTTTGGTGGCATGGCTTTCCTACCCAGCCTTGTGGAACTGTCGCCTAGAGGTTACTCAACAAATGCACAATGGCTGTCAGCGGTCTAACCTTAGTCTCTCTCGGAAGTAAGAATGGCACTTGGGGCCAGCTCTGCCTACAGATCTGGGCCATAGCTTCAGAGTAAAGCCCTATGCCCTTGGTGAGAATGTAAGCATTAACTGAGCTCTAACCTTCAGCAAATCCTGTTTATTTTTTTCCTTTCTGTCTCTCATGTGTCACATTTATATAAAGGGAATAATCCAATCTAAAATTTCCAAACGAGTCAATGTGAGGCTTTAAAAATTACAGTATACAAAACATAGCCTGTGTCAGTGTTATCTGTTCACTATTCAAGTTTTGAGGGCAAAGAACAAAGTTATGGTCTTAGATTGATCCTCTTGGTGGATATGCAAATGCATAAGTATTATTATTCTTAGAAACATGAGTGTGTGTTCATGTTTGGGCTAAGGATACAATTGTCTCCAAGACAGAGGTTGAGTCAATCCCAGTAGGGTGTTTACACAGAACCCTAGTCTCTGACTGGGACCTGGTTATGTCCAGAGTTGACTCATAAGAAGCTCTCTCCTGGAAACTAGAGGATGCTGACTTCCAGAAGTGGCTGCATACATATGTAACTGCAGCAGTGGGACAGCGCAGCCACAGGATGCTGCTGAGGGCACACAGGAGGCACACAGGATGCCGAGGCACAGGATGCCGAGGGCACACAGGAGGAACACGGGACGGGAGGGCGAGGGCTGGCAAAGTTCTCTGGTGAGTCAAGAGACCAATCTTGAAATCAGATTGCATCCAGTAGCTCTGGCAAGCCTCTGTTTGAACCCTGTCTCCCAGCATAGATAATAGGAGCATCTCACAAGGAGAAAAGAAAAATGTCTGCAGGGATGACATCATCCACTTCTACCTACTGTGGCAAGATTTGGCTTCTAAGAAGAAACATAACCAGTCCTCTGTGGAGAAGGATGGAGAACCGAGGACCACCACTGCTCTCTGAATCCAAGTACCTCATCTGCAGTGGTGTGTGAGGCTGCACTGCTAGGACCTGAGGCTCTTCTCCTGTCTTCTGGAAGCTTCAGTCCCTCACCTGCCTTGATATGTAAGCCTTCATGTATAGGAACTGGGGCTTCGCTCACTCCTGTTGAGAGCTCAGGCCCCTGCCTGGATTGATGTATAAGTCTACAATGAAGGGAGCTGGCCCCACGTTCTCCCTGAGGCAGCCAGGCCTTCCGTGGGGCAGCAGGGCCTCCAGAGATCTCAGCAGAAGAGGGATCTCTACTGTGCTGAGAGCTAAAAGTCCCGCAAGGCTCTTTCTGTCAACAGTGATGGGGGAGCACAGCTTTCAGAGACATTGGGTTGGTAGGAAGATGGCTTTAGGCAGCCTCCCCATCCTAGCTCCCACCATCACCCCATCTCAGCCTCCAGCTATTTTGGTACTGGAGAACTTCCTCCCACAGCTCTGTGGAAACACTGGAATCGTGACCCACAGCCCCCTTAAGTTATTTTGGTCTTGGACTCCCCACTCAGTCCTTTCTCTCTTGCCTCATTCAGCACTTTTTTTTTCCCCCTGAGCTTGCCCTAGGGAATCCCTGGGACGGGGATCTGGCAACTCCTACTTTTCTGATGCCAGTTGCTCAGGTCAAGGCTTGGTGCTATACTGTAACTGAGTTGGTGGCTGGGGCCATGGCTAAGCTTCCTACCTCTGAGTCAGGGCCTCAGCACCACTTGGTGAGACCAAGACCCAGGAAACCTCCAAGACACTGGCTCTTTCAGGCCTCAGTCTGTTTTGGTTGGCACACTCTAGTTAAATGGCCTCATTTCCACCCCTCTCCCCAGATGCCCACCCCAGGAGTAAACCTCAAAGACTTTGCTGAAGCTGCGTGGTCAGCTCAGAGTTGGGTTGTTTGGTTCAGGATCTGACTCTCTTGACAGTATACCTGCCAGGATCTGAATCCCCACTCCAATGCTTGGTAGTTGTGTAATTTTGATGAAGCTACTAAATTTTTCTATATTCTTTCTCCTCCTCATCAGGGTTCTTATGAGGATAAGAGGAGCTGACACGTGAAATATACTTAGAATAAGGACTGGCACATAGTAAGTACTAAAATAAATAGGATTAGTCATGATTGTTTCTTTGAGTTTTCTCAGCACTGACAAGAGAGTAGTGTAGAAGTAAAAATAATTTTTTTTTTTTTTTAAATCTACCGCTCTGCCAGTTTCTAAGGGAGTAACTCTGGGCAAACCTTCTTAATGGTTCTATACCTCAGCTTCTTCATCTGTAAAATGGGGATAATAAAAATGGGGGTTCACTGAGACAATGCATGCCAAGGTACTCAGTTCATTGTAAAAGTTCAACAGATATCACTAGTGCTCCAGCTTCTACCTTTCTGCTTGCTGTGTGTCTTTATATCTATGATCATAGGCACCACAGAGCAAGGGACGGCTGATTCCTTAGCATATGAATTTCTCTGGCACTCAGCACGCATCTCATATATTCAACAAATACTTGTTGAACAACAACAACAAAAAAGTTGTACAACAAATACTTGTTGTCAAAGGTGAGGGCACATAGTATTAATATATATATATATTGAGACATTACTTCTGGAGACCCTCTCCCTGGTGACCTGCAGCCTTGCTGTCCAATCACCTCCCTTACCCGCTGTACAGCGCTGTATTCGATTCCGCAGCCACTTCAGCAAGGGCTCCATGGTGCAGCCGCACACCCATGGGTTACCCCCGATCTGCAGGGTCACCAGCCCCGGGAGGCCCTCAAGGGCTTCGAGGCTCAGGAAAGCCAGGCCACCATAGCTGAGGTCCAGGTCTCTGAGATGCACGAGGCCCTGGAAGGCCTGGGGGTGCACCCTCCGTAGCCAGGGGTTGTGGCTTAGGTCGATATGTACCAGTCCGTGAGCCTCCCGGAACATGTCGGCTGGCACGTGGCTGAGGTTGTTGTAGCTCAGATCCAGGTGTGCTAAGCGCTTGGCATGGAGGAAGAGGCCGGGCGGCAGCTCCATCAGAGAGTTGTTTCGCAAATCCAGCACGCGGAGTTCCATGTAGCATGTGAGATAGCCTGGTGGCACGGCTGCAATGCGGTTGTGCGCTAGGCTGAGGTTGCGGGTGTCCATCGGCAGGTCCGGGGGCACAGAGAACAGCCGCTGGTTGCTACAGTCCACTACTTGGTTACGACATGTACAAAGGACCGGGCAGCTGGTACCCGCCTCGGAATGCATCACACCAGCTGCCAAGAGGAAGAAGACCAGCAACAAGGCTGGGTAGGAAGGTCCAGGCCAGGGAAGCTGGGCCCAGGTATCACCCATCTTTGGCAGTTGGCAGCAGCAGTGTTGTAGGGAGCCCATGAGAGCTGTGTCCCTAGGCCCAGCAGTCCAGGTACAGGGAAGGCTGCTACATTAGAGGCCTGAGTCTGGAAGGTGGAACTTCTGAGAGTGTGCTATCATCGCTCAACATTTCCTTGGGAACCTCTAAGCACCCAAGGACTTCCTAAGATCCACAGGCTGTCCCTTTGTGGAGCCTGGGGGAGCCAGGACCCAGGGGAGATACCCTAGGGTCTGAAAGGATGATCAAAGCTTAAGAAAGGAGGAGAGCAAGGATGGAGCTGGAGCAGCTGCCAGTAGGTCCTGGAAGGCTCCCTGCAGACATCTTGTGCCCCTGTCACCCATGCCTGTTGGATGCTTCCTCTTGGTGCTGCGTCTGTGGGATTCGGGGCGGATGTGAGGGAGATGAAAGGTGCCCTTTAAAGGTCCTGGCACTTCCTCTAAGAAAGCTTAAGCTCTGTCCCGGGTCTGGGACTGATTAGTCATTACGGCAGTGCCCGGACCGCCAGCATTCAAAGTCTTAGAGGCCGTTCCTTCTGGTGGTCCAGTGGACATGAGTGTGCAAAAGACTTGGGGCCAGAGATTTAGGAAGGGGCCTGGGCGAAGGATATTCCCATGGGCCTCTTGAAAGACCGACTGTTCAGTCTCAGTGGTCTCTGGAATCTCCAGGGATGCTCTCTGCTCCCAAGTGACACCCACTGTCAGGGGGAGGGGAGGCACTGAATCTGGAGAAAGTCACGAGTCTGGAGACACAGGTAGGGGGGTCAGTCAGGAAAACATTATCTGTGTTTTCAAGCAGCCACCATGCTCAGGCTAGCTGTGCTCTTGCAGGCAGAGGCAGAAACCACTGTCAATGAGAAAAGCATTCAGGCAGAGGAATCCAGGGTCCCTTACATCCCTGTTCTCTTACCCAGCTCCTTTGTCTTACCTCACTCCTCCCTTATTTCTCACTGCTTTCTTCTTTGAACGTATCTGTCCTCGGACTACAAAGTTCTCTGCTCACTATCTTCCGGATGAGGAGCACAGTGAGTGCAGAGCCTCCAGTTGACGACTAACTGTATTCGCCTGACCTGACATCCTTCTCTCAGGTCCCTGTCCTGAGTCAGATGCATTTTCTTCTATTGCTCATAGCTCCACCCTCGTGAGCATCAAACACCCCACCCTGAACAACTCCCCGAGAAAAACACGCACCCAAGCTCTGGCAGTTTGTACATCCCTCTCACACACTTTCAGCCTTTCTCCCCCTCCTTTCTTACACACGAACCCCCCCCCCCACACACACGTTTATACGTTCACAGCACAGCCCCCCCTTTTTCTACATACACTCCTACAGAGCTCCCACCCCACTGTGCTCCTAGCATCTTTTACACCACAGCATAGCCCTAACCCCAGCATCCCTTTATCTTCCACTCTCCAGCTCCCAGCCTCCCTCTTAAGCCCACACACATACTTGGTCTGGTAAAGGGATTGAGACCCACATCCCATCCAGGGCCTCACCGGCTGCTGCTCATTCCTCATTCTTTGTGCCCTCAGCTTTTCTTTTACCCACCTGCTGTCCTCAATTGCCCCCCCAACCCCCACCCCTCTATCCCATCAGTCCTTTCCCGCCGGTTCCCCTACTGCTTCAGAGCTTCAGAGCTTCAGTCTCACCCACTGGGACATCACCCCAGCACCCCCCTATACAGAGTCATTTTCCTCAGCCCCAGGGTCTCCTGCTATACTCCCACAGGCCCCCAGGAGACTACTCACTCTGTTCCAAGGACACAGACATCAATCTGCAACAGACAAACGGCTCTCCCTCTCGCATGCTGGAATCCCCCGCTCCTTTGCTTGCTAGCTTCCGAACAGATTGCCTATCCGGCTCTTCCCCTCCCCCGACTCTCCTCTTCCATGTCTCCTGGATCCCAGGCCACCAGCATCTTCTGCGTTTTCCTGTCCTGTGGTTCTTTTTTTTTTTTTTTTTTTTTTTTTTTTTTTTTTTTTTACGCTGAAGGGAGATCGGAGAGAGGATGCCTAGAAAGTTCACGGAATCTGAATGCCTCTTGGGAAACTCAGCTGGTGCCGCGGCTGCCTTGGTGTGTGGCTTCCGCCAGAGCCAGGTCTTCCCCTCCCTCCTCCTCCCTTTCCTCTTTCCCCCTCCCTCCATCCCTTTCCCCTCCTCTCTCCGTTTTTCGCTCCCTTTTTTTTCCTCGAGGGCCAGGTAATGACGTTTCACTGTCTCTTAGCAACTGCCTCCACATCTCTGAGCAACAGGAGAACTGGCTATAGACCCCACCAAGACTAGACGAGAGAATGAACTACTCCTGGAGAATTCACAGCCGCCCTCAGGGTCCTAGTAGTAGGGCAAGTACCAGGACAGGGGTGAGGGGAGAGGAGCAGGCAAGAGGGAAAGAATAGAATGGGCAGAGCATAGGCCTGAAAGCTTAGGCGGGGTAGGAAGAGTTTAAGTGCATCCGACCCCAAAGGGATAGAAGAGAAGGCATAAAATGGAGAAAGGAATTTAATGGGGGTGGATGAGAGCAATTAAGGCAAGACTAAAGCTGGAAAGAAGACAGGAACATGGTTGATTCTCAGTGTTTGCTTACCCCACGGGCAAACACTTTTTGTTTAGCGGCTATATGATATCTGTTTGCAGGTCTGAGCACCAGGTGACTGGGTGAAGCCTTATGAGGAAGAACTACAGGTGAATTATTTTCCCTACTTCTTGTCTGTAAGACCTTACCCATGAATTATCTGGGACCCAGGAGATTCAGCTGGAGTACCAATTGATCTGAGAGCCCTTGGGATGCAAAGAAACAACTGCCTAGTTCAAATGAAGATACCTGGGCCTCTACAGATACTTGGATATATATTTAGGGAATGGAAGTGGCCAGCAAAATATTATGATCCTGGGCTGGGGCAATGGCTCAGCAGGTAGAGGTCCTGCAGTACAAACACAAAGGCTGGGGTCTTGCTCCTCAGTACCCACGTAGATGCCTGGCATTTGTGGTGGTCTCTCTGTAGTCCTAGTGCATGGAACATAGAGATGGGATCCCACGGCCAACTAGATAAAAAAGAATAGATGAACTGGGGAGCTCTGGGTTTAAACAACAGACCTGGCCTCACCAGCCAAGGACAATACATGCAGTAAACATTGATCCCTACTCAGATCTAGCCAATGGACAGGACATTCTCCAGAGTTGAGTGGAGAGTGGGGTCTGACTTTCACACATACTCTAGTGCCTCATATTTGACCACGTCCCCTGGATGGGGAGAGCTGGTGGCACTCAGAGGAAGGACAGCAGGCTACCAAGAAGAGACTTGATACCCTATGAGCATAACAGGGGGAGGAAATCCCCCTCAGTCACAGTAATAGGGGAGGGGAGTAAGGGGAAAATGGGAGGGAGGGAGGAATGGGAGGATACAAGGGATGGGATAACAATTGAGATGTAATCTAAATTAATTAATTAATTAAAAAATATATAAGCTTCTAAGAGAGAGAGAAAGAGAGAGAGAGAGAGAGAGAGAGAGAGAGAGAGAGAGAGAGAGAGATACCTTGCCTCAATGAGCAAGGTAGAAAATTATTGCAAAATATCTGGCCTCCACATGAATGTGTACATATCTGTGCACACACATACATGTGCCCCTACACATATGAACATATACACATATGTTTAGCACCATAACACACACACACACGCACACACACACACACGCACACACATACACACACACACACATCCTTATCGGGCTGACACTGACTTTATACTTTCAGTCTACTGACCTGAGGCTTCTTATATCTAAATGATATGTCTTAGAGGGAAACAAAATGATACTCTAGAGAAGAATTGTGAGTTTACACAGGTTCTGGGTATTTACAGTGTCCTCATCCTGTCTACCAATGTTCCCCCTCAAATATGTACCCCAGCTCGCCTATGATGCAGCCTTTCACCTTTCATAGTGTCTAGTTCAGAGCAATATGGTAGCCTGGTTTATACCCATTAATGCTCTGCGTTGAATGGAGTTACTATCTACCCTATGTTTAAAGGGGTGGTGGTGGTTGTTAAATCTCATTTATAATTGCAGACATGAAATGCTGATCTTAGTTTTTCAAGACAGGACTTCTCTGTGTGGCCCTGGCTCTCTCTTTAGATCAGGCTGGCCTTGAATTCACAGAGATCCACCTGCCTAGGCTCCTGAATGCTGAAATTAAGAGCATGCACTACCATGGCCCAGCTAAAACGCAAATGTAAACCCAATAGTAATTGAGGATGGTTTGCCTCTGGAAAGCAAAGCTAGCATCTCACTTCATTAACTAATAAATGCTTGCAGACATAATCTCACTGGGGCAGAATGTAAAAAGTAATTTTGAAAGGTAGAAAAAGGTATTCACAGATGAACATTTAGCGCTGACTAAAAATAAGACAAAAATTTAGAATTTTCTTCCTTTGAATGATATGAGATTTACAGTTACAGTAAAAACTGATGTGGCTACGGGAGACTATGGTGGGCTTCTGTGAGCAATAGAGGCCGGGGAGATGGCTCAGTGGGTAAAATGCTTGCCATGTAAACACAAGAACCCCGAGTGTAGATTCCCATGTTTTAAAAAAAAAACCAAAAACCCCCAAAAAGATAAGGCTCATGTAACCCCAGTGCTGGGGTGGTGATGGAGAGAGAAACAAGCAGATCCTGGGCATTCGTGGGCCAGCCAGTCTGTTCCAATTAGTCAGCTCCAGGTGCAGTGAGAGACCTTGTCTCAAAAACAAGGTGGAGAAGGAAAGAAGAAACACTTGTTCTTGACCTCTGGCGTCCACATGAGGACACAGGGGGGAGCACACCTACAGGGGCACACATGATTATCACACACACACACACACACACACACACACACACACACACACACACACACACTATGCCCTAGGCGAGATTGCTTCGTTGTCTTTGAGAAATTCAGTTTTTCTAATTGTGGAGCAGGATAATAAGACACCTGAGCCAGGGGGCACCTCACAGGCGTGTTGTACTTATAAAGCATTTAAGCAGCACACAGCACTCACGACAGATAGGCTTGTCAAGTGAACAAATAAAAAAAAGAGCAGCGAAATATGGCTGAACAGTTATGCAGACAGGAAAACATGAATTTGCACGAAAGCAGGAGACAAAGAAAGGAAAAAAAATTATATCTGTTGATGATTCAAATACACCCTTATGCAAGGTAAGGCTCACAATTTACGACAAGCCTTGATTAGCGAGCAAGACAGCAGCATGTAATATATCTTCTCTAACGGCAAAGCTCAGTGAAGTAGAAAAGTTTTGAGTGTCTTTTTACTTTTAATCATTTTTTGACTCATTAAGGGATTCTGTGAATCCTAAATTGGTGTTCTGTGGCACACAGTGTGCTGTGGAGGGAAGTGCTTGTTCTCAGATAAGTTTAAGAAATAGTGCCTTCAACAAGATGAAACGAATGTGTTTATTGGAGGATGTATCTGAAGCTTAGTGTACAAACAGTCTGTGAGAGCAGCGGAGAGACTTCCAGGGAGTGCATGTCACGTCCAGAATTTCCCAATTTTGTGTGAGAGCTCGCTCTTTCTTTTCTTCTCCCTCCCTCCTTCCCTCCCTCCCATTTCTCATTTCCTTCCCTTCTTTCTCTTTATGCTCTTTCTCTCCTCCCTCCCTTCCTCCTTCATTTTCCTTCCTCTTCCTTCCTCCCTCCCTTCCTTTTTTCTTCTTCTAGTACTGTCGATCATGGGAACAGTTTTAAGTAGAAAATAGCTTTAGAAATACTGAGCTGTAGTTTGTTAAAGTCTGTTTTTGTCTTCAATCTAGTCCCAGCAATGGTTTATATAGAACTCGTTATTTTATTTTGATTAAGTTTATTTATTCACTGACATTGTCCTGTCTACCATGATTCATTCTCCTATATGGTTATAGCAAACCAATTTCACATATATATGCTGGTTTTGTGTGTCAACTTGACATAAGATAGAGTCATCAGGGAGGAAGGGGCCTCAGCTGAGGAAATGCCTCCATGAGATCCAGCTGTAAGGCAGTTTTTCAATTACTGCTCAGCTAAGGAGGATCTGGACCACTGTGCGTGGTGCCATCCCTGGTGGTCCTGAGTTCTATAAGAAGACCAAGCAAGCCAGGGGAAGCAAGCCAGTAAGCAGCACCTCTCAATGGCCCCTGTATCAGCTCCTGCCTCCAAGTTCCAGCCCTGCTTGAGTTCCTGTCCTGACTTCCTCCAATGGAGGACTATGATCTGGAAATGTAAGCCAAATAAACTTTTTTCTCTCCAACTTGCTTTTTGGTCCTGGCGTTTTCTCCACAGCAACAGAAACCCTGACTAAGAATATCTATCTATCTATCTATCTATCTATCTATCTATCTATCTATCTATCTATCTATCATCTGTCTATCCATCTATCATTTATCTATCTATCTATCTATCTATCTATCTATCTATCTATCATCTGTCTCTCACCCCTCTAATCTCTCTCCCATCCCATCAATACCTCTCTCGTTTCTTTTCCTCATACAAGTACTGTTTTGTGTGGAACCCACAGAGTTTAAGCCAGGGCTATCTTTATCACCATGAGTGTGAACCTGCTCATTGGAACCTGCTGAGTTTACCAGTGGATACACAACTGACACTGACTTTCCCTTGCCAAGTGTTTATCAATGGCCAAAAAGGCCCATGAGCCCTTTCTCCCTCCACACTGAAATGAGACTCCTCTACGCATAAGTAACAAATCCACACAGAGACACTGCGCTAGGTGGTTACTCGCTTTTCTGTCAAGGCAAAAGTCTCTTACACAGCATAAAGTCGGCGCTCATTTAGGAAAACAATGAATCACTACACATCATATCTTTTCAGGGTTTCTTACAAGTTGCGGGAATTCTGGGCTGCTAAGAATGTACTCTATCGACGGGTTGTAGTCCAGCTGATAAAGTGTTTGAGAAGTATGAATGAACCCCTGCATTTGCTCTGCAGCACCCCACAAACTGGTAATGGAAATACCTGCCTGTAATCCCATTACTCAGGAGGTGAAGGCAAGAGGATTAGAATTCCAAAGCCGTCATCAGATCAAGCCCATGCTACATGAGACCTTTTCTGGAAAAGGAAAAAGAAAACTTATCCTATTGTGAAATTTTGTAGTAATCACCCTGGGAGCTGTAGAAAATGAAATGAATGGAACATCATTTTCATTATTATGATTTCTTGAATGCATGGCAAATTAGTTCCAACAATGACAGAAAACTTTTAAACAGATAAGAATTAATTTAATATACCATGTACAAAATTCGTTCAGTGAAAATTATGATGGAGAATGATGATAGAGGAGAAAAGTGCAAAGCTTATTTCTCATATTGCTGGGAAAAGATGGCTCTTGCTAGATTATTGTAACGTAATGAAGCATTTAGCAGAAGCTGGGGAACTGGAAATCAAAGCCATCTGGGGGAAAGCCGGTCAGGGATACGCAGATGATGTTATTAAGACAATGGTGAAGATACTGGGACATGATAGAGTAATGACAGGGGGATTAGCTTAACTGAAAGATTAAAGTACAGATTGCACGCTAAAAAACCACTCAAGGGCATTATTCAGTATGAACGCTTTGAAGAAATGACCGCAGATGTACCATGCTTCTAGCAAGTGGTTCTCGCTACTGGCAGGCAGAGTATGAAAATGAAAAACAAGCTAACAGTGCCGAGCACAATCTCAAAGTAAGAAATGCTATCGAGACACCAGTTCCATGCTTCAGTTTTTTCTCTATACAGGGACAACAACAACAGCAACAAACACAAGTCAGGAAGAGAGAGAGAGTGGCACACTAATTCCAGTGAGAGGAGATATCGTCTTGTGCATGGAGGAAATAGTGTCATCAGGAGCAAGATTGCGTTTGTCGAACACACAGCATTGAACAAGACTTTACAGAAGGAAATGTGATAAACAAAAGGGGATGCAGAGAAGCCGGATGGAAAATGGATTTTGGGCCCAAGTATTTGAAACAACACATGCAAATATATTGAGAAATGCCACACGTATTTTTTATTTTTAACAAATGGATGCAATACGCACGTTGCTGCAATGCAAAGACAGAATAAAATGCATGGTACCGCCTTCTATCCTTATGGTAGCTAAAATAATGCGTCTGCATATGTGACCTGTTAGAGTGGAGGGGACTTTGCAAATGTGTTAAGATGAAGGTGGGAGGATTGTTCCGCGTGACCCATGTGTCTCTGATGTAAAGCATAAGGATCCTGACAGAGCAAAGAAAGAGGTAGAAGGATCAGAAGAGGGAAGAGAGTTGTGGAAGTGGGGGTAGGAAATATCCCACCCCTTAACTTGCAGATGGAGGGAGGGACCATGAGCCAAGAAGCACAAGTAATCACTAGAGGCTGAAGAGAACCATGAAATAGGTTCTTCTCAGATGTTCTTATTTCTAGAACTGTGAGAAAGTAAATTTATTTTTTACTTTAACTTTTTAAAGTTTATTTATTTATTCACTACATCCCAAGCACAGCCCCCTCCTTCCTCTCCTCCTGGTCCTACCCTACTGCCCTCTTTCCTCTCTCCCCCTCCCCTTATTCTCAGAAAAGGGGAACTTGCCCCCCCTATCAACCCACCCCAGGACATCAACTCACAACAGGACTGAGCACATCCTCTTCCACTTTTAACGCTATTAGTTTTGTAGTCACTTGTCACAATTGTCATAGAAAACTAAGCCAGTCCTCAGAATGCCCACCTTCTGGGTGGGCATATGTGAGTATTGTGGGATGTCACTTCTGTTTAAGTCACTTAATGTTAAAGTAGACTTTAATGTAAAGTAGACTTAATGTTAATCAAAGGGGTAGTGGTGGTGGGGACTAGGGAAGTGGCCCAGTCTGTAAAGTACTTGCCACACAAGCGTAAGGATCTGACCTCATGGAAAATGTCAGGTACCGGGAAGGTGGAGACAGGCTGGCCCCTGGGACTCAAGGGACAACTAATACAGCTTCATTGGAGAGCTTCAGGGTCAGTGAGTGAGTCCACGTACAAAAACAGAGTGTAGAGAGATCATGGAAGCCATCCAACATTCACCTTTGGCTTCTATGTGCGCTTAGGCACACAGGTGCAAGTGTGTGAGCGCGCGCGCGTGCACACACACACACACACACACACACACTTCTCACCTAGCCACCCTGTGTCTACACCATAAGAGAAAATGACACTCCCTTTTACCAACTTTTAACACTCATAAGCTCTTCAGAAGGGGGTGTGGCCTCATGGGCATCTCTTCAGTCTGTGATGGAAAGTTGGGTACCAGTCTGAGCAGGCATCTGTGCTGTTGTGTGCTCACAGTTGCAAAGTTAATGTCCTACCTGGATAGCTGCATTTCATGGCATTCCTTCCTACCCTCCTGTCTTAAATTCTTTCTGCCCTCTCTTCTGTGAGCACACATTATGGTTATTTGAAGGAAACACCAGTTAAAAATTAGTTGTATCCGGTGAGTGGATACTGAACAAAAACGTGTTGATGAAACAGCGCCAAGCAGCAATCAGCTATTCCCTTCACCATGTACTGGCTCTGAAACTTGGACCTGTCCTTACTACTCAATTTTTTCCTTTCATCTCTAGGATGAGGATAGTCTTGGTACATATCTCATAGGATTTCTGGGAGAATCTGGAAGGGCAACACCTGGCACAGCTCTCTGCTTTTTAGAAAAGTTGAATGAATCAAACACTCCTATCATCTTATCAGTTATCATTTGTTTCTGGAATTGAATTGTGTGTGTGTGGGTGTCTGCTGCTGAGTCCTTAAAGCCTTTTGCTTCACCTTGGGAGGCAGCGGAACATGGCGGTAGGCCTCACCATACAGTGGTTACAAGTAAAGGCTTTGGACTGACAACAACAACAGCAACAACAACGAAGAAGATGATGATGATGCCTGACTCAGGGTTATTAATTAAATGACCCACAAAACACTCAGCGCAGTGTCTGGCACACAGCCAACTCTCAACAAATCTCTGTAATTATTGTTCCTATCGCTGTTGCTGTTCCTTGGGAGAGGAAGTTGGTAGAAGCGAGCAGGAGCCAAACTCAATGAGGCCTTTGTTTCTATTCATGACCAGCTTCCAATTCCCTGCTTTTCTTGGGCTCCCGAATCTGTGCTCTGGCTCTTTGGCTTTGTTGTTGCTGTTGTGTGCATGTGCATGCATGCGTGGTTTACGTACAAGTGCTTGTGCATGCGCATGTGTGGTGCATGTGTTAGCACATGTGCATGTGTGTGCACTTGGAAGCCACAGGTAGACAAGTGTTTTATCTATCCCTCCCCATCTCACTTGCTGAGACCTGGGGTTCAGCAATTTGGCTAGATTGGCTGGTCAGCAGGCCTTAGAGATGCTCCTGACTCTGCCTCCCCCGCACTGGGATTACGGGTTTGCACTGTTGCTCCATGCTTTTTATGTGCTGGAGGCGGGAACTGAGATCTTATGTTTGGAGTAAGCACTTTACCATCTTTCTAGGTGTAGTTCTCGGTCTTTTTTTTTTTAATGCTTTCCCTTGCTTCTGCTTTGCCAGCTCTCTAAGTTTTCCCCGCAGCTGTCTTGGAAGCATAAACAACACGTTTCATGATTACCTGTCTCAAGGAAAAGTACATCCATACACAATGTGTTAGGTGTGTCACACACCAAGACCTGTCTCTCTCCCCAGGAAGCAAGGCTAGACGGGAAATGAGAAGTAGCTGGAAGGTAGGTTCTTTCACTGCCAAGTATTCTTTTGGCCAAATATTTCCTGGAACCACTTTCACTATCTTGTAAACCCCAGGTAACTCTGAGACTTAGAAATGTTCCTAGTGACACAAAACTGAGCTGGTAAATGTTTCTCTGAGGAATTAATTTTACTAACACAGAAGTAAGACATTACTCTCAGTGCGATTGCCTGTTTATTTGTCCCTGTTCTAGACTATGAGTAATCTGTGGGCAGGGTTAGGGGTTTTCTTTCTATTTTTCTCTCTCCCTGGCTTAGCACACAGTAACCATAGGCGTTTGCTGCAGTAATGAGTGAATCCCATTTTGAACATCAGGCCCGCAGTATCTGTGCATGCCTCTTCTTTATGTGGAGCTTAGAAAGCCCCAGAAGATGTGGTGATACTACTGTTACCCACTGGTGGACAGGAGAGACGGACTCCATCACCTCTAGAAGAAAGAGAAATGGATTGAAGGGATAAATGAAAAGATTCATAGTAAGATGGTGGGATGTAGCAATAACAGATGCTATCATTCTGCTGTCCTAAAGGAGGCCATCTTTGCTCTGGAGGAGTCAGGCTGGACATAGAAAGGAATCAATATACACACAGCCACTGTTCAGAAAGGGTGGCTTAGGTTCATCTACTTATTGAGCGCCTATCAGACACTAGATATGGAACCATCTCTGGAGCTGTAGTACAGCCAACTTTGATTAACCCAAGTGCTGTGTGCATCTGCATTCAGACTGGTTAGTTTCCAGGATGCCTAGTCAATTGTTTTGACTGCCCATTCTCTTTAGTGGTAAACCAAATAAACTGCTATTTGCTTCATTCTTGGTTGAGGGATACAGACAATAAACACACAATGATTTGATGGATGATAAGGGCTGTGGATTAAAAACAAAGCTAAACACAAGAATGGAGGTTAAGTCATCAGCCTGATATTCTGTATCTTAGAACCAGCGCCTCTTACATCGAAGGGCTGGCTGACTGACACGCTTGATCTGCGACCAAGAGACTGTGGAGCTTCTGGCCATGAATCTCACTTTCATTCCACCTAAGGGGATGCCAGAAAAAGAGAGCTTTTCATGAGTTAGTCATCACGTGTTTATGAACCCTTGCTATTCATCAGGCACCATGCTGAGTGCTGGAGATGTGGTAGTCAGTAAAGCAGACAGGCTCCTGTTCTGGGAGGCTGGAAGCAGAGAAGACAGATTACAAACCCTTGAAAAGGTACAAAGTGTTTCGAAGGGAGAATGCAGGATGGGAGAGTAGGTGAAAAGGAAGGCTAGCTTGAGGAAAATGAAGTCAGTTTACCTACCTGCGTTCCCACATGCATTGCAGTGCTATTCACAAAGCCAAGATACAAAACTGATCTAAGTGTCCACTGAAAAATGAACGGGCAAGTGATGTGTGGCACACTCATGTACAACTGGAATATTATCATTGGCAACAATGTGGATGAACTGAAGGACGTTATGATAAATGAAGAAGACACAGAGAAAGGCAGATGACACATAATCTCAGCTCTGTGTGGAGTATATAAATGCTAGGCTAATAGGAGCAGGGAGTAGAATGCTAGTTGCCAGGGACTGGACAGGATGTTGGGCGGGAAGATGTTGGCCAAAGAGCACAGTTTCCATTAGTACTAATAAATTATGGGGGTCTATTGTACTGTACTGCAACTATACTTAATAAAATTGCAAAGAAATTGTATATTAGATAGTTGTCATAAAAATTGAATATCTTGAAATTGATATATTTACCAGCTTTATTTGATGATTTCACTATATGACAAAGCATCATGTTGGATATGCATAAATATAAAACATTGTTGTTCAAAAATAATGGAATGGCTACCACACTCATACACTCCCAGCAGTTGTGGTTACTTGCATAAGAACTACACAAGATCAAGCCAGCTAAAATTCAGGTGTAGATGAGGTCAGAGGAAGATACCCTTCAGACCCTGTCCATTATTGAGGAACCATTGGCAGAAGGGGAGGGGGGGAATCATTCATTTTTGAGGTAAGTTTCCTATGATCAGGTGGATGACACCATACCCTTGCACACAGGATAGCCCTAATTAAGCTTAGTAGACTATCAAGGAAGAAAAGAAAAACAGATGAAGACATTAAGTTGGGAAGGAGGTGTGTTGGAGGGCTATAGGAGGAGTTGTAGAAAGAAATGAGTGGCAGAGATCATAGTTCATCGTATACACGAATGAAGCAAATAAGAATTTCAGGAGATGGAGAAACTATTCTCAGCAGGGTGGTGGAGGACTATATCTCTGAGGAAAGATGTTCGTTCCGGACTTCCTTCCTGGGAGGTGCTATTGGTAATAGGCTTGTTGGTTTTGCTGAGCAACCCTTTCTTCCTGGCTCCCTCCCTTCTTCCTCTGTGGGTGTTTGCAGAGGCTGAGTCCTTCACAGCCGTCTCACATTTATGATTCCGATGGCGTTCAGGATGCCTCCTGACCCAGAAGCTGTTCCTATGGCCACTGACTCTGAATTGTGTGTTATGACCCTGTTGGTTCAGGGTGAACATACACTCCCAGGCATCCTGAGAAGTCTGGAACCAGGATGGTGGGAGGGAGGCCAACTCTTGCCTAGAGGTTTCCTGGGAAAAGAGAGCTTAGGTGTCTAAGGAAGAAAGGGACGAGAAACAGGAATCAGGATGAGCATCAGGCTTCCTTCTGGGACTATTTATAGGACAATTGTCAACTAGGTGTTGCCAGGTGGGAAGCTTTTTTCTAGAAATACCCTGGGACAGAATGACGTGCTTACCTCCAAGACTTATACCCTTTGCTCTCTCTCTGACCTGCCTATGTGGAGAAAGGTGTGCTGACCCTCATTTGGATAGGGTGGAGGAACCTGGGATGACTGGGGTGCCTTATTCCTGCCTGACGGTGTAAAGCCCTTGCCATTTTTCCCCATCATCACAATTGTTGCTCTCACCCAGTCCTCGCTGGGCCGGAACCACAAGGTCTGACTTGGAGCTACAGCTGTCAGAAGTGGAGCACTGCGGTCAGGCCTTTGAGAGTCTATGCTGGGCCCAGTCCTGGCCATGTTCTTCGAGTCCCGATCCACCAAGGAAGGTGTGACAAGGAGCAGCATCCCAAGCCTCTGTTATCATGGCCTACCATGATGGTCTGGATTTTCCAGAATCTACCAATAAAAGCAAACTCTTACTCCCTTAGGTTGCTTCTGTCAGGTGTTTTGCCACGAGAAGACAAAATGTAACAGAGAATTTTTCCTAATGGGAAGTGCATTGGGATAATTAAGAAAACCCAACCTAGCTGTCAAGACCATTTCTGTACCAAACTTTTATAGGCTCTGGTACAACCCAACCTCTCCCCATATGTATATTCACAGCCTCCTCGACATCTTCTTGGAGATTAGGCCTCTGGCTCTTTAATCTTGAGAACATTAAGGTACAGCTAACATTGTTAAGCACTTTCCATGCTATGCGTGAGATTAAGTGCTACTCAGGGACTATGGGCCATTTTATTTAAGTATTAAGAGTGCTCCTATTAAGGAAAGTGTTTCTATTTCATTTTTTCAGATTATAAATTAAAATGTTAATTTATCTTAAAATTGTTTTGAGTATATGGATATGTGTGTGTCTGTGGTGGGGGTTTGTGCACAGGATGTTGAAGGACGCATGCACATGGAGGCTAGAAAAGGGCCTTGATCCCTTGGAGAGTGAGTTACAGGAGGCTGTGAGTTACCTGATATGTGTGTTAGGAATAGAACTTCTATCCTCTATAAGAGCAGCATGCATTGTTACCTACTGAGTTCCAGTCCTTAAATCCCCCCCCCCCCAAAAAAAACCCACTCTCCTGCTTGGCTAAACAGAAAGGATTGCTGAGTCTACTGTGGCTGCGTGTAGAGATATTGACATGGCTTCTGTTTGCAGCAGCTGTACAGAGGGGGTGTCAGGAGCACCACATAAAGCTCCAGCTCGTCTCTATTCTGGTCCAAGCATGAGCTACTTTCCTAACCTCTCTTAGCCTTGGTATCTTGTGGAAGTTGAAAGAAAAAGCACTTCCTTCCTCAGTAAATTTCTAAGAACATTTTATGGGTTTGAGCACTTTGAACACATCTTGTTAATTTTCTCTCTTGGATCACAAGCAAGACATGTTGCACTCTGCCAACTGAAGGCTTCTAGGTGTGGTCATGATGCCAGAGACTCAAAGGAATGAAGGAGCAAGAGAAGGTAGATGTAGAAGGGTTTGAGACGACTTTGCTTTAACTGATTCTTCACTCAGTTGCCATTTTTCCAGAACCTTCTATGTACCTGATGCTGGGTTCTTCAGGGCTGGCAAGAAAAAAGCCATTGGTGTTTCCTGATAGCAGTTTGAGATTTTTAGGTGAGGAGACATGACTAATGCCAACTCAGAATGATTAGACATGCAACTCAGCTTAGCACTCTCTGGATGGGAGTGGAGATGTGGAGTTTGGCAAAACAAAAGTGATGGAGAGACAAGAGCAATTAGGGAAGGCCTCCTGGGAGAAGTGGGCTAAAGGGCCTGAGAGCAGCAGGAGTCGAGGCAGAAGCTGTGGTGGCACTTCCCATCAGCCTGTGCTGTGTGGACATGGTCCTCATCTTGGTACTCAAAGACACTGAGAGCCTACTATATATTAGACATGGAGCCAAATTCACCATCACTCCCAACCCTTTGAGGCTGACATCACCACACCTAGCTCCTCCGGATGGGAAACAGGCAAATGGAAGTCGGTGTGTCTAGGTTGTCATTAGTGGCAGAGATAGTGTCTACCTCTGGTCTATTTGGTATGTATAGAGCCAATGTGTGAACTTTTGTTGTCCACCAGGCAAAGAAGGTATGGACAGGAGGGAAGAAGACTGAGTTTTGCTAAGAACAGAAGAGGAAGGATTTTTTTTCTTAAGCATTCTTTTGTTTTGATGTCTCTCTGGGGAGAATTTTAGGGCAAATATATTTTTGCCTAAGAGACAAGTGACCTGAAGGAAGGACCAAGTCACAGGAATAGAAAGGGGCTAGATTCTTTGTGTTAACTCAAGTTATGTCCAGAAAAAAAGTGAGGATCTCAAGGCTACACTCAAGGCTACAGTGTATACTGTACTGTTCTCAGTGTAGGAAAGAGTGGTTATATAATGGGGAGCCATGCTAGAAGGTCTAGCATGTCCTCTTTTGGGGGAAATGTGGCCATAAACGCCTTGATTGATCCATCCAGGGAAGCATACTTCAAGAAGTGGACAAGAATGAGACCAAGAGTGGACTCAGACCACATCCTACTGTTCAGCTGCTCAGGAGTTCTGAACTGACACATCAGCTGATGCCCCCAGCTCTCAGTCAAGCTTCTATGGAATGCTGGGGCAAGCCATATCTCTTCTCTGCCTTTAGTTTCTCTATCTAATAACATGGGCGTTTGGACCAGATGAGTGCTAAGTAGGTGTCAAGTTCCAGTGAGGATGATGACTAAGCTTTTGCCAAGATTGGAGATGCTATTTAGAAATTTTTTTTTTTTTTTTCTGTAATGGGGTGGTTATCTTTGGTCTGAACGCTTAGCTTAAAGTCTTCGGCAGCAGACTCAACATTAATTAGTTAGGACCTTGAAGGAGCTTGGAGACATCCTTCCTGCCCTGGAGAAGAAAGGACTGTCAAGGCTGGTGTGATGGAGCAGCCGCTGCCTGCATCCCAGAATAGCTGCAGCCTCCTGGCATCTGCCATGCTGGCTGCAAACTCCCATCCTATTGGCTGCTCCCTCTCTCTGCCATCTGCCAGGTGATGCTTTCCAGGTTTTTGTGGCACCGGCTAAGCAGTCCTGTGTATGCTATAGCATGCTTCATGGCTTTTTTCTCCAAGTGGCTAGGACCATAATAGCTTCTGTCTGCTTCCCTTACTTCACCTCCATGGTGCTTGAGGACAGAACAGTTGCTTGAGACAGTGATAAGGGACCTCGGAGTTGGTGTCAAGGGTTACAAATTCTTTTTATTCGTTAGGCACAAAGTTAAGCATCTCTCTTGACTTTGGGCGATGACCCAAAAATTAAAGTGCAACTGAGCCATTGTTCTGTTGTCTTTTCTGTTGTGGAGACAAATCAGGTCTTGACCTTTTACTCATTTCCAGCCATGCAACGGAGATGTATGCTCTGTCCCAGCTCCAGCTGGGCATGTTGGGGTGATGAGTCTTTGCTTTGGGCATAGTGACAAGCTGGAGGCTGAGCCAAATCTCAAAGGACTTATCGTAGGCAACCCTGAGGGGGAAAACAACAAAAAACCACACTTCCTCTCATGGTGTCGATGGTTCAGATAGACCAATTAGACTATTTCTCTTGAGTGTATTCTCATGGGGGAAGGTGGGAAATGTCCTTCACTGAGTCATGAAGATGACAAATGCGTCGTTTGTTTTGGTAAGATGGAGTTGAATCAAAGCAGAGGCAAAGACGAGAGAAAAAGACTGGAGGAGCAGAGTCTTGATGATGTTGAGTCCGGACTCTCACTGGTCTCCATTCTTCTTCTTCCTCTAGCTCCATCTTCAAGCAAAATGGAGAGCAAAGGGTAGGAAGATGTGGGACACACTTTTATTTTTTTAGGTGATATTAGGCTTAAATAAGGCAAGAAAGTGATTTGGGCAAATACCAGAAGAGGAGTGATCTGGAGAGAGGGAGTGGAGAGTTTTGTGGCACCTGTGTGTGCTATAGCACGCTTGCTGGCTATCTAGTAACTCCAAGGAATGGTAAGTATATCTAGTATGGGCGGGAGGTCAAGGGGTAACTTAGAACTTCTCTTTTGGGTGTCCAAACTGTAAGGTTATTTTTTTCCTGTCTGCACCAGAGTAGAGGTGGTAGCTGAGCTACGGTTTCATAGCGTTTAGTGGCTGTAACTTGTAGGGTCAGAAATGTCAGGAGACCAGCCCTGAGGGTCATTCTATAAACTTCACAAGAGCTAGGACTTCCCTTGAGTATGCTGCCTCTGATAACTCCCTAGGATCTGTCAAAACTACTTCTAAAGGTCTCCAGAGGACAAGAAAATTCTTTGTAGATGGAAAAGCTTCAATGGAATGGATTTCTTTCATTACAATTGCAGAGGTGTGACATTCCATGAACACATGCCAATTTGTTCTCTGTGTGTTTGTTCCCTTCTTCATTCATTTAACAAGAATTTATTGAGTGTCTGATATCTGCCAAGGTATACAGAAAGGCACTGAATCTACAAAGATGAATCAGCCACGGTTTCTGTTTTCAAGGCTCTCAGCCTGAAGTGGGTGTGGAGGAGGCAGCCGTGTAAATATACAATTAGAGAAAACTGTGGCAGGTATTACACTGAATAAAGCAGGAGCTTAGTGCCGTTGCAGGAGCCCCCAGGAAGGGTGGTTTTATGAAGAACCAGGGTGGTCTACACAGGGGACATGACTTCCAAGCTGGACTCTGGAGATCCAGGGATGTTTGACAGTGGGGACCAGTGCGGAAAAAAAAGCATATGTTGAGAATATGCCATCATCAGAAGGATGAATTAGAAAGTTGTGAGTATTCCCAGACTGTATGTTCAACCTGTGGCTTGTGGGCTGCATGGGCCACAGGATAACAAAGAATATGCAGTACAAAACTGTAAACTTAGCTAAAGCATTATGAAGTGTATGTATGTGTGCTTGTGTGTAGGTAAGGGTGTGCATGTTGTGTGTGTGTGTGTGTGTGTGTGTGTGTGTGTGTGTGTGTGTGTGTGTGTTGTCATTTATCAGGCACTGTCCACCTTCATTAGACCCCAGGGATCTGCTTGTCTGCACTTCCCCGGTGCTGGGTTTACAAACACGCTATCATCCAACCTGACTGTTTTATGTTCTGAGGATCAAATTCACCTCCTTTTTGTTGCAAGGCCAGCACTGTACTCAACCGAGTCTTCACATCAGCTCCATTATGATATCTTCTTCTTCTTCTTCTTCTTCTTTTTTTTTTTTGTCTTAACTCAGTTTTGCAGTTCTTGCGCATAGACTTTGCAGATGGAAAAGCCATATCATTAATGTGGACAGTTTCAACATGTCTATGAGGGTTTCCTGGCCTATAAGTTAGTTAATGAAACAGAGTACACTAGTAGTTGAGGTCTACCTAGAGAGCATTTGGTATTTAGACTTTGTTCTGTTGATTTCAAGAATCACAGGGGAATCTTTAAATCAGGGAATAATGCAAGAGATTAGACTGTTAGAATAAATAATATAGTATAGTCCAGGCAAATGCAAGTAATGTAATCATGTCAGTTGATCTTAAGAATGAACGCTTAGTGTTTAGATTGACACAGCATTACACACTCCGCTGTAGGTGCCAGGCAGGTGGTACAGGGTCCAAGGTCATAGGTCTTCCTGTGTTCTTACCCCGAGGTCATAGGTTGTCTTCCTGTGTCCTCACTCTATGGGTGCCATGGCTACTCCACGCAGGCAACTGTTGTCTCACTGGGAACTTGGGTGTGCAGGGCTCCTGCCATAGCTCCTGAGTTTTCAAGAGCAGCTGGAAATCCAGGTCCTTATGTAAAAAAAAATCTCACCATTTTAAAATTCTGGCAAGTAATCTGAATTCTACAAAATGCTATGTGGGCCAAGTGTAACCAGGCTTATCTGCCTGTGGGCCACTGCTTCGTAACTTCTGAGTTAAGGAAAGAGTTTTCTGCTGTTCAAAAGAGAGAACAAAGTGGTTTTAGGGCCCAGGTTCATCCCTGGAATGGCTGCCTATCATCCTTCTTTGAGCAAAACCTTGATCATTACTTACATGCCTGTGCAATTCTCGGGGATACTTTCCCCACTATTCTGCCCCTTGCTGTTCTCTATCTTCCCAGACCTTCATTATTATTATTATTATTGTTGTTGTTGTTATTATTATTATTATTATTATTATTATTATTAGAGTTTGTGTATCTCCTGTATCACAGTTCTTGGTCTCTGAGAATAAACAGAAAGGAAAGCTGTAGGCCAGGAGAAAAGCCAGGGCTCAACAAGACACGGAACTGCTGGAACTGCCAGTAGGTGGTTGGAGACCTGACTTAACAGGAGAAGTGGGCGCGGTTAACAGTACAGGTTCTCATTGGTTGGAGCTGCTGCCTGACAAGGATGACCTGGGGACCATGAGATGCAGACTGGATCTGAATAGAATGTGACACTCAAGAAAAGAGAAGACCAAAGGCTCAACATTGAGTTTCCACAGGACTTGACTCTCGCTCAAGATGTGTGCCGTCTCCAGTATCTACTTGTGTCTGGAGCTACTGCTGCTGTGCTGAATACTGACCTGGGAGTCTCTGTGAGAAAACTTACGATAAGGAGATCAATATCTGCTGCTTTTGCTCTTTGATTTCCTTTCATTCCTTTCTTGTTTCCTCTGGAAATCCATTCTTTCTCAACTTTTGATACATGTACCTTTTGGCACCTAGGGACTGAACAAAGGGCCTTGTATGTACTACCCAAATGCTTTATCACTGAGCTTCAGCAGGGATGTCCTTCCCCAAGGTGCTTCCTACTGAAGTGTTGATGTTATGGAGACATGGCTCACCTAAGGACAGACAGACAGACAGACACAGACACAGACACAGACATGTGTATATACACATATACGCAGAGAGGGGGGAGGAGCTGACTGACTTTCTTCAAGGGTTTGAAGTTTGGGTAGTCTAAATCTAGAACAACTGGCAGCTAGCTACCACAATAGCCTCTCAAGACAGTCAGGAAAGGTGTCAGAGCTAGAGAGAGGTCAAGGTTCAGATGATAGCATTTGACTTGCTGAATCAAATGGTGCCTACAGCTGGTCAGCTCCAGTTATGTTTTCTGTTGTGTAGTTTTTGTGGATCTCGTCTTAAACTAGGCTATGTTTTCTTTCATCAGTTGTGACCAGGGGAGTCTATCAACACTCATGAAGGCATGAGAAAGGTTTCCTCTCATGGACAGTCTTAATCAACACAGCATCTTTGCATTATTCGCTTGACTTTTCACCTCTTCTGTGAAGGTGGTAAAGCAGATATTCCTTCCTCCCTCAGGCAGGGAAGGCATCGAAGGCCTAATGAGATTGGTGTCCACAGGAAGACGGATTCAAATGTCAGAGGGAAAATCCTTTTCTTTTGAGTCTGATTTCAGAGTTTCTCTGCACCAATAATGTGCTAAATTAAACTTCAATAATGTTGAACTGAGCTACTCTAAAGTACCACTGGAAATAGACTCTTGGAATCATAATTCATGCAGGGTAATTACAAAATATTTTTCTTCTCATTATTTCCCCATTTACATACCTCCAAGGAGAGACGTGGTGACAAATGTCAGAGTTGAAACAATTTAGATAATTATTTGGACGTCTGGCTAATGGATACCTTTTCTCACAGTTGCTGCAACCTGCCTGCTTTTAGTCTTTGCCTGACAATTAACAAAATGAAGGCTGTCCATTTCATGTCCCCACACAAGTCAAATTTGTTAGTAAAGAAATGATAAGACCAGGGAGATGGCTCAGTGCGTAAAAGTGCTTACTGACAAGCTTGGCAATCTGAGTTTGATTATAGAAACCTATAAAAACAAAAAACAAAAAACAAAACAAAAAAAAAAAACACCCAAAAACCGAAGATGTAGTTGGGGCTTACGTAGGCATAAGTAGACTTATGCACGCACGCACACACACACACACCCGTAAATAAAAAGAAAACAAATTGTTGAGGGTCATCCTCATGCTAATCCATATTCCTGGAATGATTTTCTCATTGCACCTACTTGTTGAGGGCCTTTCTCATGCGATTCCCATATTTCTAAAATGATTTTCTTGTTATACCTTTCTCCTGTCCACTCTTTCGGTCTTTGGTTCAACAATATTGATGCAGTATAGTCTCACTCCATAAGTAATAGTGTTTAGACCTCTAATACCCTCAATTTTATGTATCTTAGGACTTGTCCTATTTTCACATTTCTCACAACTAAAATTTTTCTTTAAATGTTCTTTCTTTATCGTTAAATATTTATAATTATGCCAGCCTCATTTCTGATTCTCTGACACCTAGTTCAGTGCCTGGTGGGTTCACCATAAGTATTTGGTTCTCAGTAAATAGTTGGTGACTGAGTAGATGGCTTGTCCAAGGGTCTCTTAGAAAAGGTGGTCTGTGAACCGTGGGTAGCTGAGAGAGGAATTGGAGTCGAAGAGTTTAGCTTGATGGCCTTCTGAAGTCAGAGTGACTTGGGCAGAGGGAGATTAAGTCTGAGAACAGTGATAATTTTCAGGAACACAACACTGAACAAGAGAATCAAAACTCCAACTACAAAAACTCATGGGCTTAGAGAAAAAGGTGGAAGATGAGGCAGGAGGCAGGGATGGCTACAAAGAAGAGGACAGCTGAGTAGGGACTACATCCTAAAAGCCAGCACAGGGTGGGGCTCGTGGAGAAGAGGGAGGGGCCCGCACCAGTTTTCTGTACCTTGGTGAGGCGCACCTGATTCACGCCTAGCTCACTTCTCTAATTATTTTTACCTCTGATTGTAGCAGTTGGCAGGTTCTCAAGTGGCAATGTGATTTTTTTTTCTGCCTGTAATTCTCGCCTCTCCAGGTTAGCAGGCACGAGTCCTCTGACCTTGTTGGTGAAGGTGGCACCTCTCATTTTAGCAGTGTTTGCAAATATCAGCTGAGATGCTTCATGCTCTCTCCACTTAGTCTTTAAGAAAAGTCACTGTGTTGGGGGCTGGAGAGACGGCTCAGAAGATAAAAGTGCTATGCAAACAGGAGGAACTGAGCTTGGACCCCTCCACCCCGTTATCCAATGTGAAAGCTGGACTTGTAACGATTGCTGGTTTGAAGTGTCTATACTCGGCTCAGCACGTTCTACTTTTGTTTGTTTGTTTATTTGTTTATTTAATAACGGCATGGCCTGATCCCAGCACCCTCCCTCCTCTCCTCCCAGTCCCACCCTCATATCCCCTTCCCTCAGAGAAGAGGAGGCCCTCAAAGGGTACCAACCCATCCTGGCACCTAAAGCATCTCCTCTCCCACTGAGGCCAGATCAGGCAGCCCAGCTAGGGGAACGAGACCCAAATGCAGGCAATAGAGCCAGAGACAGCCCCTAGTCCTATTGATCATTTAACTTAATCTTCCCTTGGATCCCAGAAGGTCTTTAACATTGGCTCTATCTTATAGCTGAGGCAATTGAGGCGGGGGAGGGGGAGGGAGGGAAGAAAAGCAATGCCTGTTTAGAGTTAGTGCTGCTCAGGGTTGCTGTAGGGCCAAGGAACTTCCACTCAATGGTTTAGCTTCTTAAAGAAAAAATAGAGAGTGTTTCTCTACTGAACATTAAAACAAAATTTAAGCCAGGAGGATAAAACACTGTTTTAAACAGGGTTTAGCAGGGTTCTTTGCCATTTTCCAGCAAGAACGAAGTTTTTACGTTTTACTGAAAATTAAGCGGGGCAGAGGGATGTCCTCTGTGACTAGATTGAGGGATTTCTGGTATCCAGCCCAGGGCTGCCTGCTCTCCCTAGACACATCCCAGTGGCTGCCAGGGCAGATGAAGGGCAATCAATGAAGCAGCAGGCGAGCAGCACGAACAGGGAGCAGATGAAAGCTTCCCTCCCAGGCTCCTTTCTGAAGGAAAGTGCAGCTAGACCACATAAAACAACATCCGAGGAACCGGCGGACTTGCACTGGATAAGGCTGAGCCTCTCACCTCCCACTCCCTGAGGTGTGGCTTGTCTGACGTCACTGTGAGGCTGGACCCTGATAGGGAGGTGCGGTAGAGTCTGGTTCAGTCATCTCTTTTGTCCCGCCCTTCTTTCCTTAGCCAGTGGGAGCTGTAGTTCAGAAGCAGGAATCCAGCTTGCACCCAGGAGTCTGGTTTTCCTAGCCAGTGGGAGCTGTAGTTCAGAAGCAGGAACCCAGCTTGCACCCAGGAGTCTGGTTTTCATCACACCTGCTGTCCTGCATCCCTTCGCCGTGCTTACTTCCTCGCGCGGAGGCTTGACAGTGACGCCCAGCATTGCTGTCTCATCTCTCTGCTTTGCTAATGCTGTCATGTTCCTTTGGTCTGTTAGGACTGCTCTGTGCTGCAGAAAATGAGAGAGCCTGTGGTCGGCTCCTGGATCCCTTTGCCCTTCAGCTGCTCCTCAGTTTCACCCTTCCGACGCTGCTGACCTTGCTCCGCGGCTCGCCCAAGAACAGCTCTCTACCACGGGTGTTTAGAGGCCTTGAAGCCGGAACCTGGTGACCTCTCAGCTATGATATCCTCAGCTTGCTTTCCCAGACCTCTTGAATGGCTCTCGTTAACCAACAGCATTTCTCTTATTGGAGTGGAGAGAACTATTAAACCCACAAATCAATTCTGTTCTGTAGCACCATGTACTCTTTCTCTTGCAGTGCTTAGTAGACTTGTAAATACTGGCTTGATACTTACCATTCCTAATATTCTGTAACTTTTGTTTTTGGCACTACTGGGATTGAACCTTTGGCCTCATGTATACTAGGCAAGCTCTCTTCCACTGAGCAATAGCCTCAATTCTTATTTTTTCCCAATCCACTGAAACCATGATAGAGCTAATAACGAAAGCTGACATGTACTACTCTCACAGTGTGTACTAGACTCGATACACCTGACTTGAGTCTAAGACAATTCTATGAATGACTTTGACTTTACGCGTGAGGCACTGGAGTGAGCAATGACAAGAAGTAAAGCCAGGGCTGCACATCTGCGGCTGTCTGGGCTGGACGTGTAGATGTTTGACCCCCGCACCCTCCCTTCCTTTTTTGAGGTTAGGGTGTCACTACTTAGCACAGAATTTCTTGAAGTGTACCATCATCCTGTCTCTGTCTCCTGGGTGCTGAATGGGTCCTTTGTATTTGGGGATCTAATGGGCAGAATGAGGAAAGATGGACGATCTGGGAAGAAACAGTAGGCAGAGCACGAGCTGCTGGGAATAGATTCAGATGATCAGTGAGCAGTAAGAAGACTCTTCCCCACCCCCTCCCCCGCGACATAATATTTCTATTCACTATTTAGGAACTTGACATCACGCACCCCGATTGCTCACTTCCCAGTCTTCCCACACCCAACGCCACCCTTGTGAACTCCCCCCCCCCAAAAAAAAAATCAAGTCCGATTTGTGTTGGCTATATACTGACTAGAGCATGGTCAAACTCCCAGTGGCTAGCCCCTTAAAGAAAACTGAGGAGTGTCCCTCGCACACCCCAATCCCACCAGAAGCCAAGGAAGACCCTTACAGCAGTAAGAACCCTTGGGTCAGCCCCTTGATCTGAATGTTGGAGAGGAGCCGGAAGCCTCCAGTGGAGCATAGGCAAGGTGGCCTTTAAGGTCTCTTCCAATGGAGAAAGTCTGGGTTGCTTCATAATCTTAAAGAAACCAATAAAGCCTTTTGCAAACACGCGGCAGCCCAGCGACAGCGCTCTGCTCTTATTAAAAGCCGTCGAGCGGATGTTCGTGCTGGAGCAATAAATGCCAACGTTAATAAGACCTTAAGCCCTCTGGGGATTAGTATCAATGTTCAATCATCTGGGATTTGTATTAACAACCACTGGTATTTATGGAGTGCTTACTATATACCAACCAGGCCTGTAAATTCTACGCATGCGTAAACTCAATACTCATAACAAACCTGCATGACCATAATATATTAATTAGGTTAAAGCTACAGTGACAAAAGTAGTCCTCAGTAACTTAGCGGAATCAAAGCTTTCTCTCTCTCTCTCTTCTTTCTTTCTTTCTTTCTTTCTTTCTTTCTTTCTTTCTTTCTTTCTTTCTTTCTTTCTTTCTTTCTTTCTTTCTTTCTTTCTTGTGCAAAAATGTTGGGTGATTTATTTTCTAACCCTTCCTGACTGAGACATGAGGTCTGTGAGGTTGCTATGGTAATGAAAAAGATAATGGGGCAAGGTCCTGGTTGGAGCACAGGACTCACGTGCCTGCTGTGATAACCCAATGGGAACAGAGAGCCTACCAGGAAGTAAGTGCTGAATAGGTCTTAGAGGCGGCAGGCAGGAACCCAGCAGTGGGAAGGGCTAAGAACGGATGTTTTACACCACTACACCAGCTAAGCCCTTTGTCCCTGGAGCCCCACCCCCACACCCCTATCAAGAAGTTCAGCCTAGAATAAGTGGAGAGGGAATTCTCACCAACATGTATTTCCATCTCTTCGTAGATGGCAATGTGGGTAGGCGGTCTGTTTTTCTCCCTCCTCCCACCTCATTTATCCATACTTTTATGTGCCTGTCTGACTATCCGTGCTGGGGCTAGACCTGGCCACCTTGCCTGGCCTTTGTCAGAGGTCAGAGCTGTTGATTTAGTGGGATGTCTGCTTTCTCTGAATGTAAGCATCTGCCAGACAGCTTTCTCTGTTCATGCGCCTGTGTGTCATCTGTCTGGCCTCACGACAGCCAGGCTTGGCTTCTTATTTCTCTTACCCTCAAGTTATGTCTTCCTTCCCTTCCCCACCCTATACCTGGGTTTGTATGAACCAAGCACGTGAGGGACGGGGAAGGCATGCATATTTATTCAGAAGCAATTTTGCAGAAGGATTGCAGGTTTGTTCCGTTGTCAGATTGACTGCTGTTTCTTGATAAAGTGATATTGGCCAAATTACTCATGTCTCAGTTTCCTTATCTTTAAAGCGGGGATAATAAAATTACCACATTCAGAGGATCAAGACGATTAAGTGCCTCATAGATTGAAAAGAGCAGTAGCCAGCATTTTAGCTATAATAACAAAAACACTTATTATCATTATTCTAATCCAAATCTGTCACTGAAACTTATGATTTCCTACCCCACTGTGCATCAGAAAGTATTGCGTTGATGCAAAGCCTGGAGAGATGAACTGTTTTTTACCCTCTGCATTCTCGTATATTTGCAGGAGATTCTGCAGGAGGGTACTTTTAGGAGGCATTACTGAGAAACACAGCAGGTGGCCAGATGGCAATGACTGAAAACAAGGTCCCTTCTGTCCACAAGAACAACTGAGTGGCATTCGGGTGCATAGTAAGATGAAATGCAAGTCTGGAGGCATCGTATGTGGTCCAAGTGGAAGGAGGGCAGCATGAACTCTTACCAGAAGGTGTGAGTGAGATCAGGGAAGACAGCAAGACCAGCTGATTGGAGGAGGTTTTGTTTCCTAGCTGTCACACCTAGGAGTTTAGCATTATCTTTTTCTTCCAAGGCCGCCCTTCAGAGGACAGAGAGGAGGTCACCCCATGATGATATCTTCTCGTGGCTTATGCTCCTCAGGGTGTCACCTATTGTTTGCTGAATCACAGGCATTATGGAAAAATCTCATGATGGCCCTGGTCTCTGTGGGGAAGGACATCATCTTGGTGATGGAGCTTCTCACTGGAGTACCATTCGCCTCTACTTCTACTTCCCGGGAAGATGAAGTAGGTCTGGGTGGGGTGCTTTTCACTTCTCAATTGCTTAGGAATCGTCTCCCTAGAGTCACCCTCTGAATCCTCCTGGCACGTTAGTTGTCCACTGTCACGTGTCTTGCTCGATGGAGGAACGGCTTGTAGAATTTCTCTTCTATTTCTGGGGAACACATGGAGAACTGTTGCCTCCTTTCCCAAGAGATGGGGCACGTGTTCAATCTCGGCCAAACAACCACTTCTTCTCCAGGGCTGTGAGCATTCATCCTGTGACAGGAGGTGTGGGCATGGTTAGAGAAATAGTGGAAAACTGAACCAGATCTGAGGACAGGTGCAGGCTTGGTTTTCTTTCTTTTTTTTTTTTTTTTCTTTTAAATTTTATTTTATTAATTTATTCTTTTAAGCATTTTTATTTTATTAATTTATTCTTATTACATCTCAATGGTTATCCCATCCCTTGTATCCTCCCATTCCTCCCTCCCTCCCATTTTCCCCTTACTCCCCTCCTCTATGACTGTGACTGAGGGGTACTTCCTCCCCCTGTATATGCTCATAGGGTATCAAGTCTCTTCTTGGTAGCCTGCTATCCTTCCTCTCAGTGCCACCAGATCTCCCCATCCAGGGGACATGGTCAAATACAAGACACCAGGGTATGTGTGAAAGTCAGATCCCACTCTCCACTCAACTGTGGAGAATGTCCTGTCCATTGGCTAGATCTGGGTAGGGATTTGAAGTTTATGGCCTGTATTGTCCTTGGCTGGTGCCATAGTTTGAGCAGGACCCCTGGGCCCAAATCTGCCTATCATAATGTTCTTCTTGTAGGTTTCTAGGACCCTCTGGATCCTTCTACTTTGCTATTTTCCCATGCTTCTCTCATTTAGAGTCCCAATAGGATGTCCTCCCCTCTGTCCCAGTTTCCTGGTAAGTGAAGACTTTCATGGGACATGCCCCTTGGGCTTGTATGCAGATATAAGTGAGTATATACCATTTGAGTCTTTCTGCTTCTAGGTTAACTCACTCATTATGATCATTTCTAGTTCAAGCCATTTGTCCACAAATTTTGGGAATTCCTTGTTTTTAATAGCTGAGTAGTATTCCATAGTGTATATGTACCACAGTTTCTTTTTTTTTTTTTTTTTTTTTTTTTCTTTTTATTTTTTTTCCAATCTTTTTTTTTTTATTAATTTATTCTTGTTACATCTCAATGTTTATCCCATCCCTTGTATCCTCCCATTCCTCCCCCCCCCCATTTTCCCATTATTCCCCTCCCCTATGACTGTTCTTGAGGGGGATTACGTCCCCCTATATATTCTCATAGGGTATCAAGTCTCTTCTTGGCTACTTGCTGTCCTTCCTCTGAGTGCCACCAGGTCTCCCCCTCCAGGGGACATGGTCAAATGTGAGGCACCAGAGTACGTGAGAAAGTCGTATCACACTCTCCACTCAACTGTGGAGAATATTCTGACCATTGGCTAGATCTGGGAAGGGGTTTAAAGTTTACCTCCTGTATTGTCCTTGGCTGGTGCCTTAGTTTGAGCGGGACCCCTGGGCCCAAATCTGCCTATCATATTGTTCTACTTGTAGATTTCTAGGACCCTCTGGATCCTTTTATTTTGCTGTTCTCCCATGCGTCTCTCATTTAGAGTCCCAATAGGATGCCTTCCCCTCTGTTCCAGTTTCCTGGTAAGTGAAGGCTTTCGTGGGACATGCCCCTTGGGCTAGTATGCAGATATAAGTGAGTATATACCATTTGATTCTTTCTGCTTCTGGGTTAACTCACTCATTATGATCATTTCTAGCTCAATCCATTTATCCACAAATTTCGGGAATTCCTTGTTTTTAATAGCTGAGTAGTATTCCATAGTGTATATGTACCACAGTTTCTTTATCCACTCTTCTACTGAGGGACACTTAGGCTGTTTCCATGTTCTGGCTATTATGAATAAGGCTGCTATGAACATGGTTGAGCAAATTTTCTTGTTGTGTGCTGGAGCATCTTCTGGGTATATTCCAAGGAGTGGAATAGCTGGGTCTTGAGGAAGCCCTATTCCCATTTTTCTGAGATAGCACCAGATAGATTTCCAAAGTGGCTGTACTAGTTTGCATTCCCACCAGCAATGAAGGAGTGTTCCTCTCTCCCCACATCCTCGCCAGCATGGTACCACAGTTTCTTTATCCATTCTTCTACTAAGGGACCCTTAGACTGTTTCCATGATCTGGCTATTATGAATAAGGCTGCTATGAACATGGTTGAGCAAGTTTTCTTGTTGTGTGCTGGAGCATCTTCTGGGCATATTCCAAGGAGTGGAATAGCTGGGTCTTGAGGAAGCCCTATTCCCATTTTTCTGAGATAGCACCAGATAGATTTCCAAAGTGGCTGTACTAGTTTGCATTCCCACCGGCAATGAAGGAGTGTTCCTCTCTCTCCACATCCTCACCAGCATGTGGTGTTGCTTGAATTTTTGATCTTAGCCATTCTGATGAGTGTAAGATGGAATCTCAGAGTTGTTTTGATTTGCATTTCCCTGATGACTAAGGAGGTTGAGCATTTCTTTAAGTGTTTCTCAGCCATTTGATATTCCTCTGTTGAGAATTCTCTGTTTAGTTCCAAGTCCCATTTCTCAATTGGGTTATCTGGTTTGGTGGTGTTTAATTTCTTGAGTTCTTTATATATTTTGGATATTAGACCTTTGTCAGATGTAGGGTTGGTGAAGATCTTTTCCCAGTCTGTAAGCTGTCACTTTGTTCTCTTGACAGTGTCTCCTGCCTTACAGAAGCTTCTTGGCCTCTTGAGGTCCCATTTATTAATTGTTGACATTAAGGCCTGGGCTGTTGGTGTTCTGTTCAGGAAGTTGTCTCCTGTGCCAATGTGTTCCAGGCCCTTCCCCACTTTTTCTTCTATATGACTTAGTGTCTCTGGTTTTATGTTGAGGTCTTTGATCCACTTGGATTTGAGTTTTGTGCAAGGTGACAAATATGGGTCCAGTTGCATTTTTTTAAACATAGATATCCAGTTAGACCAGCACCATTTGTTGAAGATGCTATCCTTTTTCCATTGAATGGATTTGGCTTCTTGCAGGCTTGGTTTTTTACATGGAAGCTGCTTCCTACTTTGATTTCTATCTCTGATAAATACCTAAGCATGAGAGGTGCTGAGGTGAAGGATGGAGGAGAGGCTATCCCAGAGTAGGGAGCTCTCCAGAACCTAGTCTTTAGATTCTTGCTTGAACTGGTCCATACATTCCAATATTTTAGCATCTATATCTGGACTCCCCGCCCTTATAATGCTCCTGCTCCCCACAGTGGCCTCCAGACCTTCTGTCAGAGTAAAGACTCTGATTTGTGAATCAGAAAATCAAATCTCCACAGTAAGGTCCATGAAGGGAGGGGCTTAGAGCTGGGGTTTGCCTGGCTCCAGATATCTGGGCTCAGACTACCTGAGGTCAAGTCCTCCCTGCCCTACTTTGTGAAGGCCACCAAGCTGTGCATACAAAACGACTGGAACCAGTACAAGGCCCACTTTTAACTGATACCAGGAAACACTGGCTGCCAGGCTGAAAGCTGAGCACCGCAAGAAGGCTTACAGGACAAACTTTGTGTCTCAATCACATGACAATATGAGATTGAGCTCAGTGGCTTTGGACACATGGATCCAGCCTGTTGCTCTGCCCTGATCCAAGATGCACACCCCATTAGCTAATAACACGCCTGGTTCTGTTCCCACTGCCACACAGAAGCTTCCAGTAAGCAGAGAGAACATACCTCTTTCCCTTTAAGCACCCTGGCCAGGGCTTCTGCTCAGAATTTGGCTACAGTTAGACTCAGTGTCTTGGGGAAGGCAATGTTTAGCCCAGTGTCCAGATATCTGTTTCCTGGAGAAGGAAAGATAACCATGGTTTCTATATGGCATCCACAAATGTGTCTATAATCATGTAAACCATTCCTGACTCTCTTTCCAGCATGAGTCATGCTGCTAATAGAAATAGAGGAGCTACATGACCCAAACCAGGCTCTGCAGGTATTTCCCATGGGGGTTTCTTCAAGTTCAAGGCTGGAAGTGAACTGAGCATGTGTAGCAAGGGTCCAGAACATCCCAGAGCGTGTCTTTCCACATGGAGTCATATATTCTTTCTGTTTCCACTATTTGTTTTTTGATCAGCTGAGCTCGAGGGTCGATTCTGTAACATTTTTTTTTTTTTTTTAAGTAGAGGCTCCCCTGAGCTGAGGCCATTGTTTTTAAGACTGAACCCTTCCATAAGAGCCGATCTTAGCCCCAGCTACTAATTCCCATTATTTTTCTTTATATCCGAGTCTCCAGGCTACTCTTAAGATGACAGGATGGATATCTGAGAGGTCACCCATGAGGAACTGGTTCACAAAGTAGGCAGGTAGCATCCTGTCTCTGGAGAATTGGAACTTAATGCTTAGACTTAAAAGTCATTTTTGAACTCAGAGGTTATATAGAACTGAGGGTGGACCTCATTACACGTTACCCAAGATGTGCGCATGTGGAATGCAGCCCCCTAAGTTTCTTGGCTCCTGGCTAATGGAGCAGATGTACAGAGGTGTGAAGGAGAAGGGAGGATGAAGGGAGACAACCCATGCACATACATGGTGGGTTCCTTCATTGCTTCATTGTCTGCTGGTGGCTTAGCGTTGTGAAATCATTAGGAGAGATTAGAGGTGAATTCATTATAGACTCGGGTTGTTTCGGTGTCTCATCACAGCTCTGTCCCTTAATATAAAGGCCATGAGCAGATGACCAAGTCAAACCTCAGATCCCCATTTACTAAATGGAATTATTATCATTGTTGTTGTTGTTTTAAAATGTGGCTTCTATGTTTTCCTGTTTCACAGGCTAACACAAGAATAACTCAAGGGACTTGTAAGTTTAGCTTGCCAAAATCCTTTTTCCTTCCCTCCCCAAATCTTTGCTAATCATTTTTCCCCCTCTAGTCTTTTGGAATATGGACTTCCTCTGAGAGTTCATTTGTTAACTGCCTTCCTGGAGTTGATTTGACTCTCTCCGGAGCCCGTACCCCACTTACCTTCCTCTTGAGCATGACAAAACTAAGACTTTAGAGGCTTAGTGCCCTCCTAGGGAGATGTGGTGAGGAGGGCGAGGTGCTGGTGTCCTGCAGGTGTAAGTTGAGCCCTGGGAGCTGCCACCCAGCCCACATAGGGGCAGCACCTCTGCAGGATCAATTGGCTCTCCCCTCCCCTTTTCCCCTATCTGGTAAGAACTGAAACAGGGACCTTGAAGAGCTCCCCAGAAGGCAGCATTAGTGGATTCCTATTCCTCCTCCCGCGGGAGTTGGGACCTTCTGACCTCAATATGCAAAGAGGCCGGAGACACGCTAAGCAGCAGCTCTCAGTTCCTTAAAAATAGCTCAGCTGCTCCCTCCTCCCTCTCAGCAGCATCAAGACCATTCCCACCCTCGTGCTGTGTCTTTTGTCTTCTTGTTCCTCCTCCCACCTCCCTCCATCCCTGCCCCTTTCCCCCATTAGCTCTCTCTATCTCATTGCTCACCTCTTTCCTG
The DNA here is from genome assembly GCF_903995435.1 of Acomys russatus. Lineage (NCBI taxonomy): Eukaryota > Metazoa > Chordata > Mammalia > Rodentia > Muridae > Acomys > Acomys russatus. The sequence goes on along the minus strand of NC_067160.1, from coordinate 2,274,343 downwards.
TTTCTTTCCCGCATTTCCTTTGCACCTTCTTGCTCTTTTTGCCTTCCAAACCAGGATGTGAGTGGGCACATGAGGCGTTGCACATCAGGCTCTGGAAGCACACACACTGACATGTGCAGGAATCCAGAGGTGCTTTAGCTCCTTTGTTCCTATGTTGGGACATTAGGTTGGCAAGGAAGCTCACGGCCTTGGGCAGGCAGCTCTACCCACAGAAACATCAACAGTAGAGGGTTGCTAAGAACATATGAAGTGATGCAGATATCTAGTTTGGAGAAATTGAATTGGCCAACAATTACCAGCCATTATTCTCAAAGATAGCTACCGTGCAGTTCCAAGGCAAGGCCCAGACGTAAGTGAATGAACAGACATGGGCCTATCTGGGAAATGTCATGTAATCGATTGCCAAAGAAAACCAGAGATGGTTTGGGGTTGCCACTGGGTAAACACAGACTCTGGCCTTGTATTTTCATAGCTGTATAACTCAGGTCTCATCAAAGGCACTTATAGGCAACAGGGTGCCCATCTGTAAACTGCCATGCTGGTACGGGCTTGAGGCTTCCCTGCAGTGACCACACAGGGTGGAGCACGGAGGCCCACGGCATCAACAGTGTTGCTCAGTGCCGTGTGGTGATGCTGTGTAGAGGGCCAATTGTGGAACAGTGCTTCCCATGCTTTCTCATCATCACCTTGCAGGCACAGTCCTCTATACTTCTTCTCAGTCTCCTCCACTCCATGCATTAGAGTTTTAAAATTACATTTATTTTCTGTGCATATGGTGTTTGTGTGTGTGCACCATAGTGTATATGTGTGTGTGGAGGAAAACCCAAAGGAGTTGGTTGTCTCCTTCTACAATGTAGGGCCTTGGTATGAGACTCAGATCACCAGGGCTGACCTGGTGGACCATTTCTCCAAGCCCAACCCTCCATGGATTTTAATTATTATGAATATATCTATATCTGTTTAGGTATAATGAACTATATATAAGTATGTGCATACACACATATATCTGTTTTGTACTTTGGACATAAAATGAGTTAGATATTCTGTCCATCAAGAACTGGTTGCTTTCTTGGGGATGATATCATTTACACTGAGAATAGTCCAGACTAACCTAACATTTCCCTCCTTCCTTCCTCACTTTTCCCTTATTTTTAACTTCATTTTTCCTTATTTATTTATTTATTACATATACATTTATGTTACCCACATATATACAATAAACTACCTATGGCAAGAATAACCATGATGCAATTAGGTTTTTATTTTTGTTTGTTAGTGTGAGTCAAAAACTCTTCCTGAAGCCCAGAGCAGAGCTCAGGTATCATGGGTGTGTCTGTGGCTGCAGTTGACTCAGTACCATTGCTTGGGCCATGTCCTATCTGCTAATACAGCAGATACTTTAGCTGGCTAATACAAATCTGGGTTCATTTTTTTTTGGGAGATGGTGTTTAAAAATAAATAAATAAATGAATTAAATTTATTTATTTATTTGAAAGACCACGAAGTTGGATGGGTGGATGGGGCATCTGAGAGGTGTTGGGGAAAGGAAAAAAAATGATAAAAACTAATGAAATTCTCAAAGAATAAACAAACAAAAAAAAATTCCATTTTCTTAAAAACAGAAATACTTTAATTCCCAGGGTCATGGCTTAGGTAACATTCGCAGGGCATGGTGATTACAGAATCCTTTTTGGAAAGAAATCACATTCTAGTTAGGAACAAGGTTAACTCTTACACAGCAATGATGGTCACTAGCATAACTTTTACAGTGATATGTACTTTCCACAGATGTTCATGCTATGTATCATGCTATTATTGTGACATGCACTTTCCATGGACTAAGGAATGCTGTTTGCATTGCAGTCCTGTGAACCCTCACCCCTGCTCTACACACAAGATTAAGTGAGGCTTAGGGCACTTAAGTAACTTCTTTAAAGTTGTGTTAGTATTGAGTACATTGGCTGGAACTGGAACTCAGGGCTCTAGACTCATTGAATTAGACTGCTTCCTAATGCCAACATGGGAGGGGATCTTTTCTATGTCAGAACTATAGAACTATCATATGACCCAGCTATACCACTGCCAAGCATACACCCAAAGCAAAAAAGTATCGTCACTTGCATATTTATTGCTGTTCTATTTACAACATTGGGAAAAAGGAAGCAGCCTAGATATTCACCAACAGATAATCAAGTAGTAAAAATGTTGTGCATATGCATAATGAAAATTTATTCAGCTCTAAAGAAAAATGGAACCATGAAATTTTCAGGAAAATGGATGGATCTGGAAAGTATAACATTAAGCAAGGCAATTCAGACTCATAGAGGGAAGAGACCATTTCATTTCTCATATGCAGAACCAGGCTTGTGTTGTTTATATGTGTATATATGCGGGGATGAGTACAGGTGTAGGCTATGCAACTGGGAAGGAGACCACAAGAGCAGGAAAATGGGGCTGGGAAGTGGGGGAAGGCAACAGAATATAAGTGAATGAAAATGGGAAAGAGGGTTAATGGGTGGGGGTGCATAAGCAGAGCTCAGAAGGGTGAAGAAGAAGAAATAGGGGGAGGCACAACTCCAGATTTTCTTTGGAAATGCTTTAATGAAACCCAGTACTGCGCATGCTAATTTGAAAAGCACAAGGGCTTAGCAAGATGGCTTTGCAGGCAAAGGTGCTTACTGTGTAAGCCTGACAGCTCATGAGCAGGTGGGAGGAGAGAACTGATGCCCTCCCCCCCCCCCCCCCCCCGCCACTCACATGCATGCTGTGGCACTTGTGATGCCCCTCCCCCATGCTTCTACATAATAGAAAATTAAAACAAATCAAATTAAAAACCAAAAGTGATTAAACTAAAGCAAATGCCAGTGGTGACATTGCTGATATGTTCCTGGAACTCAGATCCTGGCAGAGAAGCGAGGTGGTGACACTAGGAAGGATAATAGGATGTGGCAGAGGGAGATGGAGTCAGGGGAGAGGTGACAGCCTGAGAAAAGGCACTAAATTAGGAAATGCCAGAAATTATCTTCTGTAGAGCCACAAGGTCATAGCGGGCCTCCTGGGGGCCAGTGCTACCAATAAACCGACTGTGCCCTGGTTCGTGGCACAACCGTAACAATTAGCAGTGAGGGCCTGATGGATGGTTGTAAATGGCTCCTGGCTCCTGTAGAGACATTTTGGTTCCAGGGTCTGTCAATGTTGGGATTGTGGATATTCTGGGCAGGGCGTGTCTGCTTGGAAAGCTGACTCGTGCGTCCTTCGATCTGAGTGTTTAGTAGCGTCCATGACTCCTTCCTACCTTCAGGAAAGATGACTCAAGATGTCTCCTGACATTGCTAGATGATCCCCTGAGTGTGGCCAAACCAGCCTTGCTCATGACAGGCTGGAGCGGTAAGATACTCGGCTTCCCATGCTCCTGACTAAATGTCACAGGATTTTGGGCAAAATATTTTCTGCCTCCAAGCCTGAGTTTCCTTATTAAAAGAAATGTGAGGCAGCCAGAGGCAGGGAGTGGTGGCTCACTCAGGAATCTGAGGCAGGGGGATTGTGAGATCAAGGCTAGTCTGTGCTATATATTGAGGCATTATCTTAAAAACAAACAAGCAAAAAAAAAAAAAAAAAACAAAAAAAAAAAAAAAACACACACAGACACAAACACACAGACACACCACCACCACCACCACCACCAGTAACAACCCCAGCCTAGCTGCAGTTGGTTGGTTGAAGGTTCCTAAGGACATCTTACATTTAGGCCCCAGAAGTGTGACCAGCAGCTCTTTCTGCCTGTTGCTCCTGCATTATGCAGTGCAATGACACCCATACCTCCTGCTGGTAAAGCTGGCAGCAGCTGGCTCTGTTCTGAGCCCAGAGCTAACACACCCCCTTCCAGAGCAGGTGTGCGAAGGGCTCTTGGTGTCACTTTCTGCAGCAACACCCAGGTGACATCTTTAATTATAGCCCAGGAGAGTAGGGCCCAGGAGGTGGCAATAAGCAGTTCTTGGGTGTGAGAAAGTGATTAACACCAGGACTTGGGGCCAAGTGGAGCCACTGAAGTCATTTCCTGAGGTCCTGTGGGAAGTTTGGCCTTCCCATTTCCATAGAGGGCTGGATTCCCTTCTTCCCCCTTTGTCCTGGGCATGAAACAGATGTTCTAGGGAAGGGGACGGTGTTGGTATTGCCTTTGGCTATGAATTTAGGATCAGGATAGAATATTGTGAGGTGCTAAGAGCCTCCTGTGTTGCTGCTACTTTGCTGTGTGGGAAAAGAGGGCCCTGGGGTAGGATTTGCTATTCTAGAAAAAAAATTAGAAACTCAGAGCGTGATGGAGAGCAAGTGAGAGTCCATTGGGAACTCTGTGATACACTCGCATCTTCCATGCACCATCCTCAGAGGGTGGTATTCTTAAGCCCTATGTTACAGATGAGGATTAGGGTGAGGAAAGCCATTTGCCTGATGATGCCTGTTTCTTAGTGGCAGAAAAATGTCTCAACATCCAGAGGGAGGGGAGGAATAGATTCCAAAGTGTGTGTCCTGATTCCTATGTGGAGTCAGGGATTTGGTTCCAAAAGCTCCTTCTTCTGAGGTCTGCCCACTCTGTTCTACAGCCAGTCCATAGGAACCTGGAATGCAAGTGCTGAGGTTTTTCAGTCTTTGTAGCCTCTATACAGAAGGGAGAGGGAAAAAAATAGCTGTGTGTGTGTGTGTGTGTGTGTGTGTGTGTGTGTGTGTGTGTGTAGGTTAGCTGATAAAAGACACAGCGATGACGAGGAGGACATATGATAAGAAGCTGGGAGCCAAAGGGAAGCAGACACGGGTAACTGGTTGGGGAGGATGAGATAAGGGGATGAGGAAGATGAAAATGTTTTTTGAGATCTGGGTGATGGAGGAGAGGAACAGATAAGGGGAGGGGGCTTAGGCATTAATCAGAGATGTAGATAAGAAGACAGCAGGAGAGAGATAGACAGAGACACAGACACAGAGATGCACAGAGATGGAGACAGAGAGACAGAGGGAGAGAGGTGGGGCGGGGCTGGGCGGTCTGGAGAGTTAGTTTGGTTAGGGTCACTGTTTCCAGATGGCTGAGCCTTTCTACAAACCTGAGTATCTGACACCGTCTCCATCTTTTTGTTGTGAAAAATGAGTCCCTAGGCTGTACTCTGGGAAGAGAGCCTGGTATGGCTGTAGTATCCCATGAATAAAAGGGCTGGCCCCATCTTCTCCTGCACCCTTCATCTACAGCAAGGATTTGACCCAACCCCCATTTCTCTCTTTTCACTCTATTCTTCCATAATTATATTAAAAAATTCTGTTTCAAGCAAAAGGCAAGGGAGGAGACTAGAGAGATGGGATGGAAAGAACTGAAGGGAAGGGAATGTGAGCAGGTAAATATGGTCAACGTGCATTACATACCTGAAGGAACCACCTATAAAAAACACAACATGCTGCACAGTGCATACATACCAGCTTTCAATTGCTTAGTAGGTGGAGACTAAAGACTTGCAACCAAATATATAAATGAAGGGCTTTGACATGGATACCACTCTCATGAAGGAAATAGGAGTTCTGTACCATGTCAGAGTCGTGCTGGGGTAGTGACTAGTCAAAGAAGGCTTTGCAAGGATGTGACCATTTAGCATGGGACCTACTGATGGACATATGATTTCCTGAGGGACAGCACCACCTGTAGGAAGACTGGGACCCTCAGGAGATCTGAGGTGGGAGTGTGAGTGTGGCTTGTGCATTGTGCCAATGAGATTGGAGAAGTTGGTGGGGCAGAACTTGAGGGCACTTCGAGTTCAGATTTTGTATATAATATGCATAAAGAGAAAGTTGGTTGGAAACTGAGGTTCAGGGTGTGTCTTGTCAGATGGAAGCTATGATGCCGAGTACAAAAAACACCGAGGTGGTCAGAGGACACATTCCACCTCTGACTGTCTAAGGCGTTTGGATCCTGGCATTGCCGATTCCTCGCTGGGAGCTTCCATGATACTTATTTATGAAGTGAAATAATGAAATCCATAGATCTGGGAAGCCCTCTTGGCCCCAAAGTTCCATGTACATTTGAGAAAAATCAACAAGAGCTACCCCCACAAGCTCCCAGACTTCACCTTTCTTCCCTTGTTTCATTGTTTAGGTAGCAGCGGTTCAGATCTTGACTCTGCTACTCAATTGGTGGACACCCTTGAGGGAGAGTCTTAAGATATCTGGATTTCAACTTCCTCATTTGTAAAGTGTCAATAATAACATTTACCTTGTGAGGATATTATGAGGAAGAAAATCAGCTAATTACGTAAATGATTTAACTTAACCCCTGTGCACAATTAGCTACTAATACCAGCTCCAAATGTTTACTATGAGGTTAGATCTGTCACCAGAGCATGGGTGACAACGTCTACCCATTGACTGATCACTTCTGCTTCAGAACTAATGTCCTCCTGCGGGACCCTCCAAATAAACATAAATCCAAACTCACTTCCTGTTCCCTAACCCCTCCTGTTTGTCCTCTCAGGTTCCTTGTCTTGGCTCATGAGACTGTGATATCCTCAGACCCTCATGACCATTTTTAGGATTATCGTGGGCTTATTTTTCACATCCAATCACTCGTCAGACCCTATCACTAAACTACCATGGTCTCACCCATCTCACATTTTTCATTCCTTTCAGTCCTTTCTTATCCTTCACTTAGGCTAATCTTTGAACTGGTTCCTGTGATGTCCTTCCTTCTCCTCCATCTCTGCCATGCCTTATCACCACTTTCCAAAAGCTGTTGCCTTAACATATGCCTCCAACGAAGTCACTTTTCTTCTTAAATGTCTCTTCTGTTTCGCCATCCACTCTCGGCCACCAGATAAAGCTCGTCACCCCACGTTACTTTCGAAGATTTTCAAACTTGGTTTGCATCTTCCTACATTAAACTTTAATAATACTTGTCTTCTCAGCCTTCCTGAGTGTGGCTCATTTTCAGAGAAATTTGTTTTAAGTTTTGCCATATTTCTAGAGTCTATTGATACATCACTGTGACCAATCCAAATTCATGTAAACTAAGAGTATGAACTGCAAACTGTGCTACTGCATGGACCCTCCCCAGATGCCTTTGTTTTATCAATGTGTTGGGTCTCATTTATATATCACCCTTCCCTTATTATCTTTTATACAAGTCACGTGCAAGTTCTCCTGAGCTCCTGTGCATCACTCTTCTTCCCTAGTATATTTACTGATTCCTGGAGGACTCAGACTAAGTCTTGGCCATTTTTTTTTTTTTTTTTTTTTTTTTTTTTTCTTGACCAGACTTAGTAAATAGCTTAAGAAGTCAAATTGGGCGTAGCGGTGCACGCCTGTAATCCCAACACTCAGGGAGTCAGAGGCAGGTGGATCTCTGTGAGTTCGAAGCCTACCTGGTCTATGGGGTGAGCTCCAGGACAGCCAAGGCTGCACAGAGAAACCTTGTCTTGAAACAAACAAACAAACAAACAACACAAAAAAGTCGAATGAGTCTCATAAACTTCATAGATCTAAAATACCCCTGCCCCGCCCTGGCTCCATATCCACTTATATATTTATTATTCCCTCAACAGATACTACTCATTTCCCTTCCCCCCTCTCCCCATTTGGCAAAGTGTCATCGTCAGACCAGTTGCTCAAGATCCAGACAACAGACTTTAGTGAGAGACCACTGTTGTCTCTCTATCTCTTATTGTTCAGTTAATACATATTGATCTGAGTGAGTCAGTTCTCTTCTCTGGGCTTCCGCCACTGCTATTTATGAGTCGGATTAATGAGATCCAGGGATGTTGTAGGTTCAAAAGCCCAGGAATCATTCTCGATTCCTCCTTGTTATTTTCCAACACAGTCCAGTCCATTACCAAGTTAGCTGTACCGCCAGAATCCATCGTAAATTTGTCTACTTTTCTTCACATAACCTGACTCCCAAGTAGCCACCTCACCTCTGTTCTTATTGCCCTTAGTCTCCTACCTAAGATGAGAAGGCTCTTTTAAAATGCACATCACATTACAGAACAAACAAAATCAAGACTCTGCAGTGGCCTTCTGTCATTAGGAATGACATGTAGAGGTTTCAGTGTTTTTTTTTTTAATTGAGTGATTTCTTCCCTTTACATCCCAATTGAAGCCCCTCCCCCTTCCACATTCCCTCCCTCTTCTTCCCTCCCAGCTCCCCTATGCCTCAGAGAAGGGGATCTCCCCTTACCAATGCACCCCAGATCATCAAGTCGCATCAGGACTGAACTGGTCCTTTTCCCCTGTGGCCTAGCAGGGAAAGCGATCAAAAAGTAGGCAACAGAGTCCATGTCAGAGACAGCTCCTGCTCCCCTTACTAGGGGACCTACATGAGGCCTGAGCTGCCCATCAGCTACATCTGTGTAGGGGGTCTGGATCCAGTCTTGGTTGGTGCTTCAGTCTCTACAAGCCCCTCTGGGCCCTTGTTAATTGGCTCTGTTGGTCTTGTGGATCTCCTGTCACCTCCAGGTCCTTCTACCCTTTCCCCTACTTTTTTGTACTTCTTCCAATGTTAGGAGTCTCATCATCTGTTTTGATCTACTACTGGGTGAAGCCTCTCAGAAGACAGCTATGATAGTCTCCTGTCTGCAAGCATAGCAGAGTATCATTAATTGTGCCAGGGGTTGGCTCTCTCCCATGAGGTTGGTCTCAGGTTGGGCCAGACATTGGTTGGAAATTCCCTCAGTCTCTGCTGTATCTTTATTTCTGCACATCTTGTAGGCAGGGTAAATTTTGAGTCAAAGTTTCTGTGGGTGGGTTGGTGTTCCCCTCCCTCCACTGGGAATCCTTTTAGCAAGAGGGTGTCCCTTTCAGTCTGGTTCATAGAGCCCCTCAGTGTCTGTCTCTTGCTTTTGATGTGACATTTGCCACTATTCACATTGCTTATTCCTATGTGTCTGATGAGTGAAATCACTTCACTTGCTTCTTTCAAGATTTTTGTCTTTGAATTCAGGTGACTTTGATTAGCTGTGGATTTCCTTTTGTGTATCATACTTTCTTGGTAAGCCTATCATTTCTTGAAAAACTGTTTTCTACTTTGTTTCTTTATCTCCTTATGGATTTTGCTCTACATTTGCATAGAGAGCAGCCATGTTGTGCCCTGATATCTTAGTACATGTTCTGATGGGCCATGTGATGGTTAATATTGTCAGGATCCAGAATCCCTTATGAGATGAAACTTTGGGCATGTCTGTGAGGGAGTTTTGTAGATTAGCTAATTGGAGTGGAAAGGCCCATCCTGCCATTTTATGAGCTGGTGTTCTGGAGTGAGTAAAAAGGAGGAAAGGAGTTGAACACTAATACTCAGCTCTCTCTGTTTCCTGACTATGGATATAGTTCACCACAATGACTTCTCTGCCATGGTTGATTTTTATCTCCAAATGTGAGCCACAGTAAACCTTTTCTTCCTTGAGTTGCTTCTTGTCAGCTCTTTGGTCACAGGAATAAGAGAAATGACCATGTAATCAGAGTTTAACAGTTTGACCCAAATCTTGGCTAACCATCTCCATTGTTACCTTAGCCATGAAGGAAGGAAGATCAGCAAGCTTTGCTGGGAGCTCCAGGACACAGGTTGTTACACATCTTGTTGACTTTCAGGAAAAGGCAGTGGGCTTGGTCTCATCTGCTTCCCTGATGTGTACCACAAGGCTTTTGACCTTGACCTCTTTCCTAAGATCTGCTGACTATATGTCTCCTAAATTGCTGTCTGTATCTAAGAGGAAGCTCTTACATACTGGAGTCACCCATGGCCTGAGCATCTTGCTATCTTGGTTGCCTGGTTGGTTGGTGTTGGAGCTGGGCACACAGGGTGCTAACACCACAGTGGCTAACCTGGCTTTTGTATGCCATTGCTGTCTGCCCACAGGTCTGCAGGAGAGGTTCCTGTTGGCTACTGGGCTGACTGACAGAAGGGAGATGCTTGATGATGTTCTTCTGGGTTAAACAACATTCCTTGAATAATATGATCACGTTTGGAGATAAAGCTTTCCAATGCAGCTTAAGAGGAGGTTATACTGGGTCAGTTTGGACTCTAGTCTGATGGTCAGTGCTTTGATAAGGAGAGGGGAGTTTGGCCACAGCACAGAGGGAGGATCAGGTTATGAACTTCCAAAGAATTGTCAGGATTGCCTGCAGCCATAGCAGCTAAGAGGCAAGGAAAGGATCTGCCCTTTAGTGGTCTTCAGACAGAATCAATCTACCAACCCATAGCTTTGATTTTGTAATAGCTTGTAGAATGGTGAAACAATAAATTTCTTTTTTTTTTCTTTTTTTCTTTTTCTTTTTTTTGTTTTTTTTGAGACAGAGTTTCTCTGTGTAGCCTTGCCTGTCCTGGACTTGCTTTGTAGACCAGGCTGGCCTCAAATTCACAGTGCTCCACCTGCCTCTGCCTCCCGAGTGCTGGGATTAAAGGCATGCGCCACTATGCCTGGCTTAAATTTCTAATAAAAAAAGGATCCAATCTAGTATATGACATTTTCTATGTACAGCAACTGTAGTAAATGAATGCAATACCACACAGATCTCTGAATTTTTAAACCCTACAGTATCATTTAGTTTTTAAAAATAATTGCCATCTCTTTATTGGGCTTCTCTCTCTCTGGTGAGTCTCTGTCACCATAGTTTTTCTTAAGTCTTTAAACATTGTTTCTTGTGGGTCTTTGAATATACTTCTTTGAATAACTTTGACTATAAAAACCCAACATTTTCACCCAGTCAGACATCATGCCTATGAAATTCTTTCTTTCCCTGGTACGGATTATTCTTCCTTCTTCTTTTCTTCCTTCCCTCTCTCCTTCCATCCCTCCCTCCTTCCCTCCCTCCCTTCCTTCTTTACATCTCCTCATTTTCTTTTTTTTGGGTGTGTGAGTGGGGTGGGTTGAATAGGGTCTTATGCATCCCAGACTGGCCTTAAATTCTCTTAGTCAAGTATAATCTCAACCCTCGGATCCTCCTGCTTCCCCCTCCCAAGTTCCACCTCCAAGCTTGCTAGGCAAGCATCACAGCATGCACAGCTCTAGAAACTGGACCAAGGGCCTCACACATGCTAGGCAAGCCCTGTCCTAACAGTTCCATGTCTGGCCTGTGCCTTCCTATTTCTGCATGCTTGCTAGTTTCTTATGGTTGAGACTTGGATGATTTAGGTCATCCACTGTAGCAACGCTGGATGTCGATCTCTTCCGAGTTTTGTTGCTGCTGTTGGCTTGTTTCATCACTGAGCTGGAGTGAGAGAGTTAAGTTATTATTTCCTGGTGGTGCGTGGCTGCAGACACATCTCTCTCTCTCTCTCTCTCTCTCTCTCTCTCTCTCTCTCTCTCTCTCTCTCTGGTCTTTAAATGTCTTATTTTATTTAAGCTTGGCTCCTCTGCTTCTGCTTAGTTCAGTGTGTGGTCATGAGTGCTGTTGTTTCCTGCTGCTATATTTTATTATCCCATGGCTAAGGGACAGAAATATGTTACTTACAATATGCTAGAAAATAAAGGTCACATCTAAAATCATGACATCACCAAGATGTGCTCTTTGGGGTCAATACGGTAAAAATTCATGTTCTTGATCTTCAATTTTATGTGGCAGCTCTAGCATTCTGTAACACTGGCAGCTTCCCCCATCTTCACATCCAGCAGAGGTCAAATTCTTCTCCTCACGAACCTCCTTGACTCAGATGAAAACATTCTGTGCATTTAGGGAATCATGTAATTAGATCAAGCCTGCCTAGATGAACTATCTCCTCTCCATTTCAAGGCTCTTAACTTTAATCACATCTGCAAACTTCCTTTTGCCATGGTAACAGAGTCACATGTTCTAGGGTTACAATCTGGACCTCTCTGTGAAGTGGATAGGTGGGGAGGACATTTTTTTTTTTCTGCCCACCAACTATCTCAGGACAGTAAAGCTCCTACGCAGTTCTGTCAGCTCAGTGGGTGTTAATCTAAATTTAGGCAGTTTCAAGTCTTGTGTCTTCTCTGTGTGTGTTTCAGTGTCGTGGCTAGCCAGGGGTATGTGGAAGTTTTATCAAGCCCCTTTAAGGCACTGCTACTTCTTGGTTCATTATTGATAATAATACAATTTGTTAACTTCTTGATTAGTCCTTTAGTCTGTTGGTTACCTCAGTCAGGATTGCAATTTCAGGTTAGCAGAACTGTTGCTTTCCTGTGTTTACAAGTCTCTATGACTGCTCAGATGCTTTGGACATGCAGTAAACAATAATTCCGTCTCAAGTTAGCCTCCTCCAGCAGCTAAGTTGCTGGTTCTCATGTCCAGTCCCACTGGCCTGTAACAACTTACTTTGCTGTCCAAGTTGAAAGGACTCTAGTGGGTGTATGAAGCCAGTTCTGAGATCCAACCCATGTAGCTCATAGTTAAGATGTAGTTACCCTATTTTCTTTTTTTTGTGTGTGTCTTTGGTTAACTTCCCGAGCTCTTCAGTGGTTTTTATGATAACTCTGCTTTTAGTATTTATGATTGCTCTTTGGAGAAGATTTATTGCCCTTTCCCTCTGCCATCAGAAATCCTACCCCCTACCAATGTGAGGGGTTTAGCCCACCTGTGCTTAGAATGATCAGTAGTAACACTGTGAGATTGCGTTTGGGCCGTATATACAGATTGTTAGTACAGAAGGAAGGTGGAAGAACGTGGGGCCAGTGAAGGTTTTTTGAAATAGGCTGTTTCGGGTGTAGAACAGTAACGCCACAGAGAAAAGGGCTCCCTAGCATCCCACGCGTAAAGTAGGGTATAGAGTAGAAACTGTAAAGTGGGTACAGGTGAACGTGGGTATTAAGCCGTCAGTCCAAGGACAAGAGCAAGAACTAAGGATTTTCATAGAGTTTTGTTCTCTCAGGCAGGTTTTTATAAGATCGGGGGTAATGGACAGACTCTTCTATCCTACTTTTATTATCTGGCTCCATTTTCCTCTTTTGTTTGCTCCAGTTCTTTGGTTCCGGGCGGCGGGGCTGAAAGTTGATTGTGGGACCACACTGCCTCCTTGTGTTCAGTTTGTGCATAGCACTGGCATATCTGCTTCCCTAGCGGTGGAGGGAAGGATTGCTCAGAGAATTGGGCTCTGAAGTATCACTGTCTTTTTTTTTTTTTTTTTTTTTTTCATGTGGCCAGGCTGACTTTGTTCATAATGATGAATACTCACATTATTCAACACATAGAGACACACTGAGGACATGCCTCCACCAGCCTTCTGGGCTGCAGGCAATGGATGGAGACCTCTGCCTATATGCATGGGGTACCTACCCTCCAGGCATTGTACCTCACTCTTTAAGTAGTGTTGTTTTTCTTCTTCTTCTTCTTCTTCTTCTTCTTCTTCTTCTTCTTCTTCTTCTTCTTCTTCTTCTTCTTCTTCTTCTTCTTCTTCTTCTTCTTCTTCTTCTTCTTCTTCTTTCTTCTTCTCTCCTCCTCCTCCTCCTCCTCCTCCTCCTCCTCCTCTCCTCCTCTTCCTCCTCCTCTTCCTCCTCCTCCTCCTCCTCCTCCTCCTTCTTCTTCTTCTCAGAAAAACAAAAAGTGTCTGTCTTCTTTTATAACTTGAGTGAGAGTTGTGAATTAGTTTCGGAGACCTTGGAAGCATTTACCATGAGATGATCAAGACTATGAAGACAAATTTGAATTTTCTCTAGCTTGTAGATGCTGTCCTTAATGCTCACAGTTCTGGATGCTGGCGACACAGTCCAGGCACCATTTGGGAAAGGCTGCACACTGAGCTATGCCCCTTGCCCTTTAGGCTCCATCTAGACCTAGTCGTGACTTGTTTTCCAGTTTCTGCTCTTGACATTTTCTCCGTGTCCCTCCATTGTGCAGTTGGAAAGCACTCCAAATCTCTGCATTGTTTTCTGTGCCTGGAAAGTGCTTGTCCTCTTTTTTACCTACTCACACTGATTTGACTTAGTCTATGTGGAGAGGTGGGGCATATGCCTTGCTTTATGTACAGAAGCTAGCGAATGATTTGGATGACTCAGCACTCTCCTTCTACCATGTGTGTCCCAGCGACTGAGCTAAAGATTTGGTAGAGTGTTTTTTTTTTCCCTGAAGATCTACATATGTAGCTAGGCCTGGAAAAACATCCTTTGTTCTAGTACATGTCAATGCTTCTTGAGAGTTCCTACGTCCACATCCAGGTTTACAGTATATCCACCATCTCTGCAAGTCTTCCCGAAGCCTGCCTCAGTTTCCATGATTTGCACATACCTTGCTCATGCTTACTGGTGGCTCCTGTGCCTGATACAGTGGTCTGTCATACAGAAGACTATCAGGGATTTGTCTGTGGGCGAATGTGCTAACTGTTCCAGGTCTATGAGTTGGAGGGCTAAGATGACATATAGAAAGTGAGTTAAGAGGTGGGACTTTAGAGAGAAGGAATCAGCAAATTGACAGCTGTATGAAGTACGTTAGAGCCTGAGTGCTCCTCTGCAGCATCGCTCACCTTAACCGATGAATACAGTGACGCTCCCCTCTCCTTCCCTTTGATTAAGAGGTTGTTTTTTCCTCCTGCCCCAGGTTTCCTCCTTAGTTCACACCCACTCCTCACTCTCAGCCTGGGGTTGATGCTGAAAGCCAGTGTCCTTCATCATGTTGAGACCTCAAGGTTCAAATCCAAGACCCACAATTTATCATTGTCCTAAAGTCTTAGACGAACACACTCACCTCTTAGAGCCTCGGTTTCCTTGATTTTAAATTAACGTGGTATTCTGTCTTCCTGTGCTTAGCGTGTTTGTGTGAAAATCACGTCTGATAGAGAATAGGAAAGAACTTCATGGTAATGCTGTAGATGACTGTCATTATCATGGTAATAGGTAAAATCAAATGCATGGGGTATTACAATTGTTCTCTGCATGTTTTCATGAAAGCTGAGGCTTAAATAAAGGTAGACCCAATGGTTTGGAGAAATATCACATTGGTTAACCAAGAAAGTAAACGATAGTCAGGACTTCTCAAACCACACACTTGTCTAACAAAATAGTGTGGTCTAGTTCCTGAATCTATGGGTTTCATGCATCCTGTGTTACCCTGAAGGCTGTGTAGCATAATAGTTAAAAATCTGAGGTTCAAGCCAGGCATGGTGGCACATACCTTTAATCCCAGCACCCAGGAGGCAGAAGCAGGTGGTTCACCAAGAGTTTGAGGCCAGGCTGGTCTACAAAGTAAGTCCAGGACAGCCTAGGTTGTACAGAGAAACCCTGTGTTGAAAAACAAAAACAACTCCCCCAAAACAAAACCAAAAATAGAAAAGTTATTCCGAGGTTCAGGTTAGAGAGATGGCCAGTGGTTTAATAGTTTTGCATGAAGAATGGAGTTCAGCTCCCCAGAATTCTTGCAGAACGCTAAGAGGGTGAGGTGGCCTGCCTGCAGTTCCAGCTTGGGAAAGAGAACATGGATCCCAGACCAAGCTGACTACTGAGACAAGCCAGACTAGGCATATCGACCAGTTCTGTGTTTGATTACAACGTCTTGCCTTGGTGAATAAGGTGGAGGAGTGACTGAAGGTGATTCTGAATGTCAGCCTTGATATCCATCTGCCTGCACACACACACACACACACACACACACACAAATGCACGAAAGCACAGAGGCATGAAAATGGGAAGAAGGAAAAAGAAAGGCCTGAGGTTTAGAGTCAAGCAAGAGTTGCTTAAGCACAAGCTTGGTCTATCTGTGCCTCACTGTCCTTCTGGTAAAATGGAAATAATGATAATAATGGTGCTTATCTAACGAGCAGGCTTCCGCTCGGCACAGCAGCCTCTGGGAGGCACCCGAACAGTGCCTGGTGTACCGCGAAGTCAGCTTTGCTCAGGTGCTCTCACTTCCTGCTCATAAAGGTTAGCCGTCTTGCTTTTGTTTCCTTTTCAAATAGGATAATGAGGCTAAATAATGACCTGGTAGAAGGGGAGATAATACACCTAATGAAAACTTGGCTGGTAACCAAGGGCAGGAAAGCTCTTAGCATCTCTCAGTCCAATTCACTCATCTTTAAAAAAAAAATGGGAAGGAAATGTTTTTTCCCAAGGTTACATAACAAATCCAGTTCAATGTATTGACTCTTTTTAAAATGCCTATTATATCCCAAGCATTATTCACATTTCTGTGGATAAGTGGGTGAATGAGAAATAGCTTTCTCTTGGGCAGGAGATTTTCCAAAGTGTAATAGATGCAAACTGAAGTTATCGTGGTTAGAATTTAATCTAGAAAAGAGGCATCCTTGCTGGGCTATGTCCCTAGTCATAAAGAAGCATTTTTGCCTCGTGCTTTGCTCAATCTCAAGAGAGAGGTTTGCTTGCATAGAGTAGATGAGGAGGGTTCTGGTTCCTTGCAGCCCATCTTGTAGGGTTTGGATTCTGTGGCATATTCAATAAAATTATGTGATTGATTTAAGTTCACAGAGTACTTAGGGGGTGGGACATGCACAGAGACAGATTACCAAGAAGTTCCCCGGTGACGAGCCGGAGACGGAAGGCAGACTGGAGCTCAGACAGACTTAGTGTTGGGGGGCACCCAGACCTCATCTCTCTACCCAGTATTTTTATGTAGAGGAAATGTCTTTCCAAGGAACACTGAGACACTGTGTTAACCAATGTCTAAGAGCACAGGACAACAACCAGTCTGATGAAGCTAACTAAAGCTTAGACAAGGAACGCTGTTTGCTTAGCCTGCTCTTACTTGTTAGGTTGGCTGTCGCAACATGTGCAGTTCTTGTATCAGCCCTTTGAGGCAGGTGTTATTGTCCCCCCCCCCCCCCATTTCACCTATGAGGAAATAGGCATGAACGGTTCAATAAATTGTCCAAAGGTCATTTAGCAAGTAAACGGAGGAGGTAAACTTTGAGTCTGAGCAGCAGGATCCTGTCTGGGCTTGGGGCCATACATAGGCCAGCTCTGCCTGTGACGTGTGTCTGTTTTTGCCTGTATCCTGTGTACAGGCAAAGACCTACTACTGAGGAAGTTGTGCTTTGTGGTCCCTTTGATCCTCTGTTGTCATCACAGAGGGATGGGGAGATTGAGCATGCTCAGTGTGGCTATTTGCATGTGGGGATTGCTCATGGCCCCCTCCTCACTGAGGGTTTGCTCAGATACCAAGCTTCTCTGTGGTAGCAACGCTTCTGTACTCACTTCACTGTTTCCATCACCTCAGGTGCTTCCTGTGTTGGGCCTCGTTTCTAAGATGTCCCTAGACAAGTCACAGTTGTTTGGCAGGATCCACTATGAACAGGTTTCCTACTCTAGAGCTTTGCTCAGCTATTATAGCCAAGTGCACAAATGGCTGAGCCCAACATGACTTGCCAATGGTGGGAGCCTTTCAGGTCTAAATAATAGATAGAAGTATTATTGCTCAGCAAATGCCTCTATCTCGCCGTCTGTCAGGCATGTGAAAAAGTGCTATTGCTTCACCTGTCTTGTGATTAGATTCAGCCCTGTAAGCATCACAGGGAGGTGAGGCATGGCTGGAAGGAATGAGAATGTGACTTCTGAGCAAAAGGGTCCCCCACCACACTCTTCCCCTGTCCTGACGCTGATAGTTCCTGAAAATGACCTCTCCAAGCCTAGGCCTGCTTGTCTCTCACTATCCTGGCTTTACAGCACAGGTGGGCAGTGGATCTCATTTGTCTAAACTAATAGGGCATTCATGCTTATTGTTTCTACAGCACAGTCCCCTTATCCGGACTGATAACTACTGAGGACATCCCAAGTCATGGCCTTGAAAATAGAACGCCACTGTGGTCAAGGCGCGCTTGAGCTGAAAGCAAAGCCCTGCTGTGTTCAGTTCAGGATCAGACGCTGGGAACGACAGAGGCGTAAAAATGGTATAGTATCGAGCACCCACAGCTGTGCTCCGTAGAGCTGGAAGGGCCTTTTGATCTGCAGGCTCTGCTCTTGGATGGGGAATGCGCTGGGTGATATTTAGAACAGACAACAGACTATTGTATTCTATTCTGATCACACATCTTTTTCCTTTTCGTTCGCACACTTAAAAATATAGGCAGCCAAGTGTGGTGGTGCACGCCTTTAATCCCAGTCAGTACTTTGGAAGCAGAGGCAGGTAGATCTGTGAGTTCGAGGCCAGCCTGGTTTACGAATTGCGTTCCAGGACAGCCAGGGATACACAGAGAAACCCTGTCACCAAAACCCACGAATATGTGAACCAGCTGTCATAATTTAAAAGTCCAGGACTAGGCCTACTGCTCAGTGGATGTATCCTTACTGTACAAGTGCATGGGCCAGAGTTTGGAACCCTAGCATCCGTGTGAAACCTGGGTGGACATTGTGGCCTATCTGTAGTCTCAGCACTTCGGAGGCAGAGACAAGAGATTCCCTAGGGCAAGAAGCCTAGCTAGACTAGCCAGAATGAGTGAGCTCTGAGTTCAAGTCAGAGATTCTGCCTCCGTAAATAACGTGGGCAGTGATGCCAGAAATGGCCGGTTTCAGCTTCAGCCTTTCACAATTGAGCACACTTGCCCTGAGTATAAACTTGCAAGATAGCTCCAGGTAGCTTACATTTTCTGGTTAAATCTTAAGACCAAGTGATGTAACACACTCCTTTGGTAGATGGCAGATGTGCTAAGAGTCTAATTAAACATGGTCTGGCCTGCCGTTTTTTTGTTTGTTTGTTTGCTTGCTTGTCTGTCTAATCTTGGAGCCATCAGAACTGGAGACTTCACGATTTGAACTTGGGCCATCTCATCTCAGCCCACCTCACAGTAACTGAACGATTAAATTGTAAGAACTAAACACCTCACTTTCTGGCTTATTTTGACAACAACCGTTTTCTCCAGTACTAGTCAGTTTCAGAGTCTGAGGAGAAGAAAGATGTGTGTTTGATATACTTTGTCACACACAAGACAAAAATGAATCAGGGTCAAACTAGAAGTTTTTAAAAGCCAAAGAGGCTTTGGCTAGAGAGGACGGGGGAGGCCTGGGCTCTAGCTCGGGTTGCAGATTGGCGTTCCTCGGTTTCCCATTCTGCAAAATGGGCCAGATCTAGGGAAGATAAAGGTAGAGGCGGCTGCGAGAGAAAGTGACAAGTGGGCAGAGAGGACTACTGGGAAGGCCTGAGTGTGGAGGAGAAAGTTATATAAGGCCCTGGAGAAACTCATGTGGAGAGATTGTTCCTGCCCTGCACATAAAAGACAGGCGAGGAACAAACACGAGAGAACAAAGGCAGCAGAGGAAACCCAGGCTTCACCAGCAGATAAGTCAGGGGAGGAAGACAAAGGGAGCTAAATTTAAACCAGAGAGAAAAGATGCCTCAGCGGGGCCAGGAGCAGCCTATAAATACCTTGAAGGCAACAAGCTCCAGAAACAAAGGAAGAATTATTCACTGTCTTCCCAGATGTAGGACAGAGACTGGGGCCAGAAGGAAGCTGAGCTGGCGTCAGCTTGCTGGCCCCAGGGGAATGGAGTGCTGTTTATGTGTGGTCAGGACGCTGCCACGAGTGGAGGAGGCCCGGCTCCTGGCTGGCTGCTGGTTGTGGGATCTCCTCCAAGCTGCAGAGCCTCAGAACCCAGAAGTCCCTAGCCTGCCTTGCAAGGCCTCTTCGCTGCCGCCTCGGATGGCCTTCAGTGGGAAGGGAAGATGACCTGTGTTGTGGGTGCAAAGCTGATGGGAATCTTTCCAAACCACTCACGTCTCTTCCTTTTAAAACGTCTTTCATCCCTTTAAAACGAGATTAAGTGCTGTTTGTCTAACCGGGATGGTGTAAGGACCAAACAGAATTTTCTATGTATAGGGCCGTTGGAAGCCTCTGAAGTCTATGACAAGTTCGATATCTTGAAAACCTCTTGCCTTTGTTTACCCAGGGTCTCTGTCAGCCAGCAGGGGAAATTCAGGGGTTAGTGAAGAGCTCTTACTGACCTGGCTGACTCTGTGCCATCCCTCTCTGGCTCTGAATTGCAGCCTCTTCTGCATTTATCTAGGGTTTTAGAAATGACAGGATTGACTGGTGACATCTTGTGGCAGGGAACCAAGACCACTGCCAAGCAACAGTGGATGTCACAGGACCCAACATCCCAGATGAGATCACCCTAAATGAGGCCAATTACCTTGTGATGGGAACCCAGGCTGCTCCTGGAACAGCAGCAATCATCTCAGGGAACCAGACTGCTCTCTCCTCAAGTGATTAAAGCCATAAGAACTTCTCTAGACCCAGTGCTGAGATAATAATCAGTCAGACCACAGGCGCAAACAGCCTTCCTTCCTCTGTCAGCCACACAGGTCTCAATTTCTCTTTACTTCATTTCCCTGTCCTGTGAGGCTGCAGAGTTCTGCTTATCCCTTCAGAGGCAGAGCTAGGGTCAGTGAGCCCCTTCGTCTGTCCTTCCTATGAATTCATAGAGCTGCTCTCTGGGTGACACAGAGGCAGGAGCTGAGAGATACAGGTGGCCCAGGAGCAGAGGTGCAGATCATGGTGTATCAGTGTGGAATTGGAAGTGGAAGCAGCACAGTGCCTTAGGGAACTGGACTCAGTCAGGCAGGGACGGGAACATGGACCGGGCTTACTGTGAAGTGACAGGGTTTACAGGGGTGGTTATGCAGGGTCTTACTGGCCATGGCAAGGTCTCATGTCTTGTTAATAGAGGGCTCCAGTGAATAGCATGGAGTTGGTGAAATGCCACAGTGATCTCTTTATGTGTGTGTGTGTGTGTGTGTGTGTGTGTGTGTGTGTGAAGAGAGAGAGAGAGAGAGAGAGAGAGAGAGAGAGAGAGAGAGAGAGAGAGAGAGAGAAACATGAGAGAGAGAAATATGAGAGAGAGGAGAGAGAGCTGTTTTCATCAGCAGCTGGATGAAGGATGATGCCTCTCAGAAGACAGTTAAGCTAGGCTCCTGTCTGCAATCATAGCAGAATATCATTAACAGGCCTAGCTCTTGCAGTTCTGTGGAAGAGTGGGAGGAAGGATAAAAGGAGATGTAGGGGTCGAGGACATCACAAGAAGACCTACAGAGTCAACTAACCTGGGCCCATGGGAGCTCAGAGACTGAACCATCAACCAAAGAACACGCATGGGCTGGACCCAGACCCCCTCCCTACTCATATGTAGTAGATGTGCAACTTGGTCAACATGCGGGTGCTCTGACAATGGGAGTAGGACTGTCTCTGACTCTGTCGCCTGCCACTGGGTCCCTTTTCCCTAGCTAGGCTGCCTTGTCAGGCCCCAATGGGAGAGAAATGTGCTTAGTCCTGCTGTGACTTGAGATGCCTGGCTGGGTTGGTACCCCTTGGGGCTCCTCTTCTTTGAGAAAAAGTAAAGGGGCTGGGGGAGGGGAGCATGAAGGTAGAGCTGGAAGGGAGGGGGCTGGGATCAGGATGTAAAGGGATTAAATTAATTAAAAGAAGAAGAAAGAAGAGAAAGAAATGGAGTGGCAGGGTAAAACAATGCCAGCATTAAACCCACTTAGAGAATTTCATGGTGGAAGAAAACTTTACAGGAGTCATGTAGCTGGTGGTGTTTGAGGTCTCACCTGCTTCCATCAGGCACCCTGAGAGTAGTACTTCTGCCTTGCACTTCTTATCCACATCATGGAGACATAAATTTCACTAGCTATGTTTTTACTGTCCCTTTCTGTTTTTCTTCCTTCTCCAGCCATAGCCCATTGGACAAGGAGTGGACACCCCACTTAGGAAAACCAACCCTATTGTACCTCTTCTAAATGTTTTGGAATTAGCCAACATAGAATTGTTTAGCTTTCCGTGGATTTTTGACCCACATAATATAGATGCTGTAGAACTGAGATCTCAGGGAGGCCATCTTGGGTCATCCATGGTCCACAGTGACTAAGTGCAAAGCACACGTAGACAATGAGGATGGGTCAGAAACAGATCGAATGGATTTGTAATGAAAGGGAGCGAGGAGTAACAGGAGAAGAAAAGCGTGGGTTGGGGGAGGGGCAGTGGAGGAGCACAGAGGGGATGGTGTGCCTTTGGGCTGTGGGAAAGAATGCCCATGTACAAGCTCATCTTGGCTGAGGGCACAGCAGCCTCTTCCCTGTGGAGGCCGAGGGCAGCTGGGCAAAAGAACCCATAGGGCACCAGAGCATTTGCTGCTCATCAGCATTTACAAAAGCATTTCAGTGTATAGAATGTAAGGGACTTTTAAGAGGTTGTGAAAAGATAGATTTCAAGTTGAGCCATGACCTCCAGGACTTCCTGCCTAATTGCAAAAAACCTGTGTTTCCTCCGATAAGGAGTAAGCGAGACGGGATTGCGCACACTGACCTCATCCTATGATGGCATTGGCTCAGCTACTTAACCTTCTTAACGGCTGCTCTGTCTTTAAATGCTCTTTCTTTA
The DNA here is from genome assembly GCF_903995435.1 of Acomys russatus. NCBI lineage: Eukaryota > Metazoa > Chordata > Mammalia > Rodentia > Muridae > Acomys > Acomys russatus. Next base: position 2,252,055 of record NC_067160.1, on the reverse strand, counting down.
GAGACTAAAGACCCCATGTAAGAAAAATAAGTGGCGTTTCCTTTTTACACTTTCTATACTTACACTTTCTATACTTCCTTTTTACACTTCTGATAGCAACTGTGTTGTTTTTAATTCCCACACTGGACAATCGTCCCACTCTCCAGATACCAATAAAATATCCTGTATTCATTTCTGACACTAAGGATCTGGGTTTTAGAACCACAGGTAAGGTGATCAGTCTCTCAAGACTGCCTCTGCTTCAGACAGCTACCACAGGCCTGGGATTCTTGACCCTCAAACACGCTTTCCGTGGGCTTGTTAGTTTTTTCTACAGCATGTGTGTCAGAACTCAGGGCTACACATTTATTGGTTTGTCATTAAAGGCTTGATCAAGGACACGAATGAAGGAGAAGGTGTGGCCAGGTCCGGATAGCGTGAGTGCAGGACTGTGGTGCTATAGGCTTGTGCTGCCTTCCCAGTGTGTGGACACACTTCCTAGCCCTGAAGTCCTTTAAGTTTTGTGCTTTATGTGCTATTTGAGGGTATAATTATCATATAGACAGAGTCAATTCTTAAGTCTCTAGCCTCTCTCCTCTTCCTTAGAGTGTGGGATGTGGGGTTAAAGGGTCCAAGGTTTTTAGTCACTGGTTGATATTACTAATGACCACCCCCCAATACATATACAATTATAATAAAAGATATAACTGTCAACCTTGAATTTTAGAAGCTTTATGTCGGAAACCTATGTTAATGGTCAAACATTAGAACAAAAGATGCTTCCTTTTAAGGGGTTTCTGGATCTCTGTGTAAAGAATGCACGATGAAATGCACGTTAGTCTCTCATAGTGTCATACTACTTCATAAAGTTGTTGTGGGTGATGTTTAAGCGTGCTCCTCCAATGTCCATCATGGCCAGCAGTCTTTAGAACATGACTTCCAGGAAGTCCCAGGGCTGCAAAGGATCATGGAACACACCTAGCGGCAGGCCTTTAGCTGCTGCAGCAGATGACTCCTCTCCTGGCTTAAATAGAAAGGAATTTCTTTTTTTGTCTGCCATCACTGCAAGGCCTGAAGTGGGAAGTGCTGCAGATTTGCCCAAGATAGCAGTGAGAAGTGTCATCACTCATTTCTCCTCTTTGCCGCTGTTAGGGAACTGTCAGCTTTTGAGCTGGCTTCCTGCTAGGTCACAAAATAACTGTAGACATTTCAGGTGTCCCATCTAGACAGAAATTCTTATGGGAATTGGAGACCATGTTTGCTATGCCTCTCCACTAGGGGTGAGACAACTTCCCAGAAGCCACTGGAAGGTTTGTCTCATTCCTTCTGGTCTGAATTTGCTCACAGGCAGGTTCCTTTACTAATCACTAGTAGAAATGGGCTATACACAGCTGCTTGGACTACTTAGACTGTTCTGTGAGCTCAGGAAAGATTACTTTTCTCTGTCATATACAGGTAGATTTTTATATAAAAGTAAGCTACACTAGGAAGAAATCAAAGGGCATCAAGTTGGCAACCAGCACTTTGTAAGGGACATTCACCTAAATCAGTCTTCTAATGGCAGCAAAACAAAACACTAGAGACCGAGAGCTTAAACAATACAGATTTATTCTTTTACCATTTTGGAGGCTAAAAGTCTAAGATGAAGGTGTTTGGTGGGTTTGGTTTCTTCTGAGCCCCTTCTCCTTGGCTTACAGATGGCTGCCTTCTTGCTGTACTCTCACATGACACACCTTTGCATTTTGTGTGCCTTAATTAGTTTTTCCAATAAGCATGGGCCACTTTGGATTCAGTCTCCTAAAGAGCTTATCTAACCTTAATGTCTTTTATTAAAACATTTTAATGATTGTTGGACAATTTCTTGTTTATACAATTAGTTTCAGCACCTTTGAACCTCCATTTCTCTCTATTTTCCCCACCCCTCTCTTGCTAAAACTCCTTCTTCCCAACAAGGCCAACTCCTACCTCCATGTTGCCTTCTTGTGTATGGCCATTGGGTCTCTTGTCCTAGCATGAAAGGGAGATCGTTTGCCAGAGCAGTGACAGCTTATCAATGGCTATACCATGGAGGAAAGTAATACTGCTTCGACAACAGTTAACTGCAGCAGTCCATTAGGAAGGGGTGGAGCCTCATGGGCCAATATCCCATTTATGATGACTGATGATGAGGTGCATTTTGTGTGGAGAACCACAGTATAACAATGATGTCATGCCCAGAAGGCATATTCTTGCTGGGCATCTTCTGGCTCATATACTCTTTCTTTCTTTCTTTCTTTCTTTCTTTCTTTCTTTCTTTCTTTCTTTCTGTTTATTTATTTATCTATTTATTTATTATGTATACCTGCAGGCCAGGAAGGGGCATCCTATCACATTATATAATGTTGTGAGCCACCATGTGGTGGCTGGGAATTGAACTCAAGACCTCTGGCAGAGCAGTCAGTGCTCTTAACCGCTGAGCCATCTCTCCAGCCCCTTTCCACCACTCTTTTCTGTACTATTTACCAAGTTCTGGAGTGGGAGATAACAGCTGTCCCGTCTCTGCACTTTTTCTTGTTATGAGTTTTGCACTAAACATTGGCAGCTATAGAAACATGTTTCCCTGATGAAGGCTGCATGTAGCACTAAACTATGGACATAAGCATGAGTGTTTAGAAAGCAGTTTGACAATGTGACTCACCAAACGATAGCAGTAGACTTCTGGATAGGGCCTATGGCTTCCCCAGCCACGGGTTCTTGACCAGGGTTACAGAACCAGGCACGAATTCCTTCCTGTGAGGTGGACATTAAATCCAAACAGAAAGTAGTTGGATGCCTCCTTAACATTCATGCCACTATTGCACTGGGGATCATACCTTACCAGTTAGGTCATTATTGTAGCTTACAGCACTTATAGGTGAATAAGACTGTTGATGATTTGATAGTAAGAGAGTATTGCTGGGCTTAGCATATTGGTGCATGCACTGGGTAGGCAGAGGCCAACTGATCTCTGTGAGTTTGAGGTATGCCTGGTCTATATAGTGCATTCTAGTACAGGCAGGACTACAGTGACAGACTGTGGGGAGAGAGAGAGAGAGAGAGAGAGAGAGAGAGAGAGAGAGAGAGAGAGAGAGAAAGAGGAGGGGGAGGGGGAGGGGGGGGGGGAGGGGGAGGGGGAGGGGGAGGCTGTACAGCTGAAGATCTCATGTATTTAGTTCCAGTTGGAGCTGAGCTGGAAGCTTCTTCTGAATTCAGTAGTTTTCATAGTGTCACAGGCTGCTGGAGGTTAAAAAAAAAAAAGACCCATTTTATTACCCTTTAAAAGGTTCTGAATCTAAAAATACAAGCATATCTTCATATTAGGGGCTGAAATTTTACTGCGTAAATTTTTTTGAGAACACTACTCAGGCCACTACACCATTGAATGCTTTCATTTTACAGATCAGGAAAATTTAGACTTGCTAAGGGAACTGAGCTAAATCACACACACTATCTAGAGACTTCAGACTTCTACAGTTTAAACAATCACTTTTTTCCAGCCCTTTATGCTATGGGTCTAAAGCTAAAGCTGTATTTTCCCATGCACTAATAAGCTTAATTTCTAGCTGATAAAGTCTTGGTGGGAGGCCTGTGTTGTTTTGCCACACAGGAGACTAGGCTAGTGAGGACGTGTTGGTTGATTTGTTTAGAGTATGTTGCTTGGCTTTCAGGATGACCTTCAGATCTTGGAGGATGTCTCTTCTCTAGGAAGCGTCACCTGGCAAGAGAGTTAACACTTTCCCTCAAAGGAAGAGCTTGCATCAGGTCTGGGAGATTTAACAGCTCCCAACTGTGGCTTTACTTGATTGGCTGAGATAGCATAAGTTAAGCATCTGTATAGACTGGAATTAGAAGTCCTAAGCAGGGTTAAAAGTTCTCCCACTCCATTCCTTGTGCTAAAGGTATATAACACTAATGCATTTGTGGTGTATCAATGAAGGGGAACACAGCCCGCAGCATTCTTGAAAATGATCTTAGAATTCTTTCATGGACATTTTAGAAATGTTAAGTTGAAGCTTCACACTGCTCAAGGATAGAGGTGACTTTAGGGGCTTTGGCTGCTGAGGCCCGTCCTAGATACTCTGGGTGACACAGTAACAGAAAGACTGGCCTAGACTCCTGTAAAACCATGAATGACATTTGACTCTTTCTGCTTCGGGGTGAACTCACTCACTATGATCATTTCTAGTTCAATTCATTTGTCCTCAAATTTAGAGAATTCCTTGTTTTTAATAGCTGAGTAGTATTCCATAGTGTAAATGTACCACAGTTTCTTTATCCATTCTTCCACTGAGAGACACTTAGGCTGTTTCTATGTTCTGGCTATTATGAATAAGGCTGCTGTGAATATGATTGACCATATGTCTCTGTTGTGTGGTGGAGCATTTTGTAGTTATATTCCAAGGAGTGGAATAGCTCACTTATATCTGGACACTAGGCCAAAGGGCATGTCCCATGAAAGTCTTCACTTACCAGGAAAGTGGGACAGAGGGGAGGACATCCTATTGGGACTCTAGGTGAGAGAAGAATGGGAGAATGGGGAAATAGAAGGATCCAGAGGGTCGTAGAAACCTACAAGAAGAACATTATGACAGGCAGATCTGGGCCCAGGGGTCCTGCTGAAACTATGGCACTAGCCAAGGACAATATGTGCAGTAAACTTTGAACCCCTACCCAGATCTAGCCAATGGACAAGACATTCTCCACAGTTGAGTGGAGAGTGGGAACTGAATTTCACATGAACTCTGGTGCCCCATATTTGACCATGTCCCCTTGATGAGGAGGCCTGATGGCACTCAGAGGAATGATAGCAGGCTACCAAGAAGAGACTTTGCACCCTAGCATCATATTCAGGGGGAGGAGGTCCCCCTCAGTCTCAGTCATAGGGGAGGGGAGTAGGGGAAAGTGGGAGGGAGGGAGGAATGGGAGGATACAAGGGATAGGATAACAATTGAGATGTAATATGAATAAATTAATAATATATTTAAAAAAAAAGAAAAAAGAAAAAACAGACAAACGAACCAAAAAACCCAAAAAAACCAAAAAACAAACAAACAAACAAACAAAAAAACCCCAAAATCCAAACCAAACCAAACCAACAACAACAACAAAACAAAAAGTCAAAACAACAACAACAACAACAACAACAACAAAAACAAAAACCCATGAATGCCTTCAGGGTTTCCACTCCCATGACCTTATCTAATCTGAATTGTACCTCAAAAACTTCACTTTCAACTAACATTAAAACATGGATTTGGGTATTAAGTTTCCAATACAGAGATGTCTCAGGGAATGCATTCAAACTATAACAGCTATACCAAGGAATACCAGGCCATGGAATATCTTCCCACATTTAAATGGGAAAGCTATTCAGGAAAATTTACTGAATAGAGAGCTGTGAAATGCTAGGGTCTGGTTACTCTGGGAACAGCACAATGACTCTGAGTCTCCTGCCCACACGCAGTGCTTACGTTCCCATCCTTTGAATAAGTATAGTCCCGACAGACGCATGTAATTGAACACTTGCTTCATAGGGAGTGGCACTCTGAGCAGATGTGGTCCTGCTGGAGGAAGTATGTCACTGTGAGGGTGGCCTTTGGGGTCCTCTATGCTCAAGCTCCATCCAGCATGGAAGACAGTCTTCTCCTTACTGCTTAAGGATTAAAATGTAGGACTCTCAGCTCCTTCTCCAGTGCCATGCCCACTTGGATGCTGCCATGTTTCCTACCATGATGATAATGGACTAAACTAAACTGTAAGCCAGCCCCAGTCAAATGTTGTCCTTCATAAGGGTTGCCTTGGTCATGATGTTTCTTCACAGCAATGAAACCATAACTAAGGCAGTGCTCCTGAGAACACAATGCCCAGCTTAAATACTTGTAAGGGGCCTAAGTGGACACTCAGTATCACCCTCATTCTCTCATATCCTAATTTTACCAACTCTATCTCAAGCTTTCTGCTTCCTGATTGGTCAAAATGTGATACATTGTTCTACAAGCTCCCATCACTGAGGATGGGGCTCTGTTTGTCATGGTTTTCCTACTTGAAACCCCATAAGCCATGAGACAGAATAGTTCCTTCCTCAGTTAAATTTTTTTTTCTGTCAAGTATTCTGTTACAGTGATTAGAAAAGTAGCTAATACAACCTGGGCAAACTCTCCAAACTTTCCCCAAACTTTGTTTTCTTCTCTGTGAGAGGTGATAACAATAAAGGTCTTCAGAGACTGTCAAACAACATATACAAAGCATTTGAAATATGGTCTAGGACAATCTAGTACCAGAAATGCTCAAAGTCTGGTTTAATGAACTGATAAACTATCTTAGACAAATAAAACAGATAGAGGAGGAGATTAGGAACTCGACACAGTGGGTATTGTATTTGGTGCAGAGCCAGAGGTTTGTGACTATAATCATCTTATTACATTCCAATGCTTCCCCTTGTTTTCCAGGCATGCAAGTTCCCAAACAACTGCCTGCAGGTGGTGCTGGTCTTCCTGTTCATAGTGCCCCATTCCCATTGGTTTGTTTGTTTGTTTGTTTGTTTGTTTGTTTATTCTGAGTATCATTAGAAGCTTGTCTATGACATAATGTTTATTTTTGACTTTTATAATATTTTTCTCTTCTTTGGCATATAGGCTTCCTGAGAGTCTACAACACTGTAGACACCAACCATAAAATTTTTGAGTGAGTAAATAAGGAAAGAAAAGAAGGCATTGTAGGTATAAACCTTGGTTTTAGTGGTAAGTGATGCAACGTCATTATTTCTCAGCTGTGTGGTGTTTTACTTCCTTGCTTGGATATTAAGGTCAAACAAATAAATATAAATAAACATAGAGAATGTTGACTGTGAACACTTAGAGTCATCAACTACTACTGCTCTTTCTTGAGAAAGTACAGGGAAGGTATTAAAGAAACTGTAATGGCTGGTATGCCTGACTTCTGGACATTTGAAAAGAGAAGAGGAAAAGAACTGGCTAAAATTACACAAATTAGTTCAAGAGCACAAAGCTAGGGTTCCTTTTCTGTGTTTGTTCTTTACTATGATATCAATTCTTATATGACAATTTCATACACGAATATACTGAATTCTGGTTACTCTAACCCAACTCTTTCCAATTTTCCTGGACCTCTGTTAATCCTTGTTTCCTTACTAGTCTCTTTCTCACATCTGTGTGATCATGTTTTAACTTCTAACCTACTGAATTTAACCAGAGCTTCCTATGTCATCATTGTTTTCAAACTGTCTATTAGAGCCTTGAGGGATCACCCAAGGGCACATAGTGAAGACAATTGCAGCCTCTCCCTCAGAACCCACTAGTGCTCAAAGTTTTAGTGAGTTGGGGTATGGTACCATGAGTTGTCCCCAGTCTATGCTTTACTGATGACAGGTTCATCTTGTGCTGACAAAATTCAGTGCTCTTGAGATTATGACTTCAAAGGCTGTGCCATGCCCAGAACATAGCAGTTCATAGCCCCTCTATTTGTCTTCAGACTCTTACATTTTTTCCATCACTTTCCTATAATGTTTCCTGAGTCTTAGAGAGGGTGGCATAAGTGTCATTGTTTAGTCCTGAGCACTCAACTTTCACTCATTCTTAGTACCTTGGGCAGCCACAAGTCTCTGATTTCATTGTAGCTCATTGCAAAGCTTAGTGTAGAATTTGTCTGTGGGCATGTAAAAACAAACATTTAGAAGGCATTGTTTTGTCACATCTCTTAAACTAAAGAATTGCCTTAAGTTCACCCCTAAGACTTCTTCAGCTATGAGTTTTTAAAAACCAGGTTTACAATAATTGTCATGAATTTTCTCCTGTGAATCAGGCCACAAATACAATCATGGAGTGATTGTTATTGCTGTAACAGTATTGCCTCTACTGTACCAGTGGGTGCATAGTTCCTGGCAGGTTAAGTATTGTGTGAATTAATGTTTACAGTGAGCATTTCAATTCCTCTGAATTTTACTCAGGTCTACAACAGGGATCTGAGGGCCAGGTACTGCTACTCCTCTTAGTCCATAAAAATAAGAAAGCCTACTTAGCATAGTTAGTTTTGTGACTCTTAACTGTTGTGTGGTATACAAGGAGAAGAAAATCTTCTGCTTACACCATCTCTCCTTCAGTGTATTCCTGTGAGGATATTTAAACCATGAGGATGCTGAGGCTCCCAGCAGACCAGCACCTACTTAAGCTAATCTATCTGCAGGTCTAAGAGCTAAAGAGCACCCCAACCTCTGAGTCCAGTGCTAACGTCTCTATTGGCATCGACTGATTAGCTATGTGGAGAGGAGAAGACCGTGGAACTTTGGTAGCATTTCTTCCCTGAAATAAAACCCAGTCTAATATCTTTTTACCACTTCTACTTTGTTATCTCCTGGGAAAAACCAACTTTCTCAGAGTTTTTGATTTCTGTTATATGATATATGGGTTACCACAGTCTGTAAGACATCTGTAGTTAATGTAGGGGTGATCAATTCTAAAGCGATTGAAAAGGCAAGTATCTCTTTCTGGAAAAAGACAATTGTCTGTTATTGAATTTTATGATCCTCAAGACATCATTTTCCTGCAGTTAGCAAATGATGAATTGTTCAAGTACAGGTTCTGTTCAGAGGAAGCCTGGGTCATGAAGAAAGTAGGAGCTTCAGTAACTCAACACAATGTCAAATAGGCCAAGGAACCATGATGAGCATTTTGTGTGCATGGTGTATTCCATCATTTGTGTTTTATTTTTCCTTAATTAAAAATCATAATAGTTTATCTTAAGTTCTATGTTACTTATTCTTTTTATAAAAGTTTTTTTTTTTTATTTTATAAATAGCAACAAATGAGGCATGTGTTCTTTACTTTGACAGAACCTACTGCATATGCATTGGTACTTCTCCTATTTTGCAGGTGATTTGATGGACATTTGGTTTGTAGTTCTTGTAGCAAGTGGAATAGCATTTCATTGGAAGAGGGATACTGGGGAATCTGTTTTGATGTCAGAATGCTACAATGATGTTGGGTAAATCTCTGAAATCCATTAAGTTTCATAAACAGAAAGGAAGTATCTCACCATCTGAAGGCATTTGCAACAGCCCATTTACCTACCAAACAAATCATTTATTCATGTTTATTAAATATATACATCATGATTGTTGCTGCATATGGTAGTAGCCAAGGCAAATATTATAAGCTTTATTAGTCATTAGTTATTATAGAGAGAAAAAATGTTTTTCTAAGTTGAAAATTGCAGGGTGTGTAGAGGATACACTTTAAGGTTATGTTATCCAGTCTAGCACTCAAGAGATGAAAGGAAGGGTTGAGACTTGAAGGTTGAATAGTGAACTGTGGACAAAGAAAGAAAAACAGCATACCAGACACAGAGAAAAACATGTTCTATGGCTTAAAAAGAAGAAAGCAAGGAATTTCTGAGGAACTTAAAGCAGTATAGCTAGAAATAGGGGAGAGGGTAGTGAAAAAAAGAACTGGAGCTGGAGGTATGAAGAGAGGCCACGTTATGAGGAGATGTGGAAGGCTCATGAGGTCACTAATTATGTTAGGACTTTTTATCCTAGAGAACCAAACTATTTTCTTCTGAGTCTGTCTCTTCAGCTATTCAAGGAGAATCCGGAAGAATCGCAGAAGCTGGTCCAAAGGACTGACGGGGTAGTGTGGTGAGATTCAGAGATAGCATAGTAAGAATGGGAGGATACAAGGGATGGGATAACCATTGAGCTGTAACAAGAATAAATTAATAATAAAAAAATTTAAAAAAAATTAAAAAAATTATATGGTACTGGTACAAAAGCAGACTAGCAGACTAGTGAAACAAAATTGAAGACCCAAATATAAACATGTGTAACTTCATCTACTTAATATTTGACAAAGATGCCAAAAACATCAGCTGGATAAACGAACACATCTTCAACAAATGGTGCTGAGAAAACTGGGTATCCACATGTAGATGAATGAAGCTACACATAACACACACACACACACACACACACACACACACACACACACACACACACTACCTTGCACAAAAACTAACTCCAAATGGTCAGAATCCTAAGCCTGAAACCAAAAACACTGAAGCTTCTAGAAGAAAACAGAAGAAAGCAGTGCCCTAAATAATGTGGGTACAGGAAAGGATGTCTTAAATAAGACTCTATTTGCCCAGGAATTAAGGCCGACAACTAACAAGTGGGATGCCATGAAACTGAAATGCTGAAGCACAGCTTAAAAGAAACAATCAGCTGGGCGAAGAGAAGGCTCACAGAGTGGGAGAGGATCTTTGTCAGCTTTATATCTGACAGAGAATTGGGGATATATCAAGAGCTCAAAAAGCATAGAGTTCCCGCCACCCCACACCCTCAAAACCAAAACCCAAAGCCCAAATGCCCCACTCTAAAAATGGGCCTGGGACATGAACTGAAGAGTTCTCAAGAGAAGGGGGGGGGAGGGAATGTTGAGACTTTTATAGACTTTTGAAAATATTAATCTCTAGTACCACATGACTTAGGTATGATGGTAGTATTCAGGAAATAGAGTCAGGAGGATCGAGGAGCTCAAGGTCATCTCCAGTTACATATCAAGTTTGAAGCTATCCTGAGCTACTTGTGAGCCCGCCTTAAGCAAGCAAGCAAGCAAGCGAGCGAGCAAGCAAGCAAGCAATCAAGCAAGCAAGCAAATAACCCAGCCAGCCAGCCAGCCAGCCAGCCAGCCAGCCAGCCAGCCAGCCAGCCAGCACAGGTTAGTAATGTATTTAACAGGATAAATTACACTTAAAATAGAAAACAAACCCACCTGGGTGAGCTCCGTTTGTGTAAGGTGACTTGGCTACAGTTTGTGGTATCATTTGCCCGAAATGCTGATTAAGGGCATCTGAGAAATTAGAACTCAGCTTCCAAATGAGTTTCCCAGAAACTAATTCTTAGCAAACTTGTATTAGTAACTATGGAAAACGTTGCCTAGGTGACTTTTAAGCACAAAGACAGTTGTAGCGAAACTGTTACTCAGGGCTCTTAAAGAGACTTGATGTATGTCCCTGAAAATCTAGGCCATATCATAGTGTAATGCAGACACTAAGTCTCACCAGTTTCCAGTTGAAGTTTTGAGGACAATTGAGTGAAGAAACCTTTCATAGTACATTCTTCAGTTATTTTACAGAACTTTTAAAGGAACAAGAACCTATCTTACTATGGTAATTGCTCATGTGGACATGAATAGAAAAATCTTTCTCTGTCTTTTTGGTGTGTGTATATGACAGGAATATACTCTCCATTTGTGTGTGTGTGTGTGTGTGTGTGTGTGTGTGTCTACACGCACAAGCACGCATCTGACTAGGGGCCACCTGCTACCCCTGTCCTTTGCTGTGGGGAAATGAATATGCTCATTTCTTCCTCTATTAATGTCAAAGTCTTTGGCTCCTCTCCAATTCCAGTGCTTGTTTTAAATTGGAGCAGAGAATATGAGGCATGCCTTCCCACACAGTCTAAAAATTCCTTTTTAAAAGGATTATCTACACTCTAGTGCATAAACTTAAAAAAGAACCCACACTCATTTCTGTTTTCCTGGTCCATCCAGATTGATTATAAGTGGTCAAGCTGCAAAGGCTGGCTTTGTGTGGGTGAGCTGTTCTCAAGGGATGGCTTAGAGAGTCTCATGATAGTGCACTGCCTATGGAAGTCTCCATTGGCTTTCTCTGCAGGCTTATACATAATATGATATAATAAGACTCTCCTTAAAAACAGGCTTTCTCTTCCCTGGGGAAGAGTGGAACCAAATGAATTCACTCAACAACATATGCCAAACATCTACTGTATGCAGTGGTATGTGTAAGGAGTGGTAAATTGTAATGAGTACCAATGAAAAGTTACGCTCCTCCCCCAAACTATCAGCTGTCAGTAGTTTTTACTAAGCCCATCTCCTATCCACACTGGAATGAGACTGGCTTGATCTAGTGCAGGCAACCACTGCTGTCCTGAGTTCATGACTGCAACAGTCCTGTCATGTCAAGAAGACACTGTATTTTTGCTTCAGTTCTGCCCACTTTCTGGCTCTTAAGTTTTTCTGTCCTCTCATCTGCAGTGTCTCCTGAGACTCTCGAGGTGGGGATGGGATGCAAATGTCTCGTTTATGGTGGAGTGCTACACAAACACCTGTCCTCTGCCCTCGGATTAGTTGTGAGTCTCTGTATTAACCTATGTCCACTGCATAAAGAACATTTTAAAAACTTTTATTGTACGGTAGATTTAAAAATTTATCTTACAGTTTTTTTTTATCTTTTTAAGTTAAAAATAGATTTTTAACACAATATATTCTGAAATTCTCCCCCAACTTCTCCCAGATCCTCTACACTTCCTCTCCCATCCAAATCCACATCCTCTCTTTCAATAAAAACAAACAAGCATCTAAAAATAACATAAAATAAATTAAGATAAAACAAAACAAACCATAATAAGACAAAAACAAACAGAAGAGAAAGAACCAAAGAAAAGGCACACAAACACATATCTATGCATAGACACACGTACACACACACAGAAATCCCATAAAAACACAGAACCTCTTGTGAGGCACTGGGAGACAAAGAATCATCAAAAATGTCAGTGTGTTCCTTTTACTTTGGCCATCTATTGCTGGGTATATAGTGGTTTCTAGAGCTGGGAGACTGAGTTGTAGAAAACTAAGTTTTTACTTGCCAGTATCATAGATGCTAGTTAGCAGAGGTGAAGGCTCTAGATTGGCACCAGCTTAATCTCTCCACGTCCATTGAGTTGTGTAGGTGTTGTCTTCAGCAATAGGGCCTTACCATCAGTTTGTGGAGAGCAACCAACACCCTTGGCATAAATAAGATTTTATAGAAAATTCAACACACCATTCTATATCTAAACATAGGCTAATTTAAAAAGCAAAGTAACTTAAAATGTATTTAATAGTTAAATGCATAAGCATGGCATAGTCATGTTACTGTGGACTTACTGTCTACAAAGTCAGGTCATCCCTATACTCATGTGGTAGAGATTAAAATACATACAGAGAGAGTCGTTAATTTCCTCAAATGGTGAAAATTTCTTTGTAAATTCCTCAGCCTAACAAAATACATTTTCCACCATTTACATGCAAGTTGTATTGCATGTAATTTCATTTATATTATCACTGCGAAAAGTCACCTGTTTGTTCTAAAACAACTTCCACATTCGTAATGACAATGGTAAAAGGATAAGGCTTTAATTTTTGTGATGTCTGAAGGCCACTTGACAATCACAGGAGGGCTCAATATTTTTGCTTGTTAGACATCATGTTATGGCTTTATTGACTGTTGTCTCCTAAATACTGGTAACAACAATTAATTGGTAGTGTCCCTTACAAGTTAAAAAACCTAACAGTTCCCAGGGAGCTGGGCTTGGAAGTATATGCTTATAACCTTAGCACTTGGGAGGCTGAGACAGGAGGATAATAAATCAAAACTAGACTGGGTACGCAGAGAGTTCAAGGTGATTATAAGCTTGAGGCAGCATAGAGGAATGCTAATTCAACACATAGCAGTTCTGCCAAGAGGTCACGTCTAAAGACCTTCTAGGTCTGTGTTATCTGGCTGACAAGAGATCACATCCAAATATCTTCTAGGTCTGTATGATCTGGCTGGAATAAAAACACACTTTTAATCCAGGAGACAGAGGCAAACAGATCTGAATTCAAGGCCAGCCTGGTATAGAGCAAGTATCAGGTAAAGAAAAGCTTAGGCTCAGGTGTGGAAGTACATGCCTTTTATCCCAAATGAAGGTAAAGTTAGTTTGTAGAAGGAAGCATCCATGTTTGGAAGTGATGTCTAATTGAGTGGCAGAAAAGGTGATGAGTCAGAGAAGATTTGACAGAATAGGATACGCCCAATGCTCATGAGAAGAGAGAGGCAAGGGAAGCCACTTAAAAGGCAGTTTTACAGAAAGGAGGCAGGTTTTACCAGGACACTAATAGAGAAACAGGTTGCAGAGAGAGAGAGACCTCAGGTGAAGACAGAATGAGGCAGAAAATGAGAAGCAGCCAGGATATTAGAGCAGATGGCTGAGTTAGTTTGAGGCCAAGCAAAGCCATTCTGGGTTGCGAGAGAAGCCAGATCAAATAAGTCACCTGGGAGAAGAATTTGAGCCAGAACAGCTGAGTTGAACCAGCCAGCCCAGAGCTCAGAAAGAACAAGTAAGGGTGAGCTCATTAAGCAGACTATCTTAGAGGTTGAAAACATTCTAGGCCTAGGTTAGGTTATAAGGAAGCTGGAAGCTTCCAGGACTGGGCCTAGGTTAGCAGAAAGAGGCAGTGAGCCTCCCAGACAACAATTGAGTCAGGAGAATAAAAGTTACTTTAACAAGGCTGAGAGAACCAAGCATATTCAGGTGCCATGTGATGACCCAACATAGAGACAGGGGGAAGGATGAGAAGAAAAGATGGAGAGGCCAAGGCAATCCCTAAGCCCCAAGATTCCAAGTCTCTGAAGCTCCAAGTCATTCCAGGAGGGAAGAAACTCTCAATTATGCATACAAAGGGATCACTAGACACTGTAGTATGGAATAGAATTGTAGCACCAAGTGACTAAGGTATGGCCTCCATGGAGAACCACAGCATCGCTTGAGAAATTATGAGAAAGACAACTTTTTGGGATCCATCTTGGACCTACTCATGTCTAATGTCTGTCATAGTCCCTTTAGGATGGTAACTTACAAGCCGTAGAATTTTTTATTTTGCAATTTTAAAATTATATTTCCAGTATATTTAAAAATTCTCCCTCCCTCCCTCCCTCCCTCCCTCCCTCTCTCCCTCCCTCCCCCCTCCCTCTGTATCTATCATCTATCTATTTATCTATCTATCATCTATCTATCTTCTATCTATTTATTGTGTCAGGAAGGTGCTACACTTCCCACAATCGAGGTCAGAGGAAAACTTTCATTAGTTATCTTTTTTTCAACCTTGTGGCTTCCAGGGACCAAACTCAGATGTCAGGCTTGGCTTTTATCACTGAGCCATCTTGCCTTCCCTAATATGATGTTTTAGTGCATACAGTTGTGAGATCAGAAGAGATAGCAAGCATGAAGAAGGGTATTTTTTTTTTTTAGGTTAGAGCTCAATGTTATGAGCTTGCTTATGGAATTTCCATACAGGTGTGTGTTTCATGCATACTGTGTTCTCATTCGTTCCACTTCTGCGGCCTCCCCTTGCCTCCTGCACCCTTCTGGCCGACTGTCCTCCTCCTCCTGCCAGAGAGTCCTCTTCTTTGCTTTCCTATGACATGCATTCAATTATCCTCTTGTCGCCCCGCCCCCATAAAGCATTTTGAAAACAGTAAAAGTGCCTATGGCTGCTAGTTTCTGGGGCTTTTACCATCCTCTGAGCTAGTCACTAAGCACACTCATTAGGTTGCCCAATACCACTTTCAGAGTTTTATTACCACAAAGTGATTATCATTGTTTTCTCAAACTACCTGGCAGTTATTGACAAACTATTGTCACCACTTTTCTCATTTTCCATTTTTAAAAACGTATTCTTGGGAAATATGTATTACTTGGTTAATTGAGAAGTAGAATAATTTGCCATAAATTAAAACTACATTAGGGGGCTAAGGCTGTGGCTCAGGTGGCAGAGTGCTTCCTAGCAGGCATTTAGTCCTAAAAATTTAGTCTTTAGTAGCCCATAAATTGCACATGGTGGCATACACTGTAACACTAGAACTCTAGCAGTAGAGGTAAAAGTGTAAAGAAGTTCAAGGACATCTGCAGCCGACAGTGAATTCAAGGCTATCTTTGGATGTATGATATCATGTCTAAAAATATGGTAAGTACATGAAATAACATGTAGTTATTAAATTTAAAGTCCCTGCGCCTTCCTGAAAATCTCATTTACCTCTTCTCTTGTCAGGCTACATGGGTCCAGTCACTCTAACACACTCTGGGCTGTGGCAGAACATGCAGAAGAGACAATGATTTACATAATGATTGCTACTGGGCTTTCTTGTGATAAATAAGGAAGCTAACCATGCAACTCCCATTCCATTTGCTGGCATAAGTGGTTGTTTCAAAAGTGCAAACTTAATTTTATCTCCAGGAAACACATATCCACAGGAACACAGAGAAAAAAAATTCAGAGAAAATTAAAGGTTAAGTGTATCCATTTAATATGATGACAGTCCCCGAAAATACAGGTTTCTCTAATGAAGTGATTAAATAAGAATACGCAAAGTACCCGTCTAGCCCTTCTGGGCTGAGTGGGTCCTTAGAGATGATGTATTTCCATTAGGTGGAAGTTAAATTGCTATAACAAAGAGACCTCAAAACACAACCCTCACCTTTCCTTTCAGGGTGAGGACTGGACTTATTTTATGCCATCAGCGAAGCTCTCTAGTAAGCTCTTGCATCCTGCTGAGTGTCTGCATTACCCACATGGCTCAGTTGGTAGAAAAAGGAGAAGAGAGAAAATGGAAAAAGCATATCTGTTGTTTCAAAGGCTCCAGCACAGAATGCATGTTCATGAACCAAATACTATGACTAAAAACTTGTCTGCATAGCCACCCAAAGCAACCTGTGCTCTCTATAGAATAAGGAGAGAATTCATTTTGAACAAGCAGAGGTCTGTTCCACATGCGCCTACACTTCTCCTTACTAAGGGGAAGAAGTAAAGCCGTGGAGGTAGCTCAGTTTGCAAAGCACTTGTGTGAGGACCAGCCCTAGCACTCACAATCTAAAGGTAGTGTTGTGAGTGTATAGTCCCAATGCTGGGTGAGTGTCCCTGGGGCTCCCTGGCCATCCAATCTAGCTTAATTGGTGAGTCTCAAGCCAAGTAAGAGACTCAAGAAACAATGATTGATGGCTTCTGTCCTCTCACCTCCAAATGCCTATGTATACGTGTGTATATGCATGCACACACAAATATGCAAACATACATACCCTCCCCAAATAAAGAGGAAGAAATAAAAGCCCATGGAACAAAACAACTTACGCCTACCACCAGGCCACCCTGCCCTCCCAGCATCCTCTTAGTAGTTGTCTACTGAATGCTATGCATTGTTCCTGGCCAGGAGACAAGATGGACAAGGCAGAATAAAGAAATGGAAAGAAATATAATAACCTCTATATCACAAAAAGAAGGCCAATGAAACAGTAGGAGAGAGGTATCCATTTTAGGCTCTTACTGTATGCCACCTCCTTTGCCCATCTCAGTCTTCTGTTTCCCTGAGGTTCAGAGGAGCACTGAGTGGAGCATCAGCTATTGCTAAAGCAGGACACCAAGTGTAACCAACCACGCACTTTCTCTCTCCATGCTTAGCAAGGTCTGAATGGCTTCAACTTGCTGGTGGAAGCTAGCAGATTTCGTTCAGTATCAGAAGTTTGAACTTGCCCCAAATGAACATTGCTAGCAAACAACCAGTGATTATCAGGTGCCTGATGTGACAAGATTTTGATGCCTTAATTTAGTTCCCAGCGGGAGGATTACATATCACATAAAACTGCCTAGTGTCATAAAGAAAAAAGAGGACTGTGTATAGAGGCTGAAGTTGTAGGGGAGATCCAGGAGAAGCAGGGGAGATCAAGAGTGAGTTTGAGGCCAGCGTGCTGTACACAGAGTGGTTCCAGGACAACCAAGACTACACAGAGAAATCCTGTCCCGAAAAACAAAAACAAAACAACTCCCCAAACCCCCCCCCCCCCCGAGAAACAGAGAGAGAGAGAGAGAGAGAGAGAGAGAGAGAGAGAGAGAGAGAGAGAGAGAGAGAGAGATCTGTTTAAATCTGTACCTCATTTTAAAATTGCATTATTTGGTTTGTTGATGTCTAGTTTTTTGAGTTCTTTATACGTTTTGGATAATCAGCCCTTTGTCAGATGTGAGGTGGGTGAAGAAGATCTTTCCTCATTCTGCAGGCTGCTGTTTTGTCTTTCTTTTTTATGGCATCTTTTGCCTTATTGAAGCTTTGTAGTTTCATAAGGTCCCATTTATTAATTGTCAATCTTAGTGCCTGTGCAACTTATGTTCTGTTCAGAAAGTTGGCCCCTGAGCCAAGGTATTCAAGGCTTTCCCCTGCTTTTTCTTCTGCCAGGTTTGGTGTGTCTGCTTTTATGATCCACAGGTACTTGAGATTTGTGCAGAGTGATAGTTATGAATCTATCTGTATTCTTCTACATGCCTACATCTTGTTAGACCAGCACCATTGTTGAAGACGCTTTCTTTTTTCATTGTATAATTTTGGCCTTTTTTTGGGTCAAAAAATCAAGTGCCCATAGATGTGTGGATTTACTTCTTGGTCTTTGATTCAATTCCATTGATCAACCTATCTGTTTTCATGCCAATACCATGTGGCTTTTATTACTATTGCTCTGAAGTATGGCTTGGAAATCAGGGTTGGTGATACCCCCAGAAGTTCCTTTACTGTACAGGATTATCTAGCAATCCTGGTTTTTCCATATAAAGTTGAGCTCTTTCAAGGTCTTTAAAGAATTGCGTTGAGATTCTGATGGGAATTGCATTGAGTCTGTAGATTGCTTTTGGTAAGATGGTCATTTTTTTTTTTTGGCATGTTAAACCTACTGATCTATGAGCATAGGAGATCTTTCCATCCTCTGATAATCTTCTGAATTTCTTTTTTCAAAAACTTGAAGTTCTTGTCATACATGTCTTTCCTTGCTTGGTTAGAGTTAGATATTTTGTAGCTGTTGCAAGGGGTGTTGTTTTCCTAATTTCTTTCTCAGGCAATTTATCATTTGTAGATAGATGGGCCACTGATTCTTTTGAATTAATTTTGTATCCAGCCAGTTTGCTAAAAGGGTCTATCAGCCGTAGGAGTTCCTGGGTAGAATTTTGGAGGTCACTTATGTATACTATCGTATCATCTGCAAATAGTGATATTTTGACTTCTTCCATTCTAAAATTATGGTTTTTTTTCTCCATGATCCAAGGGAGTTAGTTCCATGCTTTGTATTGGACAATCAGAACTTTGACTCTCTAGCCACCTGCACCATCACATGTGAGAGTACTAAAAATGCCATTGCAAGGAAAACCAGGATTACTGTGGGTGGACAGCAAAGGCCTACTTCTAGGTTACCTCTGCTCCACTCTTTAAACAGTTTTCCCTTTGTACCATTTCTATTGCTGTTATCTGCATTATAGAGCATATAGGGGACTGGCTACCCAATATCTATTGAGAATAGACGATGTGTCAGGAAATGTGTAGTGGTTTACATTCACCAGTGTTTATTCTTTACTGCACATCTAAAAAAGGAACTATTAAATACAGAACAAAGTCAACACTGCTGGAGTAAAACCTCCTAACACAGTGCCTGATGCTCAGTTTATTAGATTTCCACAGAAGGTAGAAAACACGAGAGTTTAACACCAGGAACAGTGAAATTAGCGTGTAATGGACTCAATGCAAGCTGGGACTAGAATGACGCTGGTTGGCAATACTAATGCTGGTGAGCCTATCTGAATTTAAAGCCTTGCGACTTAATGTTTAATTAGGAAGAAAAAAAGAAAAATTGACATGAAAGGATTGCCTTAGGACAAGGGTTACTAGAAGTTTTACATGTGTTCACAGTGTTTGATAAAAGCATCCTCTTTCGGACAGGTTCATTAATTCCCCACCTTTCCTAGATCCAGAGGACAGAAAGCTGTTATCTCCCCAAATGGGGGGTTTCCTCTTTAGTTCTATTAAGCCACTTCCCGGAGGAGCCAGAATTTACGTCAGCTCTTTTCTCTAATGAACAATAAAGTCTTAATTTCTCCATCTTCTTCAAGATGCTAATGTGATAGGTTTTTAAAAGGTCCCGTTGAATTCCCAAGTCAGTGATTTGTGTTTCACTTTTTCTTTGTTAACAGGAGGTCATGTAAACATTTCAAGAATCAACTCAATCTGCAAGTCCACCATTGTTTCTCTTTATGAAGTATTCCATCTGAGTTAATTCACCACTGTTTGTTTAGCCATTCTTCTATTGTTGTCCATTTGGGCTTTTGCCAATGGCTAATTATTACAAATGGGCTTTAAAAGTGGGCTGGTGGTAGATAGCTGCGAGACAGGCTCATCATTGCTCTGTTATCACACTCCCAGGATGCAGGCGTGCTCTGCCTTCCTCCTCTTCTCCCTCCTAATGGTGTCTGATAAAAGCATTCGAGTTCTGAAAACATTCCATATGAAGTCACTCTCAGTTTGTTCTTTACTCTTTTTCCTCTTCAAGGCTGTCAGTCAAGAAACTTGAGGAGTACACCAATTAATCTTCACAGAGTTGCTAATCAAATATCACACGCATACACCCTATTTTGGCTTCAGTCAATTTTCAATAAGCTTATTCCTGTTTCTCTACTGATGTGTTATTTTACTGAAAATAAGCAGTTTGGGATGGGTCAGTGAGATGGCTAAGTGGGTGACTGTCCAATGTGTGAGCCTGATGACCTGAGTTTGACCCTGGGGCCCATATAAAGGTGGGAGGACAGAAGGAACTACATAAAGGTGTCCTTTGAGCCGTACATGCGTGTTGTGTTGTGTCACACGTGTGCCCTCACACACCCACAATAATAAATAAAAGTAAAATAAGAAGTTAGGAGAAACTTTAAGTGATTTAATGTTTATAATTCAGTGTCATGATATAAAACATAAAAATATACATATGGATGGAGTACAATGCTTACTCCCCAAGAGGCACCACTATCCTGAATATGCATTATATGGAAGATGGAAAATCCAGAACGCAGATGCGACAGAGAAAAAGCGTCAATCTCCCAGCATTCTCTTCCATCACCAATACACGACGTGTTCTCCTCCGAGTCCCTCTCTGTGGATTGCTTTCTGCATGTAGTTATTTTGAACAGTCTTAATAATTTAAGAATATTTTTAGGATGCATGGGAGATAGAAGGAATTCAGGGCAGCCAGAGCTCTCCTGTAGAATTATTTCCATGGACCAGTCTGTCTTGGTCTCTTTTTATGGTAGATGACTCTGACAAAGTCCCATCAAATTTTTTTCTTTTCTTTTTTTTTTTTTTTAATTTTCAGTACCTAGGGTCTCACATGTGCCAGGTAAGTGCTCTCCTACTAGACTCCATCTGCAGCCTTAAGCCTTTGATTTCTATGGGGCTTCCCACATCACAAGTCCTTTAAAGTTTATTTTAAAATCATGCTTCTATACTGCACATCAATACAATTAGTTAGGGACTAGGTTGAGAGTGTGGTCCTGACCACTTTGGGAGCTTCTGTCTGAATCACTGTGATAGGACTGGGTTTGAGATGAGTTATGAAAGGCAGGAGTTCTTTACTGGAGATTCTCTGGGCAGAGTGGAAGGAGGGACAGAAATGTTCGAGGAAGACTTTTTGGCCAGCTCCTTTTATTTCACATGTCTACATGTTTGTGGTGATGGGACCAACAGCCTCAGCCTTCTAGAATGTGGTAGATCAGAGGGCCTCAGTAAGCTGTCAGGGCTATGTGTGATCTGCCACCTCTCCAGGCTCCTCTGTAGTGGTCATTTGAAGATTGTGAGAAGACCCCCAACCCCCCTGAACTTTACTCTCTCCATTGGTCAGCACAGGCCTAAAGCCCTCTTTCTAGCTGTCCTCTCATTGTATGGCCTTCGGTAAATAATACACATCTTCTAACTCCATTTCCTTCCTTGAAAAACATTAGCAGTAGGTGCAGGGTTTTATTTAACATACATTTGCCAGACATTACTTTAAACACTTATAATTGATGATGTCATCTCACTATTCTTAATAGCCTTGTTAAAGAAACACTATTATTCTCTCTTATGAATACATGAACAGGCAAAGAGAGACTGACTCACCAGACTATGATAACCCAGCTGTATGGTGAAACCCAAAGTCACATAGACTGCCTCTAAAGCCCATGTCAAGAAAACAATCACTTAATGTGGGACCAGTGGTCAGTAATAGTAACCAACACTGACAACAGTGCCAATATTATGGTTAGTGTACCATTCGAAGGCATGCATGGGCAGTATAGTTGAGCCTAAACACCAAGAGAATCTTTATTTTTATTTTATTTTTTTGGTTTTTCAAGACAGCCTTGGCTGTCCTGGACTCACTTTATAGACCAGGCTGTCCTCGAACTCTCAGCGATCTGCCTGCCTCTGCCTCCCTTAGTGCTGGGTGTGTGCCACTGCATCCAGCCCAAGTGAGACATTCCTCACCTTTATCCATTTCTATGCCACCCCCCCCCCCCCCGAGTCCACAGGCAGAGATTTCAGTCACTGTTCTTCTGTATAGCTTGAGATCATGAGGCATCTTAACTGACCTCTCTGCTTCACTTTCTTCATCTAAGAAGGTGGAGTGACTATTACTTAACAGGGGTTGCAAAGGATTTGACCTTCATGAAGTTGTAGACTATCCCTAGCCATGTTAACTGCTCAACACACAGTGGTGAGAATTTTTATTTTCTTGTCACTGTCCCTGGAAGAGCCTGCTTGCCTGGGTGCAGAGGAACGGGAGGCCAGCTCTGGCTCCAGATGGCTGCTATCTTCTGTTCCCTTGCTGCCAACTCAGCAGTGTGTGCTTGGGAGAGACGGGACAATAGTGGGAGGGGGGGAAAGGAGGGCAGTCTTTGCGGGCCCACATGGCTCTTTGTTCCATAAAAAGCTTGGAATCAGACTGCCAGAGCGGCCTGGGTATTTTTGTGTCTTTTCAGCTTCTATTTCAAGTGCAAAGTTGGCGTGGGAATGTTTTCTTTTATTTCAAGCCATAAGTAGTTGTTGGGTAACAGCTGTTTTTAAAGATAATCTTCGAGGCACTGAGATGTGGCTTGGAGAAACAACTTTTTAGAATTAAAAAAAATCTTCTTTATTTATTACCTGCCTTTATTTTTTCTGCATGCACTTAGGCGGTCGTTCCCCTGAGAAGCCTCATCAGACTTAATTCTTGCCTTTCAGCACTAGTTGAAGGCACTCCACTCCCTTCCTGACACCTCTCACTCACAGGAGAGCTCTCCTTGATCCCCTCTGACAAAGTGACTGGCATTCAGATGGGCTTGATTGATGGTTGTCTCTAAGGAAGCCATTCTTCACCGTGACCTTGAGTTTGACCTTGGATTCTGTAAGGAGTCAGGCCTTTCTCATTGTTCTAAAGAATAAAAGAATGATCAGGGAAGCTTCTCTTTGACAACATTTAGGCATTCTATTTCTTTGGGGGAAGACTCTAAGTTGGGGTGAGAGTGTTGGGGAGAGTGGGAGGGAGGTTGGGGTGGGGCGGGGAGGCAGAGGATCGTGTCTTGACCACACCTAAACAGAAGCCAGGAAGAGATCTCTGTTCTCTGGCTCTCATAGAACACAGACAGAATCTTAGCTGAATCTCTCGGTCTCATTCCTCCCACGGCTTATTTCTGGCCATTTTTTAATTTTTATTTTCTACCAAGTTGAAATATATTAGAAAAATTCCTTTATGTTTGAGTTACCCAGTCCTGCCAAATTGAATCTGTTGTTTGCCACTACAACCCTTAATTCTTCCTAGTATAGTGTGAACACAGCAGGAATTTCAGAGATGTTTATAAACTTCAGTTTCTTGAAATTTCATGATTTATGCCTCCTCAGCTCTTTGGAGTCTGTTTTGGTACCAAAGTCAGCTTTCCACCCATTTCCATTCTGTTTTCATGCCATAAACACCACTTCTTTCCTGCTACAAAGATGGATGAGCATATGACTTTCTCTGGGCCAATGAGATTCAGACTAGGGAGTTTTGGATTTATGAGGAAGGAAGATGGTCCCACATAACTAAAGTTGTTTTTTGCTTTTTTCTTTTGTTAGGGTTGCTAAGCTGGTACCCTCTAAAGAGGACTTTCCCTGGGACCATCAGGAAGGAGAGTTGATCTGAGAATCACATCATGTAGAGGAAAGAAAAGCTGACAGCTGAATAGAAGAAATACCTGAAGGGACATTGCTTGGAGATGTGGGTTGAACGGTGCCCAGTGGTAACCTTAACTCCTGACGCAGATGAAACTGGTACCATCCACCAAAACAACTGTGTGCGCGTCTCATATTATGTTAGCTTTGCTGGGATGTCAGTAAACGTAGTATTAATACAGCCTGAGAGGCTTAAAATAACCCAGAGGTTAGATGTCCCAATTCAAATACAGGGCTGTGGCTAGGACCACACTCCTCTTATAGACTGGGTTGTGCCTCCCTTGATATATTGAAGCTATAACTTTCTTTTGCAAAGTAGCGTTCTTTATTTTTGAAAATGTCATATGCACATTCAATGAAATATGATCATATTTATCCAAAATTACTCTTCCAAACATTTCCCCTCCCAACTTCCTTTTCCCCCTCCTCTGATAGTCTAAGTCCAGTTAATGCTACCAATATATGCAGAAGTGTGATCATCCACAGGAGCATAAACAGTCTATCAGGGCCCACGCTTTAAAAATAGAATGATTCTCCTTTCCCCAGCAACTTTACACTGCCTGGAGGTCATCTATCTCATCTATGCCGGGATTTTGCCTGGCTCTGTATTGTTCAGGCCTTCTGTCCAGTAAACAGCGTTTTCTGGCATCCTGACCTTGTCTTGTAACTCTTACATTCTTTTCATATTCTCTTCAGTGATGCTTCCTGAGCTTTGGTGATGGTGGTTTGATATAGGTGCCTATTTAGAGCCAGGCACTCACTGTCATAGTATCAATATTTTGAGCGTTTACACACCTCTCCACTGATTGCTACCCACTGCATACAGTAAGCAGCTTTGCTGACAAAACTTGAGCAACCAGGTCTATGGGTATACACATAAATACTTAGAAGGCAATTTGACAGTGTCACCATTTACCAAAAATAATAATAGTAGGCTCTAACGGAGGGCCTATCTCCCCCCAGTCAAGGGCTACTGATCATGATTACTGTACCAGGCACAAATTTCCTTCCTGTAGATCATGTCTCAAGCCCAGCCAGACAGTCTTTACTCTATAACACACATGGTGCTGTTGTGCCAGACACGACTTGCCTGGCAGGTTGGTACTGTGGTGTGCAGTGCCAGTTCTGAGTGGGACCACCAACTTCTTCCCCTCAATCCCTTCTGTTTGCTGCCTTCTGATTCCATGGGGCTAGCCAGCAGAAAGCTTACCTATTGTTTTGTTGACTTCTCCATAGCCTACAGCTAAATGTAGGGCACTTTCAACAAAATGTATCTTGCCATGTAGTTATGGTGGGTAACCAAGGGCAACAGTAATAGCTTATGTTGTCTTGGAGACTTCTGGGGTCTTCTTGACCTGTAGGGTGTTCGGTGCTCTGTACTGTAATTTTCATAATTGCTGATCTCTTCTAATAGCAGCCCTGACTCTGAATGTGACTATGTTCTGAAACAGAATCAATATGGAACTGATCAAGGTTAAATAAGCTTATAAAATGAGATCTTTATCAGACAAGATCAACATCCTGAGGTGGAGAAACCTCACAGGACTCTTCCCCTCATCTATTCTGCAACCAGCAAGAACGTTGTCACGAGAGACCAATTCCACGGATCTTTACTTGGCTTTGTGGACTCCAGAACCGTGAGCAGATGCAGTTCTGCTATTTAATCTGTCCATTTAGTCCACTTTGTTGTATCCTCTGGAGCTAACTGATCTACTCCCTCTGAACCCACTAGATCAGAGTCCTTCCTTGCTCCTTCTGGTTCGGGCAGCTCCGGTTCCTCTCAGTGCAGTGACTTCTGTACTGTGCATCTGCTTCTGTCGTCACATCTTACCCCTTATACTCCACGTTACTCGGATCTTAGGTGAGCAATATTGACCGAAAGAGCCCTCTGCTCCATGTTAACCTCTTAACTAAGTATGGTTGTAAATATACATACTTACAAATGCACACACATGCCAAAGGAGGTACTGAGTGCTATGTGCCATTTTGTGCGACAGAATTCAGTCCCACAATGAAACTGTGAAGTAGGCCTGGTTATTATCATCATCCCTGACTGTAGAGGAGAGAAGTGAGACCCAAAGGAGTCATTTTCTCTAGGCCTTACGATAAGTGAGGATTTGTGTGCTGGTCTGAACTCATGAAATGTGAAGCTTCATTCCCGTAATTCTGCAGGCACTTCACCCGGAGACAAAGTCCGATCAATTCCCTAATTCGGTTGAGCTGGCTTGACTAGGGTTTCTGTCTTTTAAACCACTCAGCCCCCATACCATTAGCTGCTTTCCTGGGTCTAAGCACTTACTGAACCCCACATGGGTGGAGTCAGCCCAAGGGCTTCACTCCAACAGGCCTCTGGGGGGTGGGGAAATCTACTGAAGGTTCTAGAATTACATCTTCCCTCTCACGGCTCTCCTTTCCACATCGATATTTTTGTGCATCACTTGCTGGCTTTTAACTAGGTTAGGAAGAAGCCAAGTAAGTAAATCAATACAGAGGGAGTCATGATTTATAGACTGTAATTTTCTTAGGGTTCTTTTTTTTTCTTTTTGAAACAGACTATTAACCCATTGACTAGCTGCCTGGAGGAAGTTCAGGTATTAGGGTAAGGAGAGGGAGGACTTTAAGTCACGTAGAGGACAGCTTCAGGGAAGGGCTCCCTTTCCACATTCCTTTGGCAATTCCACACAGGTGAGATGTGAGGGAGTTTCACAGTGAGTTTTCATGCTGGGGTTCAGGTAAAGGCCCGGGCAGTGGGGATGAGAATGCAGCTTCAGAGTCTTGCCTAATGAAGATTATTGTATCTGTTCATTATTAAAGTTGTCCCTTTTCAAGCAAAATCCTCTCTCATGGGAACTGTCTCTGGTTCTCTATCAGCCTCCTACATCTCACCTGCAACAGAGCCGCGACTCAGTTCTGCACACACAGCTCTGCAAGTCTTTCAGAACTGAATTCTCCCTATGTACTATCTACTATTACAACAGCAAGTTGTCTTGTTTTCTGTTGCTGAGATAGGTTCTCTCTATGCATCCCAGCCTGACCTGGAACTCACTATGTATACCAGGCTGTCCTCAAACTCCTAAACGCTGGTGTTGCCCAGTTGAAGGATAAGGATTTCTTTCTAGTAGGTGTATGCACATGTGTTTGTGTATGTCTCTGCCCACGCAGCATGATGTCAGACATGAATGTTAACTATCTAGCTATCTTCCTACTGTTTTCCGTCACATTGTTTTTTGAGACAGACTATCTCACTGCATTTGGAGCTTGCTGTTTTAGTCATTATGTCCCTGGAACCTCTTCTCTCTCTCTCTCTCTCTCTCTCTCTCTCTCTCTCTCTCTCTCTCTCTCTCTCTCTCTCTCTGTGTGTGTGTGTGTTCAGTATTCTCCCAGGTCACAAGGATCCAGAGGTGCCGAGATTTTTATGTGGGTTTTAAGGTCTGAATTCAGGCCCTCATGCTTGTACAAGCAGTTTACTCAGTAAGTCCTCTCTGCAGCCCCCAAGGATTATTTTCTAAAGGCTAGAGTGATGTCTTTTTATTTAGCTTTTTTGTTACGAGAATCTGAACTCCAGGAGAGAAGAGGTAAGTCTGGGTCATCTTAATTGAATATGATTTTACATTTGAATACCTTTGGTATCATTAAAACTAGAACTGAAAGTCTCATTGTGATGGTTTATTAACTCTAGAACCACCAAAATATGAATCAACCCAACATTATCAGTTACAGTGTGAATATTATATGATGTTGCTAAGTTATTAGAAGAATTAAAATACATGAATTGTACATGGGTTAAAGGGTTTAATTCTAGCTCTTTAATACATGCTAAAATTGCATTACTTTTATATTTTTGCCCATTGCTCAAAAGAAGAGATTGTCTTGTATATAATTTAATGTTTCACAGATGTGTAGATTCCATTCATATGAAACAAAAAGGTAAAGAAATTAGATTATTGAATTTTAAAGTAACTATGTTCCAATGAGAAAAGTTATATCAAAAGCAATTTCCACATATGGACCTACTTTATTTCCCAATGGCTCTGTGAGTCAAGGTAAGGAATGGCCTTCTTCTACCAAGATGAGACTTGATAGGCTGTGACCATATGGTGGGGGAGGAGGTCTCCTTCTGTCACAGACCTAGGGGATGGAATTAAGGTGAAAAAGGGAGGGGGGAAGGGGAAGAGACAAGCAAGGGGATAAAAATTGAGATGTAATATGAATAATAATTAAAAAGAATGACCTTCTTTGTACCAAGAATCCTCATTCCAGGGCCCCTGTTGGGGTGCCTTAATTTATCTAAAATTCTTTTCCTGTTTGGAATCTCTAATTGCTACGTGGGAATTAGAAGGCTGTCCTCACTTCTTATTCGTTTTTCCATCACATTTGTTCTGACTGGCTACATTAGAGGTGAGTGGTACTGGAAAATCTTATTTCATGAGAGATCATGAACGTTTTATGAGAAGAGCCAGAAGAATGGGAGCCCTGGGACTCTTCTTTCAGGAAGAGGTGGAAACTTTTCCCTCCTCACTTGGACAGGTAAGCTTGGAAGGGTCAGGCACAGACAAGAGACTTGAATTCTGTCTAGGCCACTTACAAACTGGTTTGTAAGTGAGTGGTGATTTCTAAATTTGTTATAGATGTACTTTTCTCATTTATTTCTTCATTCACACAAGCTTTTATTGTACATCAAACTCTATCTAGGCAGCAGAGAAATGATAGTTAAAGAAACAAACACAAATTTCTGTTTTCACCAAAATCAAGACTCTCACTGTGTAGCATAGGCTGCCCTTGAACTCACTCGCTCGACTTCTATTGTTGACTGTTGGGATGATAGTCATACAGCAGAGTTAAGATTTTAGTACAACTAAAATATGCAGAACGTTACAGCAATTTTCTCTGAAGACAAAATAGAAAAGGTTTGTGTGAAACGAGGACTCTTTGGTTGGTTGTCCTGGGGAAGATTTATCAAGCTGTCAACATTTGAATGCAACTCTGGAGAAACCATGGACTGAAAATGGCTAATTGTGGAAGGAGGAATTGCAGGCTAAGGCGATAGAGCCAAGACAAAGACATAGAGGCAGAAGCAAGTATGGCTTCATAGATAAATGGCAGGAAGCCAGGATTTCAGAAGCTGTTACTGAGAAGAAAGGGGCTAGAGAGAGAATGGTAAGAGCCTGGACCATGTGATGAGGACCTTTGCTTAGGACCCACTGGGGGGAGCGCAGGTGGGTGGAGGGGGCAAAGCAGAGGAAGAGAAAAATTCAACTTTTGTTTCAACGTGATCCTCCACCTTTAACACTATGCATTGCTCAATATGGCCACGTTCAAGCTGAATAACAGCCGTGGGAAGCCTGTCAAGGGTGGAAGCAGGGAAACCAGTTAGCAGTGCACTACAGTAAATTAGGAGGAGAGATAAGCCTGGGTCAGACAAGGGCCACCCCCCCCCCAAAAAAAAGAAAAGAAAAAAAGGAGAAGTAGAATTCTAGGTTTGTCTCAAAGATCAGTGAGTGAGGAAGATCTGGGGACCTGCTGATGGATTAGTTATGAGACTAGGACTTGTGGACAGCTACTTTTGACATCTACATCAGAAAGTACTGGGTCACCATTGGTTGAAATGGGAAATTCTGTGCTCACACGGTATAGCAGAAATCTCAGAGGATTTATAATAGGTACATTTAAGATGTCCATCAGAAATCCAAGCACAGATATAGAGTAGGACATTGAATGTAAACATCTACACTAAATGTAGAGAGCTAAGCCAGGTGTGTAAATTTGAAAGTCATGGATGTCTAAAAAGTATTAATGCCACGAGATAGGACACATGAGTAAAGGTCTAAGGACTGTACCTCAGGAGTCTCTTTCATTTAGGCCCAAGGTACATCTGAGGAAATATGAAATCAGGTTGAAGAAATATAGGCAGAGAGGTCAGAGGGGAACTACATGAGCATGGAGTCCTAGGGGCCAAATGAAGAAAATGGCCAAAGAAAAAAGGAGTCATCACCTGCATTGTGTTAATGAAGGTGAAGTAAGATCAAGGTTGGGAATGACCATTGATATTTGTCAGATGGAGTTTACTGGTGATGGAAAAGCCAGAGACAAAAACCTGGTTGATATGGACTTAAGAGAGAATGCCAAGAGAGAATTTAGATTCAGGGAGTCTAGATACTTTATCTAGCCAGCTTTTCTAAAAGAGATGCAATGGACTACAGAGAAAAAGTGGCATACACATATGGTGATGGCAGTGATCTTGTGGAAAGGGAAAATTAAAGATGCAAGAAAGAAAGATGAAAATTGTCAGGAGATTAATGTCCCTGAGAAGGTAAGAAGTGTGAAATCTAGTGTACAAAGGGAAGATTTGGCCTTGACAGGAACATGGATGTGGGAAGGATGGTAGGAAGGTAAAGACCAGAGTCAGGTAAGAGGTGGCCATGGCACAGGATGCTTACCCAAGTTCTTTTCAGTGTTATTTGTGAAATAAGAGTCAAATTCCTTAGATGTGAGTGAGTCAGGAGCAGTGGTATTGAAGGTTTGAGGAGAAAAGAGACAGGATGGCATAGTTGTCTAGCCTTGAGGATTGTGAGGAGGTAAAGTATCATAGCTTGCTATTCTATTGGTTGAATGTGTTCCATTGCAGAGAAACCAATAGGATGTACTTAGTTATAACCATGGTTTATTGAAGTGAAAATGACAGAACAAAAGAGAGTCAAGGGAGCTGATGGCAGATGCAAAAGGATTGTAACAATTGACCATATAATCAAAGTTACATAAAGAAGACCAGATTAAAAAAAAGAGACAGGACAGTAGAATAAATGAGTGAAAGACTAAAGAATTCATGAGAGCCTGAGTTCAGGGTGATGGTTAGAGTATAATAGCTGAATTCCTGGGTTTTTAATGGCTGAAATTATTTATACTGATAAAGTATAGAGTGGAACCAGCGTAAGTCAACACTGGTGAAAGGGGAACACCAAAGGACACACATAAGCAGGGATTGCAATGGGTGTATTGATTTTCAAGACCAATGACATGAGTTGCATTGGAAACAGTGACTTGGGAGCTAATCATTTTAAGAACTGAAGGGTAGCGCCTTGGCTTTTGAAGCACTGAGATCAGAGACAATAACAAACAGGGTTAATGGGACATGCAGCTGTTTTAATAAATAAAATATTTTTTTATTGATTTGAGAATTTCATACATGTGCTGAACATATTTTGCTTATATTAAACCCTTACCCCTCCTAGATCTATCTCTCCATCCTTTGCCCACTCTCAACATTTTTTTCTTCTTTCTCTTTCATTTTAAAAAATAACTCATGGAGTCAAATTTGTTCTGCCCACATATTAATAGATTTGGAGTCACCCACTTGAGTGCAGTTGATGTGTCAGGGGCCACACCCTTAAAGAGAACTGATTCTCCCTTTCCCAGAAGCCATTACTTCTTTTATAAAAAAAATTAAATATAATTACATGATTTTCCTCTATTTTTCCCTTTTTTCCAACTCTTCCGTTGTCCCCCACATCCTGCAGCCCCTTTCCTCTCAAATTCCTGGCCTTCTCCTCTTTAGTTGTTTTATGTACAAATATCTTTATATATGCAGAAATATGTAAATACAACCTGCAGAATCTGCTCAGTCATGTACATAGTTTCAGGCCTGACTACGTTGTATTGGATAACCAATTAGGACTCCTCCCTGAGAGTAGATTATTTCTCAGTATGCTTCAGTTGTCTGCAGTTTTTTTTCTTTTTCTTTCTTTTCTTTTCTTTTTCCTTTTTTTTTTTTTTCTAGGTCTGGGGCTAAGAAAAATTTTTACTCTTGTTCTTGTTCAGGTCTTACTTAGGTAGCCATATTATTAAGGTATCATGGCTTCCTTGTCAGGTTTTTGAGACATAATATTACCTCAGATTTCCTGATCCCACAGCTCCTACAGTCTTTCCACTGTCTCTTCCATGATATTCCCTGAGTCTTAGATGTAGGAATTGTGTTGCAAATATATTCACTGGGGTTCAACACCCCAGGGCCAGGTTTTTTTTTTTCTGCTTTTAACCTGTTGAGGTTTTCAGTAATGGTCTCTGCCTATTGCAAGAGAACGTCCTTTGGTGAAAGTTGGGAGCTACACTTACCTGTGGGTATAAGGATAATTATTTACAATGTAGTTAAGAAGGTAGTGAAGTGGCAGTGGTAGGTTCTCCTCCAACCTAACTGACCTCACTGGCTCTTGGTAGTTGGTGAGGTTTTCAGCATCAGGTATAATTTCTCTCCTGCTGAACAGGCTTTAATCCAATTAGACTGGTGGTTACTGCCAGTACATGAGTGCCACTATTGTACCTTTAGAGAGATCTTGCCATGCAGGCCATTGTGGTTCATAGGAGAGAGCACTGACTCTTCATGTCTCCTCATCTTGAGTGGGGCAGGAGTGCTCATAAAGAGGCATGTAGCTTTGTGATATGGAGAGGAAGGATCACAGTTTGCTTCACTAGCAAAGCAGAAAGAACGGCGTCTACCCCAGCTCAAGGTTCATTAGGTCAGGAGTTGAAGAGAAGGTAGAGCTTGTAATGGCTACAGTGTCCTTGAGGAGAGGCCAGGTCTCAGCGAGAAGGTGAAGGAAATGCTGCTCAAAGAGCTTCAAGATGAAGCGAAACTTACTGATCAGAGAACCTGAGGTCCAGATCCACTGAAATGACATAAGGGAAGGGGAGGGGCTGGAAGATAAGCTCGTTAACAGTAATGAAGTGCCAGAATTGGAGAGTTAGTGCATGGAAGTGAACTAGGAGACTTAGACTTCAGGAGATGACTGACATGGACAGGGATAATGAGTCTAAGATGTTCTTTGTGGTCCTAAGGCAGGACTGAAAAATAACCTGAGTATTGAAACATGGGACAAAGGATGTAGGAATTGTTTTAGAACCATGCTGTTTTAATTACTGTTGCTTTATAGTACAGCTTGAGATCAAGGATGGATACCCCTCCAGTGGATGTTTTATTGTACAGGATTGTTTAAGCTATTCTTTTTTTTTTTTTTATATGAAGTTGAGAATTGATCTTTAAATGTCTTTAAAAAATTGTGTAGGTAT
The DNA here is from genome assembly GCF_903995435.1 of Acomys russatus. Classification (NCBI taxonomy): domain Eukaryota; kingdom Metazoa; phylum Chordata; class Mammalia; order Rodentia; family Muridae; genus Acomys; species Acomys russatus. Next base: position 2,219,145 of record NC_067160.1, on the reverse strand, counting down.
TTTGATAAGGATTGCATTGAATCTGTGAATTGCTTTTGGTAAGATGGCCATTTTTACTATGTTAATTCTCACAGTCCATAAACAAGGGAGATCTTTCCATCTTCTGATATCATGTTCAATTTCTTTCTTTAGAGATTTGAAAATTTTTTCATACAAGTCTTTCACTTGTGTGGTTAGGGTTACACCTAGATACTTTATATTACTTGTGGCTATTGTGAAGGGTGTAATTTCCCTAATTTCTTTCTCAGCATGATTGGAATAGGCTGGTTGATCAATGGAATCAAATCAAAGACCCAGAAATAAATCCACACACATATGGACACTTATTTTTGACAAATAATCCAAATCTAGTCAATGGAAAAAGGATAGCATCTTCAACAAATGGTGCTGGTCTAACTGGATGGCTACATGTAGAAAAATGCAAGTAGATCTATATTTATCATCATGCATAAAACTCAAGTCCAAATGGATTAAAGACCTCAACATAAAACCACACACATTAAATTTGTTGGAAGAAAAAGTAGGGAAGAGCCTTGAGCTCATTGGCACAGGAGACAACAGCCCAGGCTCTAAGGTCAGTACTTAATAAATGGGACCTCATAAGGCTGAGAAGCTTCTGTAAGGCAAAGGACAATATCAACAGAACAAAGCAACAGTCTACACACTGGGAAAAGATCTTCACCAATGCTATATCTGACAAAGGGCTAATATCTAAAATATATAAAGAACTCAAGAAATTAAACACCACCAAACAAAATAACCCAATTAAAAAATGGGGATCAGAACTAATCAGAGAATTCTCAACAGAGAAATATTGAATGGCGGAGAAACACTTAAGTAAATGCTCATCATCCTTAGTCATCAGAGAAATGCAAATCAAAATGACTCTGAGCTTCCATCTTACATGCATCAGAATGACTAAGATAAAAAATTCAAGTGACACCACATGCTGGTAAGGATGTGGAGAAAGAGGAACACTCATTCATTGCTGGTGGGAGTGCAAACTGGTACAAGCACTTTGGAAATCAATCTGGTGCTTTCTCAGAAAAATGGGAATAGGGCTACCTCAAGACGCAGCTATTCCACTCCTTAGACTATACCCAAAAGATGCTCCACCACACAACAAGGACATATGCTCAACCATGTTCATAGCAGTCTTATTTGTAATAGCCAGAATCTGGAAACAACATAGATATTAACTGAAGAATGGACAGAGAAACTGTGGTACATTTACACTATGGAATACTACTCAGCTATTAAAAACAAGAAAATCCTGAAATTTGCAGGCAAATGGATAGAACTAGAAATGATCATCCTGAGTGAGTTAACCCAGACCCAGAAAGATACACATGGTATATACTCACTTATAATTGGACACTAGCATAACAGGGAAGTCCTCTGAGAGTCTTCATTTAGCTGGGGATTGGGACAGATGCTGAGACTATTAAGGCTGATGGATCTGGCCCCAGAGGGATCTGCTCAAACTCCAGTATCAACCAAGGAAATTACATGCAGTAACCCTAGAACCCCTATTCCAATCTAGCACATTCTTCCCACCTGTGTGAGAGCTGGGACTGACCCTGACATGAACTCTGGTGCCCCCTATTTGACTACTTCCCCTTCGCAGGAAGACCTGGTGGCACTCAGAAGAAGGGTAAGCAGGCTACCAGGATGAGACTTGATAGTCTGTGATCACATGGTGGGGGAGGGGGTCCCCTTCTGTCACAGGTCCAGGGAAGGGAAATAAGGTGAAAGAGGGAGGGAGGGGGAATAGGAAGATACAAGTGAGAGGATAACAATTGAGATGTAATCTGAATAAACTATTTAAATAAAAAAAATTACTTACAAAAAAAAAAAAAAAAAAAAAAAGGAATTGTTGTAGATCAAAGATTCATTGTTCTCTAAGACCTAGCAAGTTGTGGTAGGAATGGATTTGAATAATTGTTACGGGGCTGCCTTCAGAGCTGTGACTTTCAGTGTTGACCAAGGCTTTGTTTCTGATTAAGTACTTTGGAGTTGTTTACTTCTCCTTAAAATTTTTTTTCCCCACAGCATTCTTTGCAGCTCTTCTGTAAGGCAAATATGATCAGCTTTACCTGGTTCCCAGAGCACATTCCACCTGTCTGGCAGGCTTAAGATACAATCACAGAAGTAACTGCCTAACATCCTGACTTATTCGGCAACGTTCTTGCCCCTTCTTCATGTATCTTTTCACGTTTTTTCTATCATGTAGTGACCTGTGGATGGCAAGAATTTTTCTTCTATTTATACATGTGCATACTAGGAAGAGGAGATAGGTGTTGCTGCTTAATTTTCAGCATCAGGTGACTTCTGCCTTTGTGAGTGGATGTCATGCTGGGGAGCTGCAAAATCTAAGCCCCAAGGAAGACAGCTGAGGTCAAGAGAAGCTCCATAGGAAAGGCTTTGGTTTGAGTTTGTAATTCTGTTCACCTCCTCCAAGCTGCATAAACTTAGGCAAATGACTCAAGCATTTAAGCCTTTGATTTTTTTGTCTTGATGAAAGGTGTGCAATTTTAAGCTGTTGAATAATAAATAGGCTTGCGATTTATGACATTCAATTTACATAATTCGCAGTAGTTTTTAATAAGCATTGGCTTCTCTCTTCTCTTGGCTTGTTACTTTACTTTTTCTGAGTTTTATTTTTATTTTAAAGTATGTGTTTGCCCCCATTTTCTTGGCTTACCTCTACTTCCTTAGCACTATGTTGACCAGGAAGTTATTTTTTTTTTTTTATTAATTTGTTCTTGTTATATCTCAATGGTTATCCCATCCCTTGTGTCCTCCCATTCTTCCCTCCCTCCCCTTTTCCCCTTATTCCCCTCCCCTATGACTGTTCCTGAGGGGGATTACCTCCCCCTGTATATGCTCATAGGGTATCAAGTCTCTTCTTGGTAACCTGCTGTCCAGGAAGTTATTTTTTAATATATATTTTATTAATTTATTCATACTATATCTCAATTGTTATCCCATCCCTTGTATCCTCCCATTCCTTCCTCCCTCCTGCTTTCCCCCTACTCCCCTCCCCTATGACTGTGACTGAGGGGGACCTTCTCCCCCTGTATATGCTCATAGGGTATCAAGTTTCTTCTTGGTAGTCTGCTATCCTTCCTCTGAGTGCCACCAGGCCTTTCCATCCAGGGACGTGGTCCTATGAGGCACCAGAGTTAGTGTGGAAGTCAGTTTCCACCCTCCACTCAACTGTGGAGAATGTTCTGTCCACTGGCTGGATCTGGGTAGGGGTTCGAAGTTTACTGTAAGTATTGTCCTTGGCTGGTGCCATAGTTTGAGCAGGACCCCGGGCCCAGATCAGCTCATCATAGTGTTCTACTTGTAGGTTTCTAGGATCCTCTGGATCCTTCCATTTCCCCATTCTCCCATGCTTCTCTCACCTAGAGTCCTAACAGGATGTCCTCCCCTCGGTCCCACTTTCCTGGTGACGACTTTATGCCCCTTTGCTTAGTGTCCAGATATAAGTGAGTATATACCATTTGACTCTTTCTGTTTCTGGGTTAACTCACTCATTACGATCATTTCTAGTTCAATCTATTTGTCCACAAATTTCGGGAATTCCTTGTTTTTAATAGCTGAGTAGTATTCTATAGTTCTTAAATATATTTAAAAAGCAGATACTTAATTCTCCAGAGCTTTGGAAGAGGAGAGAGTTGAATCAGGAGTTTAAGGCCATCCTCTGCCACATATACTACTATACAGTGAGGTCAGCGTCAGTTTGAGGTACACAAGACCCCACCTGAGAAAATTAAGCCAAGCCAAGCCAAGCCAACCCAACAACAAAGAACCCCTATTCAGATCTAGCCAATGGACAGCTCACGGTTGTGGGGAGAGTGGGGACGACCTCTGACTTGAACTCTGGTGTCCCCAATTTGATCACTTCCCCTTGGTGGGGAGGCCCTGTGGCACACAGAGGAAGAGGAAGCAAGCTATCTGGATGAGAACTGATAGGCTGTGGTCCTACGGTTGGGCAGGAGGACCCCTTCTGTCTGAGGTAGAGGGAAGGGGGATATGGTGGAAGAGGGAGTGAGAGTGGGAACAGGAAGATACAAGCAAGCGGATGACATTTAGGATGTAATCTGAATAAATTATAATACATTAAAAAAAAGAACAGAATCACCACAATAATAAAAAAATGGCCTCAATCACCAAGAAGAAACTCCCAATTTAATTTCTCTTTGTTCAATGTACAGAATCTCATTCCTTCCTTGTGTATGACTGTTAGGTGCAGATCTATAACACTGTTTCTCTCTGAGCTCCACTGACATACACATGCATTACATGTCCATCTAGGCACCCAAAAGGTAGCCCAGTTTCAATTTGGCTACAATGATATTCATGTATTATTTTGCCCTCAAACTTAGAGATCCCGGATTGACTGTGAGGCTTCCTTTCTTCTTTCCCTCATCACTCAAGTGGAACACATCCTAACGTTTCATCGACTCAGTCAATCAGATCCCAGACTTCTCTGGGCTGCTTCCTCCTCTTCCAGCCCACACCATAGTTGCCTCTACTCTGGATCTCTGCTTTGCAAAAAACCAGCATGAGTTCTCCTTTTCCCTTCTCACCCATTCTCCACAGAAGTGGCAACAGCTCTATTCTGTGAGCTTTCTGTACACATATCGTCTCATGATGAGTCAGTTTCAGTAGAATGACATGTCTTGGTGATGTCTCATTGGTGCCCACCACGGCTCTGTAGGCGCTGTGTGACGTCTCATTCATTGGTGCCCACCACGGCTCTGTAGGCGCTGTGTGACGTCTCATTCATTGGTGGCCACCACGGCTCTGTAGGCGCTGTGCGACGTCTCATTCGGCTCTGTAGGCGCTGTGCGATGTCTCATTCATTGGTGGCCACCACGGCTCTGTAGGCGCTGTGCGACGTCTCATTGGTGCCCACCACAGCTCTGTAGGCGCTGTGCTTGCCTGCTCGTTCTCTATTCCACCTTTGTCTTGGTACCTGAGTGTTTCACCTACAGCATCAGCTCCTACAACAAATGTTTTCTCTCCTATGAAAGGATATTTATCCATGCTTTCCTATCGTTAGGATCTATTAATTTTTTTTAGATGTTGACTCAAAGTTTTCTTCCACAGACAATTGTTTACTGGTCTCCATAGACAAAATATCTTTAGGCAACAGCATTTTAACTTCTTTTGAAATTTGGTAATTTCATTGTACAGAGAGTCATCCATAATTGATACTTATTTGGGCAACACTTCATTACTGCCAATATGTTTCACTAGATGCTATAGTTTAGGAGGACCATCACCGTGTCTGATTTTGGTAAATACTGTATCCTTTTTCATGGTTCATTGCCTGACTCAAAATAGTATTTTTGAACACACAACTGAATGATAGCTTCTATTATTGAGCACTTACTTTTGGCAGGAAATTTTATAAGCATTTTATAAATATTTGTCCTTAATAGTAACGTTCGAATGTGGCTATTATTATTACATTTCATTTTGCAAATGAGGAACAAGAATAGACTGGCTAATGGATTTAACCAATCTTCCTCTGGCTGGCTAGAATCTAGCTCTATATGTCTTTGAAGTCTATGACCTTGACAGCAATGTTATAATGTCTGCTGCATTCTCTTAAATGTAAAACTGTTTTCTCTTGGACTATTAGGGATTGGAGAAAGGTTCCAGGGAGAGTTAAGCAAGGCTTAGAGGAAGGTAGACTGACGTGATCAATGGCCCTCATTAAATTATATAATTAATATGTTGGTTATAATAACATTTTTTCCTGGCAAGTAGAGGCCCATAATTCTCCTATTTTGAACCCCAAACTCTTCTGCTTAGTGCCAGGTGGTGCTCCATTCTTCCTTCCCTCTCCAGCCCTATATGTGACTTTAGTAACAGTTCTGTGTGTTTGTTCTGACGTTCCCATCATTTCAGGATGAATACAGTATGTCTGTGAACTGTAACATGGTCATCCGATATAATATTAGAAACTACCACCTTAGTTATGATTGTCTCCACATAGCATCTTCCACCCCCAGCTGTATATTAAAGTGCACCCATTTCTCAACATTAAGAACACATGTATTACTTTTCCAGGCAGACTCTGGGGTAAGGAAGAAACGACAGTGTTGGGTTGCGGAGAAGATGCTGAACAGACATGGTTAGCAGAGAGATCCATCAGTGGTTAAATTGGTGAGAAGTCATGACTGTTGAGTGCTCAAGCAGAAGCAGGACATCTGTATTGCTTCAAAGCAAGATGGAATCTGAGAGTCGTTTTGATTTGCATTTCCCTGATGACTAGGGACATTGAACATTTCTTTAAGTGTTTCTCAGCCATTTGATAGTCCCCTGTTGAGAATTCTGTTTTTTAATTGGATTATTTGGTTTGGTGGTGTTTAATTTCTTGAGTTCTTTGTATACTTTGATATTAGCCCTTTGCCAGATGTAGGGTTGGTGATGATCTTTTCCCAGTCTGTAGGCTGTTGCTTTGTTCTGTTGACAGCGCCCTTTGCCTTACAGAAGCTTCTCAGTTCCATGAGGTCCCATTTATTAATTGTTGATCGCAGAGGCTGAGCTATTGGTGTTTGTTCAGGAAGTTGTCTCTTGTGCCGCTGAGCTCAAGGCTCTTCCTACTTTTTCTTCTAACAGATTTGGTGTGTCTGGTTTTATGTTGAAGGAAAACCTAAAACTCTTCCCTTGCAGATTTGGACCTTGTGGGAGCATCATGCTAGTCACTTATCTGAACAACGATGACGTGTTCTCCTGTTTTGTAAGGAACGGGCTTCTCAGACCTGAGGAACTATGCTCAGGGCGCTGAAGTCAGCTAGTTGACTGCCCTGTGAGGCCTATGGATTTGCCCGTAAGAGATGGATGCTCTCACCATTTGCGTCTTCTGGGGCTTCTGTGTCTTTCTTTGCCTCAATGTAGGGCTTATGCTCAGTTTTTCCCTCTCTAAGCTTGGTGGAGGGAACTGCACTGTAGAGCTCAACCAGGGAGTGCACAGTTGTCGTCTCCATGAGCATCTGCTGCAGAGGGCACAGGTGCTGCTAATTTCTAGCTTGTACTTAGCACACTGAACTATATGAATTCAGTCTGTCCAAGGAGGAGGAGGAGGTGTGTTTTTGTCATTGCATAAAGAAGACAGGGGTGCAAACATTGATATGAATTACATAATTCCTTTGTGGCCTGGATGGGCTGGTCCTCTTTATACTGTGTGTGTGTGTGTGTGTGTGTGTGTGTGTGTGTGACACACTTACGTACACTCATACATATTCACTATCTAACATAACTTTTGATTACTCATATCAAATACTCGGTTGTCTCATTTGGCACTCCTATGATTTCCTCTGCACCACACTGCCAGTGAATGCTCTCATGTCGCTTGTTTACTCTTTGTTCTTTTCTCCCTTCCTGTCTTCCCTCTTGGTTTTCAGTTACTGGTACATTTTCACAACCAGGTATGTGTTATCTTCTTGCTCTAAATTCATTTGCCATTCATTCATTCAATGTGTGTATTGAATATATGTGTTTATATACATATATGCAGATGATAGGACATCAGGTGTGTTTTCTGTAGTATCTGTCATATTCTTCTGCAGGTTCACTCAGTGAACCTGGATTTAGGCTGGAAGCCAGCAAGTCATGTTGATCCTCTGTCTTCACAGCTCCCAGTGCTGGGATTGCAGGCACGCATGTAAGTAGAGCCAGGTCTTATGGAAGTGTTGGATAAGTGTCCTCAAGCTTGTTCAAGCAGCATTCTTATTAGCTGAGAAACGTCCTCTACCCTCCCTGTGTATCTTTAGAATTTTTTTTCCAGACAGTCTCAAAATGTAGTTCTGGCTGGTTATGAACTCACAGAAATCCTCATACCTCTTCCTCCTGAGTGCTGGGATTAAGTGCCCCAGATCTGATAGTATTTCTAAGTCCTAGGTCTCTAATCTTACTCAATGTGTAGGATTTTTTTGTGGGTGTTTTTCTTTTTTTGTTCTGGGTTTATGTCAAAGAAACTTTGTAATTCTATATCATTTTATTTTTCTAGTTGGCACGGTATCTAGGATGTACTTACTTTAAGTTTTGTATAATGCTATATTCCTTTGCCTAATTTTCCTTTGCTCTTCTTGTTTCCGTGACTTGTCAATTCAGGGCATCATTTTAAGTACTCCTTCTCTGTGAAATCTTTCTAAAATGTTAGGCTCCCCCTTCTGGGCTCTCACGACATTTGTCCATTCTTCAATTGTAATTACAGTTTCATTTTGCAATGAAAAAGTTGTCTGTGTGCATTGAGCTTTTCTATGAAAAACACTTATGCAGATCTACACATGTCTAGTACCTAATGTGTTAGAGTTCATATTCTCAATAAATCAGTGCTGAATGACACAAAAAATAAACAAAATTTATCGTGTGCTAACTGTGTCAGGCACCATTCCAAGTATTTTCTCTTTACTGAACGTACTAGATTCTCATAAAAATCCTATGGCTGGGGACTATAATTATCACAGTCATTCTGGATGAGGATAATGTACAAACAGTGTTAAAGTGCATATAACTTGTAAAATTGAAGTAAGTTGTACAGTCAGTAAACAGTGGTTTTGGGATTCTAGCCAAGGCAGTGTCTGTAAGGTCTGGGCCTCAAATTTTTTTTTTTTTTTTTTTTTATCAGTTTTGAGTAATTAGTGGATTGTTCCTAGGATTCTTGATGCTCAGTTGTTTTTGGAACAGAGCACAGGGTCCACGTCAGTTAAGCACTTTTGTTACCAGGTGCCTCTTGGATGCTGTCATGGGAACTACTGTCTCAGTCACATGAGCATGGTGTGTGAGCATAATTATTCTAGCAAAAGTTGAACCCAGGTTTGCTGACAGTAATTTCTATGGTCTTTTCATATGGTCAACAAAAAGGCAATCTAAATCTGAGGTCCTGGTAGAAAGATTCTTTAAAATTTGGGGAAACTTACAGGTAGATGATAGGGAGGGAGCAGTTCTTCTGGCTTGTTTATGGTTGTAGGATTGTTACTTCATGATCTGGTACTGCTCCATGGTCTTGTCGTTGTTTATATATTTATTTATATATGTTTATATATGAAAGCCTAGTTCTCAGTGATTATCTACACAGTTCACCAAAAAGGCTATGAGTATCCTAACATGGAGTGTAGATTATACCATCAGGGAGGTTTCCAGTGTCTGGCAGATTGTAGGTAGCAGTAAGGAAGTTCTTGGGAAATGTTACCTTCTGATTTTGAGATTGTTGAGACTCTTCCTTTCTCATTTCTCACATTGGATAGACACCCATTTAAAATTACAAGTCAATAAAATAGACAAATATGACCTAACTTCAGAATTTTAAAGGGCCTGATGTACTATCTTATGCTATACTTCTTCACTGAGATGGATGCTTATCATTACTACTATTTCATTTTTAATAGAGTTTGTTTTTAACATCAATTTTATGCTCATACAAAGATACAGAGATTTCTCAAGTAGCTCCCACTCATGCTCAAGCACAGATGTTTCATGATTAACATCTCATATCAGACTATATCCTCTGAAGTATTTGTTAGAAATGATAAGCCTACATTGACATCATCACCCAGCAGCTTACACTAGAGCTCACTGCAGTTCATGTGTTTTATGGAAAAATGTACAATGATGTGTGTCTATGACTGTTGTGTTTCTCAGAGTAGTTTCATCCCCCAGCTGGCCTCTGCTTTCTACTTAGTCGTTCTTTCATTCTTTTAACTGATTATTTTGTTTTTGCTAGTGGGAGAACACTGGTTTCTTTTGTAGCCCAAGTACAAGTGCATTGTATGGGAAGACTCTTCTCAGGGTGGGATGTTTGAACCAGTTTGGCAGATGAGGACACTGGTCCTCTAGGAAGTAATGATTAGTTTACAGATGCATTGATAACTTAATCTTGCACAATCGGGATTGGGGAAAAATCTTTTTGTGTTTGAGAGATAGCTCAGTGAGTAGAGTGTTTCCATGAAGATCTGAGTTTGGATCCCCAGACCATGGAAAAGGCTGGGTGTGGCAGCATATGCCCTGTAATCCAAACTTCGGGAGGTGGAGACAAGAGACTTCCCCCTAAGGGGGAAGATGGAAAGCAAGTCTAGCCAGTTGATGAGCTTCAGACACAGTAAGGGTTAGGTTTCTGTGGCGGCTAATATTGTCATCTTGCTGGGACATAGGAGACAAACCACTGGGCATGTCCACGAGGGAGTTTTCTAGATTAGGTTAATTGAAGTGGGAAGATTTACCCTGAAGTGGGTGGCACTACTTCATGGGCTGGTACCCTGATTGGATAAAGAGAAGGTGAGATTATTCATCTCTTCCTGATGGTGTGTGCAATGAGACCAGTTGCCTCAACTTTCTGCATCATGGCTTTTTCACTATGATGGGCTGTACCCGAGACTTTGGGCCAAGGTTAGACCTTAATTCCTTAAGTTGTTGGGTACTTTGTCCAGCAAGTGGAAATGTAGGTAGTATGTTTTCTAACATCTCTCTCTCTGGGGACAGGGTGTACATAAGCTAGCATTTCCGAACCTCCTTTAAAGAGTGTCGAGATTCTGAATTTGAACGGATGCCTCTGTAGTCCACTCTTCCCCTTCTCCCCAGTCCCACAGCACATAGTAGATAGATACATAGTACATAATTCTGGTGCTGATTTGATCAAGACAATTCATTTGTTAATTATAGGAATTTGAGTGCCGAGGTGACCTGACATAATGTCAAACCAAACCAAGCAGGAATTCAGACACAGAGGGAAGCCATGCAGGACTTTGATGAAATATTGATAGCTCACTGCTAGTGACAAAGCATTACTTCTTCCAGCTGCAGCTGTGACCTTTAAGAGTTAAAAGTCACCACAGGGACCTTTCCTACAGGGCTGGTTCCCCTGCTTTTCAGCAACTGAAGCCACTCACTGGTGATAGTCATGCTGGGACTTGTGAGATAACACAATGCATAGGTGAAAAGGATGCTAAAAATGCCATCTAATGCCTGCAAATTATTCTATTGGGGGATTTCTTGGTTTTATAACAAGCTTTATTTCCCAACTCTTTAAAGGCACTTGAATAGGCTTGAATGGATTTTATTCTTCTTATTGTATAATCTTATTAATATGAAATACTTTTATCTGAAGTTGTGCTCAGGAACAGAATCATGTGAATACCAAGTATAAGTGATTACCACGACTTAAGGATTATATTTTAATAGGAAGACCTTATTTGAAATATGAATTTCCATGTAATTTTTTTATTCCTTTTTTTATTTTGAGATTATAATATAATCACAACATTTCTCCATCCCATTTCCTTCTTTCTATCACCCCTCCCCATACACATGTCCTCCCAACTCTCCTTCAAATTCATGGCCCCTTTTCCATTAATTGTTACTTCGATAATATATATGTATATATATTCCTAAGTATAACCAGCTCATAAAATGTTACTTGTATGTTTGTTTTCAAAGCTATTTGCCACTGAACATCCAGTTGCTGTGTTCTTTTCCTGATCCCATCTTTTGTCAGTTGCCTGTAGTTCTTTGTGTAGAGTTAAGGCCTTGTGACATTTTTCTCCATCCACTTTGGCATGTCCGTTGGTGTTGTCTTTGTTCAGCTCATGTCTGGGCAGTCATGTTGGGGATACTTTCTGGGGTTAGCATCTGACATTACTAAAAGACACAATCTCACAGCAAACTAACCCTAACCCTAACCCTGCTTTTTACAATTTATTAAAGAAAAAAAATCCATGATTCTTTAGAACCATCAGGTTCTAAACTTAATTCTATACACTGATGTATTGGCTGAAAATACTAAGCTGTTGAAGACTACATGCCTCAAAGTGGTCTACAAGGGCCCAAGGGATAGTTATTAGGGAAACAGGGACATAGTCTTCTGAAAATAGGAACTTGGGAGATATTTTTGATTTGTTTCTATATTAGCTATATACCGCTGTGAAATAAATTATTCAGTACTTAGAGCTTAAAATAAGAAACAATTTGTATATTTTTGTGGGTTAAGCATTGAGACATGAGACACAGGATATGGCTCAATAGTAGAATAGCTTCCTAATAATGTGTAGACCCGTGTTCAGTCTCTAACACTGCAAAGAAACCACAGTGAAATAATAGAATAGCTTCCTAATAATGTGTAGACCTGTGTTCAGTCTCTAACACTGCAAAGAAACCACAGGGAAATAATAGAATAGCTTCCTAATAAGCTGTCCTAATAATGTGTAGACCTGTGCTCAGTCTCTAACACTGCAAAGAAACCACAGTGAAATAAAAGTAAGAACAAGCAAGAATTATGATGGAGCTTAGCTGAGGGTTCCTAGCTCAAGGTTTCATACAGCATATGATTTAGGTTTTAGCTAGTGCTGTGATGTCATTCATAGTTTGCAGAATGGGGGATGCTCTTTCATGTTCATATTGTTCTTTGAAGGTTGCTGGTTGTAAGCAGTAGCTGCTGGTCACATAAGGATACTTATAATAGGCATGACTTCCATCAGAAAGATAGTGGGAGACAGACAAGGGAAGGAGAAGAGGGAGATGTGGGAGAGATGCTAAGTTTTGATCATGTTCAAAAGGTCAAGGAGAAGAGAGTATATTTGGCATGCACATCACCGGGAGGCAAATTTTGCCAGAGACCATCTTGTTGGTTTCCCATGACAGGTACAGAAAGGGACTGAACATTATGGCATCACCACAGTGTTTATCATTTGAGTAGGCATTGACCAGCTTGATTTTCAACTAGCTCCAAAATATAGCTTAGAGTCAGCCAGCACTTAAGCCATTACGTGAGTATGCATAGTTTGAACAGTGATGTCCTCAGCTGGGTGCCTTCTGATTATTGGCCTAGTGAATGTCGGGTACCATGTACCATGGAAGTAGATTGACTAAGAAAGATGCCCTGCAAGAGACAAAGTGTGAAGCAGGATTTGAAGGAGACAGGAGGGCATAATGGAGACAACAGAGCTGGGAAGAAAGAGCTTTGGAAGAGGAACAATGTGGATGTAGTTCCAGAGGAGGATTAGAGTCCATGTTTAGAGGGGACTCACTGGAAGGTTGATCCTGGCACTTAGGGGATTGTGAAGATGAGTTCCGATGAGGAGGGGTCCTGCCACATTTTCTTCACCGTTTCTTCATGTTTTTTTTCTAAGCCATGTTGGAGAAGGTATCATTTTGTTCAGGTCTCCATGATCATTTCAGGAAAATTACTTTAGAGCTAACTCAAATTTCAAGTGTCAGAGATGAATTACAAATATGTGTGTAAAATCATTCTCAATATATTCATTATACAGTATTTTACATGATTATTAAAGTCTGAGTGCTGGCTTCTTCAAGTCTTGTTTTCCCTTGTTATTCTTGTCTTGACTCCATGGAAAGGCAGTTGAGCCCAGAGGCTTTTTTTCACTCTTCCAACTTACTGTATTAGTCTTGTTGGAAGGCAGCACGCTTACTGGCCTAATTATTTTGCATTAAGCATCATCTCATGAAGTTTTCATCACTTTATGATCTAACATAACCACTAAATGTGGATGTCTTAATCGAACAGCTCTCTTCAGAGAGATATGTAGAAGAGGAGGTAGGAAGATTATAAGAATGGATGCTGGAGTATGGATAGCTACGATGAGATATTGTCTTTCCGGTCACAAGAGAACTAATACACATACAAACTCACAGAGACTGTGGCAGCATGTAGAGGGCCTGCACAGTTCAAAACCAGATGGGTTCCCAATACTCAGAGGGGGAAGTGGACACAAGCTCCCATTCCTAACCAAGAAGCTATCACTACTCCCTAATATTTGTTTTCTCCAGTGGAATCTCACGGGTTATACTAACCGCACTTAAAAGTAGGTCCCAATGCCAGCAGTAGATGGCCAATGCAAAATTAACTCAATGGTGTTTTTGTAGACTATATGTCTACATTTTTTTTTTGTCTTACTGGTCTTTTGCTCTTATATCATGGTTTTCTATTTTGAATTTTTTATGTGTTTGTGTATATGTGTGCTTCTTGTGCCTTTTCTTTTCTTTCTCCCCCTCCCTCTGACTTTTGCCTGTTTGTTTTTTGGAGAGAAAGAAAGAAAGGGTGTAGGGCTGGGTGTTTGGGGAGGTGGGGAGGAGTTGCCAAGGGAAACCATGATCAGAATATATTGTATGAAAATGTATTTTGATTAAATATATATAGATGTAATGTAGAGAGAATATCTTATGTATTATATGGATGTATTGCCTGTAAATTAAAAACCTATGGCCTATAGAAAAGGGTATGATAGAGGGTGGGACGTCTGGAAGGTAGAAATGATTATGGAATAGAGCCAGGCATGGGAGATTCATCTCAGAACATGTGAGGAGAACAGACACATGGTACCTGAGCACAGATAATCAGCCACATGGCAGGCTGTAGATTCGTATAAATGGGTTATTTTAAGTTATAAGCTAGTCAAAGAAGAGCCTAGCTATATGGCCTAGGCATTTTAAATATATTTTGAGTCACATGAGTCATTATTCTGGGAGCTTGGGCCTGGCAGGAAAAATACACCCCCTACTCTAGACGGCACCCATTGTGTTAGGCATGTAATTTAAACTTACCTAAAAATCCAAGCTAAAAACACAAGATTCAGGATTTAAGCCAAAAGTTACAGACACAAGAGTTGGACCAGAAAGTCAGGCAAGGCCTCTTTAAGGGGTTGTCTCTGAAATGGACTGTGTTGCCTGCTTTTGGATCACTTCCCCCTAGCTGGACTGCCTTTTTGGGCCTCAGTGGAAGAGGATGTTTTTAATCATGGTGAGACTTGATGTGCCAGGATAGTTGGTAGGGGAGGGGAGCTCACCTTTTCTGAGAGGAAGGAAAGGGGGAAAGGGAGAGGAAGATGAAAGGGTGGGACCAGGAAAAAAGGAGGGAGGGAGCTGCTATGGGGATGTAAAGTGAATGAAAGAAAAAAGGAAAAGAAAAGGAAATGTACATTTACACAATGGAATACTAACCAACTATTAAAAAAGGAGCCTTCATGCAATTTTCAGGCAAATGGATGGAACTAGAAAATGTCATCCTGAAAAAAAAAAAAAAAAAAAAAAAAAAAAAAAAAAAAAAAAAAAAAGAAAGAAAATGTCGCTCCCTAGGAAGGTAAAACAGAATAGATAGGAGGATCCAAGATGGCGGCCAGCAGTGTGGATCGCATTTGGAGGCTCCAGTGAACAATTCAGGGAATTGCACAGATTTCTGAGCCAGGAACACCGAGGTCCGAACATCACGGCAGCGGGAGTGCTCCACGGTTCGGAGGGAGCAGGGTGCGGAGGACCTGCGTGCCCCTGCACACGGGAGGAGCGCGGATTTTCTCTGATCGGAGCGGCAGCGGCAGAGGCAGCAGCACCAGCGGCACCAGTAGCGGTGGCTGAGGTTTGCAGCTCATAGCCTGCCTGTGGAGGCGATTGGTGTGGTGGCTGGTGGGAGTTGCTGCGGGAGAGGGGACTCGGGGCAGGATTTGGGTCGCGTGGAGCCTTCGGACCCAGACTGGACTCGGCAGACAGTTCGGCCCCAGAGTCCCGGGTACTGGCCCGGCCCAGGAAGCAATTCTGCCCGACGCACTGACTCAGCATGGCCACAGCTCCCCTGCTGTGGCGCAGGCTTAGTTGAGCCCGCAGCTCCACACTAGGCAGCACCTCAGCTCAGCAGCAGCTCCCCTGCGGTGACACAGTCTGGGCGGACCACTTGGTTCCACCACAGGCACTAACTCAGAGCAGCCGCAGTTCTCCTGCTGTGGCGCAGGCTTGGTGGCGTGCTCAGTTCCATCCTAGGCACCACCTCAGCTCAGCGGCAGCTCCCCTGCGGTGACACAGTCTGGGCGGAGCACTTGGTTCCACCACTGGTGCTAATTCAGAGCAGCCGCAGTTCTCCTGCTGTGGCGCAGGCTGGACAGAGCGCTCGGTTCCACCAGCTCTAAGACTCTGGTTGGACACAGTGTGCAGTTTGAATCCAGAATTCCTGGCTGAGATTGGTGGTCAGTTTGGGCCCTGAGTCAATAACTGACCACAGCACGCACTTTGGGCCAAAAGGCCCTAGCGGAGCTTGGTGCGTAGTCCCAGCCCAAAAATTCTGGCTGGACCCTGTGTGCATTTTGGGCCCAAAATCCCTAGGTGAGCTTGGCAGATGGTTCAGGCCCTGAGAACCTAGCTGAGTTCAGCCTGTGGTTCGGGCCCAGTGCTCCTGGCTGGACTTGGGAGGGAACACAGAAGGCTGTGGATACCTTGGCCTGACCCAACGCTCATTCAGAGACCCAGAACAATTGCAGGATCCACAGCACAGGGGGGCTGAAGATCACTGGCTGTGAGAGACCAGAACAACAGGGCTAACCTCCTAACATCCACACCAGTGAAGCTTTGAGCTTGCAGCTTAGGGAAATCGTGAGAAAACAAGTGAATCTATCGTCAGACACCCTCCATCCAACTCTGGAAGCTACCCAACAAAAACAAAGACGGCAAGATGTCTAAAGGACAACAAAAAAGCATACGCAAAAAACCCCAAAACAACATGGCGTCTCCAGTTTCCAGCTATCCCAAAGAAAACAACCCAGAGAACTCAAATACAATGGAAATACAAGAAAATGACCTCAAATCCTTAGTAATGAGGATGATAATGGAGGAAACAAATAAAATTCGTAATCAAATGCAGGAAGATGCACACAAACAGGTGAGAGACATAAAAGAAGCACATAGAGTGGAACTGGAAAAATTGCAGGAAAATGCAAACAACCAGATGAAAGAAATAAATAAAACAGTTCAAGCTCTGAAGACCTATAAAGAGGCAATGGAAGAAACTCAGGAATATACAAAAAATCAGATGAAAGAAATCAAAAATCAGTTCAAGATCTGAAAATGAAAATGGATTCAATGATAAACACACAGACAGAAGAAAAACGAGAACGTGAGACCTCAGAGAAGAAGGCGAGCAACACAGAGGTGAGCTTTTCTAACAGAATCCAAGAGATGGAAGAACGAATCTCAGGGCTAGAAGATACAATCACAGATATTGAATCAACCATTAAAGAAAATGCCAAATCTGGAAAACTCCTGACACAAAACATCCAAGAAATTAAGAACACCATGAAAAGAAGAAATCTGAGGATAATAGGCATTGAAGAAAGAGAAGACATCAGACTCCAGGGCCCAGAAACTATTCTCAACAAAATCATAGAAGAAAATTTCCCCAATCTAAAGAAAGAGATGCCTATAAACATACAAGAGGCCTACAGAACACCAAATAGAATTGACCAGAAAAGAAAAACTGCCCGCCACATAATAATCAAAACACAAAACATGCAGAACAAAGAAAAAATATTAAAAGCTGCAAGGGAAAAGGGCCAAATAACATTTAATGGTAAACCTATCAGAATTACACCTGACTTCTCAGCAGAGACCATAAAAGCCAGAAGGGCCTGGACAGAGATCCTGCAAACCCTAAGAGACCACAGATGCCAGGCCAGACTACTTTACCCAGCAAAATTATCAATAACCATTGATGGAGAAAACAAAATATTCCATGACAAAAACGAATTCAAACAGTACCTATCCACAAATCCAGCTTTACAGAAGGTACTAGAAGGAAAACTCCATCCCAAAGGGTCAAGCTACAACCAAAACTACCCAGGAAATAGATAACTATCCCATGGCAAAAACACAACTACACAAACGCTCGACTGGAAACAACATCAAAATTAAGACTCTTAACAGTCACTGGTCATTAATATCTCTCAACATCAATGGCCTCAATTCTCCAATAAAAAGACACAGACTAACTGAGTGGGTACATAAACAAGGCCCAACATTCTTCTGCATCCAAGAAACACATCTCACCCATAATGAACGGCATTACCTCAGGGTAAAAGGTTGGAAAAAAATATTCCAAGCAAATGGTCACAAGAAGCAAGCAGGCATAGCCATTTTAGTATCGAACAAAATAGACTTTCAACCAAAATTAATCAAAAGGGATGAGGAAGGACACTTCATACTCATCAAAGGTAAAGTCAACCAAGATGACATCACAATTCTGAACATCTATGCTCCCAATACAAGGGCACCCACATTTGTAAAAGATATCCTAAAAAAGCTTAAACCACACATCGATCCCCACACAATAATAGTGGGAGACTTCAACACCCCACTCTCACTGAAGGATAAGTCATTGAAACAGAAACTAAGCCGAGAAATAACATCATTAACCAATGCCATGGGTCAAATGGATCTAACAGATATCTATAGAACCTTTCACCCAACAAGAAAGAATACACCTTCTTCTCTGCACCCCATGGAACCTTCTCCAAAATTGATTACATCGTAGGTCACAAAGCAAGCCTCAATAGATACAAGAGGATTGAAATAATACCTTGTATTCTATCAGATCACCATGCTCTTAGGCTGCAGTTCAACAACAACAGAAATAACAAAAAGCCTACACATACGTGGAAACTAAACAACTCTCTGCTAAATGACACCTGGGTCAGGGAAGAAATAAAGAAAGAAATCAAGGAGTTTCTGAAATTCAGTGAAAATGAAGAAACAACATACCCAAATTTGTAGGATACATTGAAAGCAGTGCTAAGAGGAAAATTCATAGCACTAAGTGCCTTTAAAAAGAAATTGGAAACATCGCACATAAGCATCTTAACAACACAACTGGAAGCCCTAGAAAAAAAGAAGCAGAAGCACCCAAGAGGAGTAGACGCCTGGAAATAATCAAACTCAGGGGTGAAATTAACAAATTAGAAACTAAGAAAACAGTCCAAAGAATCAACAAAACCAAAAGCTGGTTCTTTGAGAAAATCAACAAGATAGACAGACCATTAGCCAAACTAACTAAAAGGCAGAGAGACAGTATTGAAATCAACAAAATCAGAAATGAAAAGGGAGACATAACAACAGACACTGAAGAAATTCAAAGAATCATAAGATCCTACTTTGAAGGCATATACGCCACAAAATTTGAAAATCTAAGGGAAATGGACGATTTTCTTGGTCAATTTCACTTGCCAAAGTTGAATGAAGAACAGATAAACAAGCTAAATAGTCCCATTTCCCCTACAGAAATAGAAGCAATCATCGATGGTCTCCCAACCAAAAAAAGCCCAGGGCCAGATAGTTTCAGTGCAGAATTCTACCAGACCTCCAAGGGCGAGCTAATACCGATACTCTTCAAGCTACTCCAAAAGATAGAAATGGATGGAAAATTACCAAATTCATTCTATGAGGCCATAGTCTCATTGATACCTAAACCTCACAAAGACTCAACAAAGAAAGAGAATTTCAGACCAATTTCTCTTATGAACATAGATGCAAAAATACTAAATAAAATACTTGCAAAACGAATACAGGAACACATCAAAGATATCATTCATCATGACCAAGTAGGCTTCATTACAGGCATGCAGGGATGGTTTAATATACGGAAAACCATCAATGTAATCCACCATATAAACAAACTGAAAATAAAAAACCACATGATCATCTCCTTGGATGCAGAGAAAGCATTTGATAAAATTCAACACCCATTCATGTTTAAAGTTTTAGAGAGATCGGGGATACAAGGCACTTTCCTCAACATAATAAAGGCTATATACAGCAAGCCAATAGCCAAAATCAAAGTAAATGGTGAGATACTCAAGGAAATTCCTCTAAAATCAGGAACAAGGCAAGGCTGCCCACTCTCTCCATATCTCTTCAATATAGTACTCGAAGTTCTAGCCAGAGCAATAAGACAACAAAAGGAGATCAAGGGTATCCAAATGGGAAAGGAGGAAGTCAAATTATCCCTATTTGCAGATGATATGATAGTGTACATAAGTGACCCTCAAAATTCCACCAGAGATCTCCTAAACACCTTCAGCAAATTGGCTGGATACAAAATTAACTCAAAAAAGTCTGTAGCCTTCCTATACACAAATGACAAGCTTGCAGAGGAAGAAATTAGGAAAACCACACCCTTCACATTAGCCACAAGCAATATAAAATATCTAGGAGTTACCCTAACTAAGCAAGTGAAGGACTTGTATGAAAAAAATTTCAAAACTCTGAAGAAAGAGATTGAAGATGACCTGAGAAGATGGCATGATCTTCCTTGCTCATGGACTGGGAGAATTAACATAGTAAAAATGGCCATCCTACCAAAAGCAATCTACAGATTCAATGCAATCCCTATCAAAATACCTACACAATTTTTTAAAGACATTGAAAGTTCAATTCTGAACTTCATATGGAAAAACAAAAAACCCAGAACAGCTAAAACAATCTTGTACAATAAAAGATGCTCCGGAGGAATCTCCATACCTGATCTCAAACTGTACTATAAAGCAATAGTAATTAAAACAGCATGGTACTGGCACAGCAACAGGCTGGTTGATCAGTGGAATCGAATCGAAGACCCAGATATGAATCCACACACATATGGTCACTTGATTTTTGACAAAGAAGCCAAATCCATTCAATAGAATAAGAATAGCATCTTCAACAAATAGTGCTGGTCTAACTGGAGGTCTATGTGTAAAAAAATGAAACTGGACCCATATTTGTCACCTTGTACAAAACTTAAATCCAAGTGGATTAAAGACCTCAACATAAAACCAGAGACACTAAGTCACTTAGAGGAAAAAGTGGGGAAGAGCCTAGAACATATTGGCACAGGAGACAACTTCCTGAACAGAACACCAACGGCCCAGGCCTTAATGTCAACCATTAATAAATGGGACCTCATGAGGCTGAGAAGCTTCTGTAAGGCAGGAGACACTGTCAAGAGAACAAAGCGACAACCTACAGACTGGGAAAAAATCTTCACCAACCCTACATCTGACAAAGGTCTAATATCCAAAATATAGAAAGAACTCAAGAAATTAAACACCACCAAACCGAATAACCCAATAGAGAAATGGGGCTTGGAACTAAACAGAGAATTCTCAACAGAGGAGTATCAAATGGCTGAGAAACACTTAAAGAAATGCTCAACCTCCTTAGTCATCAGGGAAATGCAAATCAAAACAACTCTGAGATTCCATCTTACACCCATCAGAATGGCTAAGATCAAAAACTCAAGCGACACCACATGCTGGCGAGGATGTGGGGAGAGAGGAACACTCCTTCATTGCTGGTGGGAATGCAAACTAGTACAGCCACTTTGGAAATCTATCTGGTGCTATCTCAGAAAAATGGGAATAGGGCTTCCTCAAGACTCAGCTATTCCACTCCTTGGAATATACCCAGAAGATGCTCTAGCACACAACAAGAAAATTTGCTCAACCATGTTCATAGCAGCCTTATTCATAATAGCCGGAACATGGAAACAGCCTAAGTGTCCCTCAATAGAAGAGTGGATAAAGAAACTGTGGTACATATACACTATGGAATACTACTCAGCTATTAAAAACAAGGAATTCCTGAAATTTGTGGATAAATGGATTGAGCTAGAAATGACCATAATGAGTGAGTTAACCCAGAAGCAGAAAGAATCAAATGGTATATACTCACTTATATCTGCATACTAGCCCAAGGGGCATGTCCCACGAAAGCCTTCACTTACCAGGAAACTGGGACAGAGGGAAAGGCGTTCTATTGGGACTCTAAATGAGAGACGCATGGGAGAATAGCAAAATAAAAGGATACAGAGGGTCCTAGAAATCTACAAGTAGAACAATATGATAGGCAGATTTGGGCCCAGGGGTCCCGCTCAAACTAAGGCACCAGCCAAGGACAATACAGGAGATAAACTTTAACCCCTTCCCAGATCTAGCCAATGGTCAGAATATTCTCCACAGTTGAGTGGAGAGTGTGATATGACTTTCTCACGTACTCTGGTGCCTCACATTTGACCATGTCCCCTGGAGGGGGAGACCTGGTGGTACTCAGAGGAAGGACAGCAGGTAGCCAAGAAGAGACTTGATACCCTATGAGCATATACAGGGGGAGGTAATCCTTCCCAGGTACAGTCATAGGTGAGGGGTATAATGGGAAAATGGGGGCGGGGGGAGGAATGGGAGGATACAGGGGATGGGATAAACACTGAGATGTAACAAGAATAAATTAATAAAAAAAAATTGGCTAAAAAAAAAAAAAAAAAAAAAAAAAAGAAAGTGTCATCCTGAGTGAGGTAACCTATACCCAGAAAGACAGGCTTGTTAGTGGGTAGTATCCATAAAGAACACAGTAAATATGCTATAACCCACAGACCCAAAGAAACCAGGGAGGTTCCAAGGGAGGATGCTTGAATCTCATTCAGAAGGGAGAAATAAAACATACATGTGAAATAGATGGAAGGAGGGAATTGGGTGAGAGAGGGGGTTGGGAGTATAATGGGGGATCAGGTGTGGGAAAAATGGGGGCAGGAGGGAACCGGGAGAGAGAACCGAAATCAGTTTAGGAGGTTATCTCTGGAACAGGGGAGTTTCCTGGGGTCTCTGGGGGTTACCCTAGATGAGACACCTAGCACAGGGTATATGTGGGTTGAAGTCACCATCTCATGTAGCCAGGTGGGACTTTCAGTGAAGGGAGGATGACACCAACCTACCCATAAATCCTTTGATCCAAAATTTGTCTCATCTACAAGAAGTATAGGGATAAAGATGAATCAGATTGAATGAATGGCAAACCACTGACTGACCCAACCTGAGACCCAGCCCATTGGAGAGAGCCAGCTCCTGTCACTATTAATGACACTCAGCTGTGCTTGCAGCCAGGTGCCTAGCATAACTGTCTTCAGAGAGTTTCCATCAGGAGCTGATGGAAACAGATGCAGAGACCCACAGCCAAACAATAGACTGAACTTGGGGAGTTTTGTGGAACAGTGGGAGGAAGGATTGAGGGAACCAGAAGGATTAAGTTCACCATAAGAAGACCTTCATAGTAAACCAACTTGAGCCCATGAGGCTCACAGAGATTGAACCACAGATCAAAGAGCATGCACAGACTGGACCTAGATGCCTCACACATATGTAGCAGGTGTGCAGCTTGGTCATCATGTGGGCCCCCTAACAATGGGAATAGAGGATGTCTCTGATGCTGTTGCCTGTCTTTGGATCCACTTCCCCTAGCTGGCCTTCCTTGTCTGGCCTCAGTGGGAGGGCATGTGCTTAGACCTGCTGTGACTTGAGGTACCAGGGTAGGTTGGGACCCCTTGGAGCCTCCTCTGCTATGAGAAGAAGGAGAGGGAGGAACAGAGGGAGAGGAGGTTGGGGTCAGGATTTAAAGTAATTAAACAAACAAACAGAAAAAAAACCTGTGAACAGCAGGTATTGAGCCACAGCAAGCCAACCTGCTGTGGGCCCAATGGCCCGTGGATGAAGGCCTGAAACCCCACAAAAGCTGAATTGAAGAAGGCACTCAATGAGCTAGCTTGAAAGGCTGGGACTTGGCTAATGGCAGCATGAAGTACAAACTGAGAAGCCCCAAGCATTTGAACTGGTAAGGTATTGAGCTTGGAAAACAATAAAAGAGAAAGGAATGTGGCTATTAAAAAAATCATAGAAAAATATTTGTTCTGAAAATAGGAAAATAAAATCCTTAGGGAGAGAGTTGAGAAAATATTTTCTTTGTTAAAAATGGAGGAAAACACAATGACAACAATGTATCTGGATTTTGTACAACTTTGTTTTGTTTGTCATCATACAAATGGTCATTTTTTCAGTGGTGATTACAGGTTTATATATCCTCCTTAAAAATATTTTATTATAATTTACTTACATTATACCCTATTGCAATCCTCTTGCCCTTATCTCCCTGTTCCCACCCTCCCTCCCTCTTCTGCCCTAGTCCTCTCCTCTAGACTTCTGACAGGTGGGGTCCTCCTCCTCCATCTTTGGACCACAGCCTATCAGGTCTCATCTGGATAGTTTGCATCCCCTTCCTCTGTGTTCCCACAGGGCCTCTCCCCTCGCCAGCATGTGCTGTCACTTGAGTATTTGATCTTAGCTATTCTGATAGGTGTAAGATGGAATCTCAGAGTTGTTTTGTTTTGCATTTCCCTGATGACTAAGGATGTTGAGCATTTCTTTAAGTGTTTCTCAGCTATTCAATATTCCTCTGTTGAGGATTCTCTGTTTCACTCTGTACTCTATTTTTTAATTGGGTTATTTGGTTTGGTGGTGTTTAATTTCTTGAGTTCTTTATATACTTTGGATATTAGGCAGATAAAGGGTTAGTGAAGATCTTTTCCCAGTCTGTAGGCTGTTGTTTTGTTCTGTTGACAGTGTCTTTTGCCTTATAGAGCTTTTTGGTTTCATGAGATTCCACTTATTAATTGTTGACCTTAGAGCCTGAGCTGTTGGTGTTCTGTTCAGGAAGTTGTCTCTTTTGTCAATGAGTTCAAGGGTCTTCCCCACTTTTTCTTCTAACAGATTTAGTGTGCCTTGTTTTATGTTGATGTCTTTAATCCATTTGGACTTTAGTTAAGTAAGTTTAGATAAGTATGGATCTATCTGCATTTTTCTACATGTAGACATCCAGTTAGACCAGCACCATTTGTTGAAGATGCTATCTTTTTTCTATTGTATGATTTTGGCTTCTTTGTTGAAAATCAAGAGTCCATAGGTGTGTGGGTTTATTCTGGGTCTTTAATTCTATTCCATTGATCAATCAGCCTATTTCTATGCCAGTACCATGTTGTTTTTATTACTGTTGCTCTATAGTATAGCTTGAGATCAGGAATGGAGATTCCTCCAGAAGATTTTTTTTTATTGTACAGAATTGTTTTCAGCTATAGGAAAGGTGAGAGTAAGGTAGACTTGGAGAAAGAAGAGACTGAAAACTTCGATGCTAGATTAGGGACCACAGAATAGATGTGAAAGAATCTTTGAATCAAGATCCAAGCCTCCAGAGGAATCCAGTCTGGAACTTACATAACACCCAAAGACGCAGTTTCAGATGAGAAAAATCCATACGGACTTGAGCAATTAGAATGGCAACCCACAGAGGTACAATATATTGAGTTAAAAATTCAGATTGTACTTATTGATGTTACCATAAATCAATGTCATAAATAGACTATGTATTTTACTTTGTAGAGTTTGGAGAATTAAAAGTCAGTGAGGCAGGCACAGCTGTTAAAAAGCACTGGAACTTAGAAAGGACTGATGAATTAGATAAGCATGTATAGGTCCTAATTCCAAAATGGAAGAAAGGAGATTTTACATTTTTTTCCAACAGGAAAAGAAAGCTATGTCTTACATCCAAAAGGATCAAAATGAAAATTTGTCTACAGACAGGCAGAAGGAAATCAAAAGGCCAAGACAGGTACGTATATTTTGATCCCCCTACATGGAAATAGATTGAGATTGGCTGAGACATAAATGTCTTTGCATAGCCAGTACACCTTGTTGGCTACAGAGGCCTCATGACTTTTTAATACATACCAACATTACATATGGTGTGAATGGAGATTTATATTGCAGTTTGGTCCAAACAGGTTTATAAAGAGATACAGATGTCTTTCACCTGCTCAAACAATGACCAGAGAATAATTTTTAAGTGACCTGTGCAAAATGCATATTACAAACATATGTAATTGCAGAACTGTATATTACTTGTGAGAGTTTGTATGTTTACAGAACAAAAGGACAAAACCAATAGAATGGATATGGCTGTGACAAGACTCAGGGTGAAACATACTTATTCCAGCATCCTGCTTGATCTAGCTTGACTGCCTCAGTTCCTGTTTCATCAAAGCTTTCTTCCAGGATAGCTTCAAAACAATTGGTCCCAATTTGTCCAGCCTTTCAGACTGTTCCAAACAGCACTTCATTTAAGCCTGCATTTTCACGGCATTTAGAGACTGAAGAGCAAATGTTACTGCTAGATTTCTTAATCATTTTTCCAGTTTTATTTGGGCCCCCCAAAAGGAATACTATGCCCCAAATCAACTGGGATAAATTTTAAGATAACATCACCTCATTTTCCAAAGGACAGGTGGAAGGTTTTGGTTGTTCTGTTGGGTGATGGATATGTAGTGTTGAGAGAGGTTGTTCTTGATCAAGGAGGAAACTAGAAATAGGAGTTTAGATTCAGGGATTTCTCTGTTTGTTTTCCTTTTCTCTATCTTTCTTAGGTAAGGGCAAAGGATTGAGGAGAAGAAGGAGGAATATGGCAACATCATATAAGAATAATAGAAGAAAAGGGTAGACTATTAATTCTACTCTTAAACAAAAGAATACTTTATAAGCCAACAATATTACACTGGTGTTGACTTTGTGTAGTGATACAAATAAGGTTATTATTGCTCATATTATATAGATTTTATATGTTGATACAAATTTAAGGTTTACATTGATTTAGACTATTGTATATTGATAAAAATGTTAAAAGTTATTTTTAATACATATAATGTGTTTCAACTCCTGCATAAGGCATTGGACCTATGCAACTCATTTAGATATACAGTGTTCAGTTCCAGTCCTGTTAAAGCTGCTATTATGAAGTTTAGGATAATTAAAAATTGCAAGTTAGTAGTTAGTCAACCAAACTTATAGTCATGTCAGATACTAGTCTGGCTTATTACAAAAATATATACCCTGAGTTAAACAGATAGCTAAAATCAAACATCGTTTCTCTATTTAGGTTTACTATAGATGACAGCTAGCTGGATGGATAACGATTATATACTATGTAAATGTGTACTGAGAGACAGATGGTGTCCCAAAACCTCAGAGACCTACAGAATATAGCATTTAAAGATATTTTTATTAACTTAAGACCTTTTGACATTGAGACATATCAGCTCCTGGCAGAACTTCATTTGACCTGGAAGAAGATGTTGAACACTGAAGAACTTCCATTAGGAGATGCCTTCAAATGTGCCAAGTTGGCCACTTGACAAAGAAAATGTCCTAGCTTCAACAGCAGACAATATGCTGTCTAAAATTGGCAAAACTTGGAGGTAGGCAAAATGGATTATCAAGCTCTTTTAAGACAGGGTAAACAATTCCTTCATAATTCCTGCCTTACAAATATTCCTGTCAGGTATTCTGGGCCAGAAAGCTGAAGATGCTGCTGCAACATTATAGAGGAAATTTGGGTCACTGTCCAGCCAGCCAGATGTCTGTCAATTCTAAAATATTGGAAGCTGCTTGCTTGCACTTTTTGCATATTCAGGCAATATTTCTTTTCAAGTCTCAGATGAAGTTGAAGACTAAATAGTTATAGTTACAAGCCAGAGGGATGGAGGAATGAGAAGATACAAGTGATGGCATAACAATTGAATTGTAATCTGAATAAATTAATTAAATAAAAAATAGTTATAGTCACACAATTGGCTTAAGTTGTTTAGTATTTAAGAAGATCTAGAAGATTTTTGTAGGTTGCTAACTCAAATTATGATAGAAAATGATTTAGGTACAGAACTCTGAACTCATAAAGATAGAATAGATACTAGAATACTTTCTCCAAAGTTGCCAGATGCATATGGACTGGACATAATGAATATAAATCTTACATAATAATTTTCATTATTGTTTCATAAGTGTTATTATTATATCTAGTTTATTGTTGGAAGAAAAAGATTTTTACTGGACTAAAAGGGAATTGTAGAATCTCTTGTGTCTATATGAAAGCCTCACTTGTCAATAAAAAAACCTAATGACATATAGCCGAGGCAGGAAATAGGATGTGGGACACCTGGTAGGCAGAAAGGATTCTGGGATAGAGCCAGGCATGAGAGAGTTACATGGCAAGATATGAGGAAGACAGACGTATGGTACCCGAGCAGGGTAACCAACCATGTGGCATGGTATAAATGAGACATTAGTTATGCTATAGTTAGAGAAGAGCCTAGCTATATGGCGTAGGTGTTTGCAAATATATTTTGAATCTCATGAGTCATTATCCTGAGAGCTTGAGGCCATGAGGAAACCCCCCCTCAACAATATATGATAAACACATTGTGGACCAAATTTCCATATATGAACCCTTAGAAGTTACACTCAGACTATATATAAACATGGCATAAAAATAGGATTGGAGATTTAGTATTAAATGGTTATTAAAATTCCTACTGCAAGTGGCGCAGTGTAAAGCTTCTACATTTGGGTTACGTAATTCTCTCTTCAGTACCAAATAACCAACCAACCAGACAGACACAAGTCACCAGGCAAGGAAGAATACAGACAAGCAAACAAGACGTTCACCTAATGTCTGTAAAACCTAATGTGCTAATTAAAGATATTTCCCACTAAACATTGAACTTTAAAATATTAAAAAATTATTATAGTTTACTCAGATTACATCCTGAATGTTAGCTTCTCGCTTGTATCTTCCTGTTCCTACCCTCCCCCCTCTTCTGCTCTATTCCCCTCCCTCAGACCTCTGACAGAGTGGACCTCCTCCCCCACCATATGACCCCTATCATATCAGGGGAAGTGATCAAATTGGGGGGCACCAGAATTCATAAACACTGAACTTTTGAAAAAGAAAATCACATTTCCAAATCAGGAGAAGATTTTTAAAAATTACACTAAACATTTATTTATTTTTATTTTATGTGTATGGATGTTTTACCTCTATGTGTGTCTGTGCCCCGCATTTGCACAGTGGCTACAGAGGCCAGAAGAAGGTATTGGATCCACGAGGAATTGGAATTATAGATAGTTGTTTGCTGCTATGTGGGTATTAATTGAGCCTGGGTCCTCTGGAAAAGCAGCCAGTGTTCATTTTTGCCAAGTTGTCTGTTACTCTAAAAGCAGCAGTTTTTCTAGAATAAGGAAATCCTAAGGAATGTCTTTAGAATGGGCTCTTCTAAGGAGTTCATAATATATTTGTTACATTTCCAAAGGATTCTCTTAAGAACTATTTGTGACAGGTTACTGTAGTGTTCATCTTACAAAGCAGAGTATGAAGGCTCTATGAGACATAGGGAGAAGACTGAGTGACAAGGAGTCCACATACTGATTCAGGGCTGTTCTGCTGTGCATACAGTTAAATTATACCAGCCAGACAGGCTCTGGCTTTCACCGTGGCTGTGAACAAATTGCTATAAAACATGACCTCAGCAATAGCTATGTCTGTCTCAGTCTGGGAACTTCACAAATTAAGAGAGAAGGTGAGCATGCTCTCTCAGTGAGCTAATCATCATGCATTCAGCTGCTGCCAGCAGAGGGCTTGGTGACTTCTCTTTGAATGGCTCACTTTATCCCTTGAGTGGTACCTACAAGCTCCCAAAAGCTTCCTTATGGCAGTTCCAGGGATGAGACTGACTTCTTTTTTCTTTCCTTATGAAAGGACTTCGATTTTTCTTCCTTTTAGGGTCTCCTTTGATCCAGTGGTTTTGGCATCTGCACTAACATTCTAAGCTGGTTGAGGCAATGAGATAGGACTGAGTTCTGCAGAAGGAGCTTGCCACGTTTTCGATTCCTTGCTAGTCCAGAACCTGGTACGTAACATTCACCTTTAATATATTTGTTGAAGAAATAAAAAATTGAAAGCTAAACAGGTAGTTTTAAGTACGACTCTTGCAGTATAATTATTGACATAAGAGTTGAGCAAGAATATTGAGATTCAGAAAGACCATGAGTTATAGGAGAAAGAAAACAGAAATTCAAACAAACTGA
Source organism: Acomys russatus (assembly GCF_903995435.1). NCBI lineage: Eukaryota > Metazoa > Chordata > Mammalia > Rodentia > Muridae > Acomys > Acomys russatus. The sequence goes on along the minus strand of NC_067160.1, from coordinate 2,189,590 downwards.
ATACTCATTTTGATTCTCTGCCTGAAGGAGCTTGAGAAAGCAATTTGACCACATTAAGACCCTTTTCTTCTTCTGGGAAAGAAGCTAATCACGTGGAATGAGCGCCTAGAAACACTGTCAGACCCAGATGACATAAACAAAAGCGTTTTGCATTGTTTGGGCACGAAGAATCTGCAAAGAGAAATTGAGTAAGGAAGATGGTTCATATAATGCAAATTAAAGGAGTGCTGAGTAAGGGCGTGTTGCTCAGTTGCTTGATTCTAATTTACAATAAGGTTGGCTGGTGTTACAGAGGACTGCAATGGTAGGCAGGTAAGGCCATTGGACTTCTTCGCTAAAGAAATCTATTCCAGGCAGCCCTATCGGTCAGGAGGGACTCAAAACAAGCTGGCTTCGAGCACAGAGGACATGTTTACTCTGGGATCATGAGATCATGTAAAGAGCCTGTGGGGAAAGCAAAGAGACAGTACCTGTAGCCTCCAGGTTTGTGATTGCCTGGACTGCTGTCTGGTTGAAATGTGAGAAGAGAGGGTTAAAGTAGCGTCTGAGTTTCTTTTGGGCCTATTCTCATCAGTAACTTTACTTTGGGGACACAAGAAGGAAAAGGCAAGCTAGATGACTTTATGAAAGGCAGCAGCAACTGTTCTTGTTGACTTACAAGGACTTTCTAGAACTATCCGAGGAGAAGTTCTAGGAAAAAAGATGATCACAAGTCTGATTTCTGAGGTCGTAGTTTCATTCTCAGAAAGTCCCAGCAATATGAGCTCTGGAGGCTCAATAGGGGCAGTCATAAAAGGCTTCAGCGACTCAGGAAGGCCAGAAGATGAATGGTCCCGAGGCTTCATAGAATATTGGGCTCAGGTGGTACAGGATAAAATGGCCTGCAGTGCTGTTCTGTTGGTAAGACCATAAATGTTGGAGTGTAACATACCTAGGCTTAAAGGTAGATGCCAACTCTCATTAACAACCCAGTACCAGGATCTCCGAAGCTTGATGTTTTCATTCACAAAATGGACAAATTTAGTTGTCTGATTGATTATTATTAGGAACTTTTATATTTCATATTCAGTGTCATTGGTAGCTCTGGTTAAGCTTGAAACAAGCTTTTACACCAGTCTCTTGGCATCTTACAAACTTTGTCATGTACAAGTCATTCCATGAGAGTTTATTAGAAATACTCTGTTCTTTCCTGTTCTCCAGGCCTGATTCATCATTGAGAGAGCACTCCCCAAGGCTGCCTGTCTAGGAGAAAATGTAATTTCAATAACACTAGGATTCCTCTGCAGGTCCAAATCATGGTTGACAGATTCATCTGCCACAAAGGGAAGGCAGAGTCGAATGTATCTGGGCTCAGGTATGTTTGGCTTTTTGATGGTGTGACACCATCTACATATTTTAAGCCTGAAAAACCACACAATCAAGTTACAAAAAATTATTGATTTTCAAAGTAATTAATCTGGACACTTCTCAGAAAATTGGGAATAAATTTACCTTAACCCCTAGATATGACACTCCTGGGCATATATTCGAAAGATGTTCCACCATACCACAAGGTCACTTGTTCAACTATGTTCATAGCAGCTTTATTTGTAATACCCAGAATCTGGAAACAACCTAGATGCCCCTCAACCAAAGAATGGGTAAAGAAACTGTGGTACATTTACACAATGGAATACTACTCAGCTATCAAAAACAAGGAAATCTTGAAATTTGCAGGCAAATGATGGATCTAGAAAAGATCATCCTGTGTGAAGTAACCAAGACCCCAAAATACATGTATGGTATATACTCATTTATAAGTGGATATTAGCCATAAAGAACAAAATAACCATATTACAATCTACAGACCCAAAGAAGACAAGGAGGATCCAAGGAAGTATGCTTGAATTTCACTCTGAAGGGCAACTAAAATAGACATCTGAAGTTGATGGAAGGGGGAACGAGATGGGCAGGGATCAAGTATGAGGAGGGGGAAGAGGAGGACCAGGAGAGAGAACAGAAATCACTGGTGAGGCCATATTTGAGACAGCAGAGCCTCCAGGAGTCTATGGGGGAAGACCCTAGTTGGGACTCCTAGCAGTGGGGGATATGGAGCCTGAAGTTGCCACCTCCTGTAGCCAGGTTGGACGTCCACTTGGAAGAGGGTGACACCAACCTACCATAAAACTTTCAACCCCAAATCTGTTTTGCCTAAAAGGATTATAGGGATAAAGATGGAGCAGAGATTGAGGGAATGGCAGACCAATGACTGTCCCAACTTGCGACCCACCCAATGGGAGAGAGCCACCTGTGACATTATTAATGACACTTTGCTGTGCTTGCAGACAGGAGCCTAGCATAACTGCCTTCTGAGAAGCTTTTTCCGGCCTTTGATAGAAACAGATGCAGAGACCCACAGCCAAACAATTGACTGAGCTTTGGGAATTTTGTGGAAGAGTGAGAGGAAGCACTGAGGGATCTGGAGGGGTCAAGTATATCACAAGAAGACCTAAAGAGTAAACTAACTTGGGCCATTGAGGACTCACAGAGACTGAACCACCAAGCAAAGAGCTTGCATTGGCTAGACATAGACCCTCTACACATAATGAGCAGATGTGCAGCTTGGTCATTATGTAGGTCCCCTAACAAGAGGAGTCTGGGCTGTCTCTGAAGCTGTTGCCTCCCTTAGGGTCCCTTTCCCCTAGTTGGGTACCTTGCCTGGCCTCAGTAGGAGGGAAATGCTTAGTCCTGCTGAAATGAGGTACCAGGGTGGGTTGGTACCTCTTGGGGGCTTCCCCTTTTCTGAGAAGGAGAGGGGAATAAAGATGGGAGGAAGCATGAGAGTGGGACTGGGAGGAGAGGAGGGAGGGGGCTGGGATTAGGCTGTAAAGCAATTAAATATAAATAAATGGGAAAAACAACAAACAAACAAACAAACAAACAAACATCGAGTTTCACCAGATGGGGGTGGTGCATGCTTTTGATCCCAGCCCTTGGGAGACAAAAGCAGGTAGATTTCTGTTTTTCTGAGTTCGAGGCCAACCTGGTCTACAACGTGAGTCCAGGACCAGGCAGGGCTTTGTTACACAAAAAATCCCCCCAAAATATTGAGTTTCATACATGAATATATAATAAGTTTTGATAAACTCCATCTCATGTATAGTTTCCTCCATCTCTTTTTATACCTATGCCACCACTTTTCTCTCCAATCTTCATGTATTTTTTCTTTAAGCCTTTGAGAACATTTAGTATTGCCAGTATGAGAATGGGCATATGACAATACAAGCATGACAATTGTACTGGATTGTGGGAAATGGTAACTTTATAATTTTGCGTTGAGCCATTTATGGTTATCTGAGGTTGCATGCACCTAGAGGTTAGAATTTCCTAACTAGTTATAAGATTTGTAATGAGTTGACTTCTCACCAAAGTTCCAAATCTAAAGACTTAACCCTCAATCTCAGTGTCTCAGAATGTAACCGAGTCAGGTTATTTGGATGTGCCCTAATTCAACAAGACTGATGTCCTTATCAAAAAGGACAATTTGGAAACAGCTGTGTAGTAATGAAAGCAGATTAAAGCATGAAGGCAATTATCTGTAAGCCAAGGGGAGTGGTCTGAGGCAGGGCCATGGGGTCATCAGGAAGAACGAATCTAACCAACACTTTGGTTTCAGGTTTCTGGGTATGACTTCTTTAACTGTGAAATAATATATTCCTGATGTTTAAGTCATCAAGTTTGTAATATTTTATATGAACTCCCAACCCAAGAAAACTAATTACTAAACAGTAAATAACATTTTTATTTCTCTTATAGGTGTTATCCCTCAAAGTGTAGCATGACTAGTGCTGCTAGTGATGGGTAGAAATAACTGACTGATACAGGAACTGGAGTTCCACTTGCGCAGCTTACTTCTATGCTTTGGGTAAATTAGCTGAGATCCGAAGAGTGCTTATAGGGCATTTCCTTTAGTCATAGAGGAATGCTGACTCACACTAAACTTAGTAAATGACAACACTAACATCTGCTTTTAAGCATGGAAAAGATTGTGTGAAATGGCTAACCTCAGTCACCAGATACTCTTTGAAGAAGGGAAGATGCTTTCACCCATAATAATTATAACATACTCAGCATTATACATCCAACCGTAAGTCGCTGAGGCATTTGTGTTTATGATTAAGCAGAATATTAATAATTTATGCACAAATATTGTATTCTGTTTAGTAAATAAAATATTCTTTAAAAGTGCTGTTTTTTTTTTTTGTTTTTTGTTTTTTTTTGAGACAGGGTTTCTCTGTGTAGCCTTAACTGGCCTCAAACTCACAGGGATCCACCTGCCTCTGCCTCCCAAGTGCTGGGATTAAAGGTGTGTGCCACCACAGCCTGGCCAAAAAGTGCCTTTTTTTCCTTTTATTTTAAAGCAGTGTCTTTTCACATCCTTTGGAGATTTCCATGATTGTTTGTACTTAAAAATCATGAATGCCCATGTTCTCTTAAAAAAGATCATTTTGATTTTATTTTAAAAATGTTTTTAATTGAAAGAGAATTACATCTCTCCCCCTTCTCCCTTTCCCAGTTTCCGTCCCTCAAACTCCGCCCACTCTTCTCAAGTTGATTACTTCTTTTTAAAGTCACACACACACACACACACACACACACACACACACACACACACACACACACACAGCTTCTGGGTTTGTTTTTGTTGTTTCTGTATATATGGTTTCAAAGGTGATTACTCTGCACTGGACAACCAGTAAAGGTGTCCATCCCTGGGACAGGCTAATTTCCCTTTTCCCAGCAGTCAACAGATGCCTGTAGTTCTTCTTCTAAGGTTGGAATTGCATAGAAATTTTGCCTTCCACATTAACATGTCCATTAACATTGCTACTGTTCTGGTCTTGTTTCTGCAGCCATTTTCTAGGAGAGACTGTTTTACAGCAGACTTCCTGGTGTTCTGGCTCTTACATTCGGTCTGTTCCCTTCTTCTGCATTGCTGCCTGAGGCATATATGCAGGAGCTGTGATGTAGATATATCTCTTGGGGCTGGGCTCCCCATGGTAGGATGACTTCTGCATTGCGTGTGTGTGTGTGTGTGTGTGTGTGTGTGTGTGTGTGTGTGTGTGTGTGTAATATTTGCCTACAATCTACCATCTATATACTATAATTGATCTTTGGATTACTCATAGCACTACATACAGTGTGATGCCATGAAAAGATCTGACATACTGTATTAAAAAAATGACAAGAAAAAGGAGTACATATTTAGTAGAGGTGCAACTGTTTATAAGATATCTTAAATATATAGTTAGTTGAATCTGTACTGCTGGATTTCAAGGAACAACACTAAAAGTCAATGGTACTTTCAAAATTCAACTTACTCCTCAACTCCATGGTTATTTTTATAAACACATTAGATCTCACCTTTTCTTTGGGCATTGATATTGTTTTCTTTTCAAAAATAGGTTTACTGATTCTTTGGGAATTTTGCACACTGTATTTTGATCTTATTTAATTTTACTCCTTCCCCCAAGTCTTCCCATAATCACCCACATATGCCTTCTTTATGGTTTTTAAGTTTATTTTTATTGAAAATAAAATTTTTAAAAAATAGTATATTTGACGATGTTTTCCTTTCCCTCATCTCCTCTCAGATTCCCTCCACTTCCCTCGCAATGCCTTCTTTCTTTCTCTTTGTTTATTTTTATTATATATATTTTATTAATTTATTCATATTACATCTAAATTGTTATCCCATCCCTTGTATCCTCCCATTTCCTCCCTCCCTCCCGCTTTCCCCTTGTTCCCCTCCCCTATGACTGTGACTGAGAGGGACCTACTCTCCCTGCATATGCTCTTAGAGTATCAAGTCTCTTCTTGGTAGCCTGCTATCCTTCTTCTGAATGCCACCAGGCCTCCCCATCCAGGGGATGTGGTCAAATATGGGGCAGCAGAGTTTGTGTGAAAGTCAGTCTCCACTCTCCACTCAACTGTGGAGAATGTCCTCTCCATTGGCTAGATCTGAGTAGGGGTTTGAAGTTTACTGCACGTATTGTCCTTGGCTGGTGTCATAGTTTGAGCAGGATCCCTGGGCCCAGATCTGCCTGTCATAATGTTCTTCTTGTAGGTTTCTAGGACCATCTGGATCCTTCTATTTCCCCATTCTCCCATGCTTCTCTCACCTAGAGTCCCAATAGGATGTCCTCACCTCTGTCCCACTTTCCTGGTAAGTGAAGACTTTCATGGGACATGCCCTTTGGGCTAGTGTCCTGATATAAGTGAGTATATACCATTTGACTCTTTCTGCTTCTGGGTTAACTCACTCATTATGATCATTTCTAGTTCAATTCATTTTCCCACAAATTTCAGGAATTCTTTGTTTTTAATAGCTGAGTAGTATTCCATAGTGTAAATGTACCACAGTTTCTTTATCCAGTCTTCTAGTGGGGGACATTTAGGCTGTTTCCATGTCCTGGCTATTATGAGTAAGGCTGCTATGAACATGGTTGAACATATGTTCTTTCTGTGTGCTGGAGCATCTTCTGGATATATTCCAAGGAGTGGAATACCTGGGTCTTGAGGAAGCCTTATTCCCAGTTTTGTGACATAGCTCCAGATAGATTTCCAAAGTGACTGTACTGGTTTGCATTCCCACCAGCAATGAAGGAATGTTCCTCTTTCTCCACATCCTCGCCAGCATGTGCTGTCACTTGAATTTTTGATTTTGGCTATTCTGATGGGTGTAGGATGGAATCTCAGAGTTGTTTTGATTTGCATTTTCCTGATGACTAAGGACGTTGAGCATTTCTTTAAGTGTTTCTCAGCTATTTGATATTCCTCTGTTGAGAATTCTCTGTTTAGTTCCAAGCCCCATTTCTCAATTGGGTTATCTGATTTGGTGGTATTTAATTTCTTGAGTTCTTTATATGTTTTGGATATTAGACCTTTTTTAGGTGTAGGGTTGGTGAAGATCTTTTTCCAGTGTGTAGGCTGTCGCTCTGTGCTGCTGACAGTGTCTCCTGCCTTACAGAAGCTTCTCAGCCTCATGAGGTCCCATTTATTGACCTTAGTGCCTGGGCTGTTGGAGTTCTGTTAAGGAAGTTGTTGTCTCCTGTGCCAATGTGTTCCAGGCTCTTCCCCACTTTTTCTTCTAACCAATTTAGTGTTTCTGGTTTTATGTTGAGGTCTTTGATTCACTTGGACCTGTCTTTCTCTTTCTTTAAGGAAACAAAGCGGCAAAGAAAAAAGACAAACAAATAAAAGCAAAACAGAATGTGAAGAGCAACAATAGCCTTGAGAGAAAGGCAGCCTCCACCCCAACAGCAGAGTTTAAATAGTAGCAATATTCAGGCAAAATTAAGTACTTCTCATAGATTTACTTTAATTTTATTTTTTGATGGCAGATATTTATAGAAAGAAAATACATTAGAATGCAGAAAATAGAGTTGGAGAGATAGCTCAGTTCAGTTTCTATTACCTACACTGGTGGCAGACATCTTCCTGTAACTTCAGCTCCCAGGGATATGATGCTCTTCTCTGGCCTCTTCAGGCACCAGCGTCCATGTGGCATACACTCTCTCTCATACACAACTATGAGTGATATTAAATAAATCTTTTCATGATGCACAAAAGCAACATTGAATACATTTTTGAGACATCATGAATGAAAGTTACTTTAATTATTTGAGTTGTTTTGTTATACCTGTGAGATACAATTGATAAAATAATGGCTGTAGTCACGTACCACTCAGCATGTGCAATAATAGCTGTTGTTGAAAAGTAACAGAGATGGCTTTCTTGATAAACATGTTGAGTTATTAATGGATGTTCATATTATAAGCATTTCTTTCCTATCTTTTTAAAGGCTTCTATCACATCTTGGTTCCTCAGGCTATAGATCAAGGGATTTAACATGGGAATGATTATGCCATAAAACACAGAAGCTGCCTTTTCTTGTTCTTGAGAGTCAATGGTATGTGGGTGTAGATACATGTAGGAGAGAGTGCCATAGAAAATGGTGACTGCCGTCAGGTGGGAGGCACAGGTGGAGAAGGCCTTTTTCCTTCCCGCAGCAGAAGACATTCTCAGGATGGCAGCCAAGATGTATACGTAGGAAAAGATGACAACCAACACAGTGCTCATCAGGTTGAACCCCACGAAGATCGTCAGTAGCATGACACTGAAGTCAATGCTGGAGCACGATAGGGCAAGGATGGGAGGTTCGTCACAGAAGAAATGATTAATGGCATTGGACTTGCAAAAGTTCAGTGAGAATGTAAAACCTGTGTTTACGGAGGCGTTTAGGAAGCCCATGGCATACGAACCAACCAGCAGCAGAGCGCAGAGTCTCTGAGACATGACAATGGGATAGCGCAGTGGGTTACAGATGGCCACGTAGCGGTCCACGGCCATAGCAGCAAGGATGAAGCAGTCGATGGTTGCAAAAGTGCCATAGGCCAGCAATTGTAACATACATCCTGTGAAGGAGATGGATGCTTTTGTCTCTGTGAAGTTCTTCAACATTTTGGGGGTAATAGCTGAGGTGTAACAGAGATCAACAAAGGCTAGGTGTTGTAGGAAAAAGTACATGGGCGTGTGAAGGGAAGAGTCAACCTTGATGAGCAGGATCATCCCAATGTTGCCCATGAGTGTGGCAACATAGATCACTAGAAATATAATGAAAAGAATGTGCCAAGACTTGTGCTGTCCAGCAAATCCCAGAAGAATGAATTCAGTCACTCTGTTGGTATTATTTTCTTCCATGGTGAGCAAAACAATTGAAATTAGCTGAAGAGTTGTAAAGAAAGAACTGTGGAGAATGCTGAGTTCACTGTCCCTGAACATATCCCACCATCCTTGCTTTCAAAATAAGATCGAGAAAGCTTCCTGTGATACAACTCATGCTTTAGTTTTAAAGGCTAGCAGGAGAAGCTAGGCACAGTGTCGCACATCTGTAATCCCACCACTAGGGAGGTAGAGGCAGGAAGATTCAGGAACAACTGGGCACATGAGACCCTGTATACAAAACAAAACAAACCAACCAACAAACAGATAAACAACAACAAAAACAAAGCAAGCAAACCCAAACAAAATGGCTAAAACATGTCATCCCAATGTAGACAATTCTCTGTAGAGTTTGGGAAATTGTCATCCAGCAGTATCTGTGTTCTCAAGGACAGACAGGCACTCTGTAAATACATCAACTAACAAGGATGAAAAGAATATGTTATGTAGTTAGCTATCTAGTCGAGTGAAAGTGATATATATGGTTGGTGTGAGTGCAAGTGTGTTCACTTCTGTGGGCATGTGTGGAGGCCAAATATCGACATCTGATATCGTCCATTTCTATTCACATTATTTGAGCCAGTTTCTTACCTAACTTGGAGCTAGCAAGTTTACATAGCCTAGGAGAACCAAAAAGCTCCGAGGACAAGCCTAACTCTGACCTCCCTAGTGTTAAGACTACAGATGAATGTTGCTATTCTTGGCTTAAATTGTTTTAGATTAAAAACACTTTAAATTGTGTGTGTGTGTGTGTGTGTGTGTGTGTGTGTGTGTGTGTGTGTGTGTGTGTTTGTGCGTGCCCGTGTGTGCTAGCTTCTCACAGTGGATGTGGAGGCCAGAGGTCAATGTCAGGTGTTTTTCTATATTCTTCTGACTCAGGTTCTGGCATTGGATAGAGAACTGTTAGTTTCCCTAGATTGGCTACCTGGGAAGCCCCTGGGACCTTCCTGTCTCCACTCTAGCGTCAAGGGTACTGATGTGCATCCCTGTACCTGGCTTCTATGCTGGTCCTGGGGACCTGAATCAAGTCTTCATCCTTCTGCAGCAAGCCCTTTAATCATGTAGCCACATCTCCAGCCCTAAACTTTTCTCTAACTACACTCTCCTTCATGCCCTTTTATTGTAACCTAAACACTCTAAGTTATGTCTTAACTTTTGATCTGAAAACCCCAACTTCTTAGGGTTCCATGTGGTCTTGTTTCAAGTCCTCTACACTCTCACTCTCCAGATTCCCTCCACTATTGTGTTCTGGTAGTCATGGCTCGTGCCACGTAGAGTCCTCCATGGAAGCGCTTATCCATGTCAAGGGTTCATATTCTCTCTCATTCTCAGTCTGCTGCTCTACTCCAATATTTTCACAAAGAGTAATAAAAAGGTTCCAGTGTTGTCAGAGTTAGAGCGTAGTTTTAATTGATCCATTTTAGTTCCTTATTCATGCTATTATTTTTCTGGTAACACAGAACAGCATGTGTGATGCCGATGCATGGGTTCTCTCACTGGCCTGAAGCTCTCTAAGTAGTCTAAGCCAGCTTACCAGAGAGCTCAGGAATCTGCCTGTCTGCTTCCCTAGCACTGGAGTTACAAGCTTGGACCACTATACCCACCAATGTCTCCTGAGCCCTCAAAGACTGAACCCGTGTTTTCGTATTCACCTGGCAAGCACTTTACCTATGGTCTGTGCTGGATCTTCCCTACATCTGTATTTATTTAGTTATTTAAAAAATGAGCATTGATGAGAGGGATTGGTAATAGTATTTATCACTTTTTATGACCTCTTACATGAATAATTTAAATTCAATTTTTATGTGTATGCTCATTCTGCCTGCATGTATATAAATGTACTTCAAGCACACATAGTGCCCACAGAGTCAGAAGAAGATGGTGAATCTCCTGTAACTGGAGTGATGGACAGTTGTAAGCCACCATGTGGGTCCTGGCTATCAAATCAGGGCCCTTTGCAAGAGTGTTAAGTGCTTCCCCCCCCGCCCCCCAATTGAGCCATCTTTCTGTCTTCATTTGAACATGCTCAAAACATGAGAGAATTTTACTTCATACTTAAAAATCTACTAAGAAAACATTAGCATCAACTGTTTCGGGAAAGGTATTGAAAAGTACGGGAGAACTAACTTAATGCTACGCACGCGTGCATGCGCGCGCGCACACACACACACACACACACACACACACACACACACACACACACAGAGAGAGAGAGAGAGAGAGAGAGAGAGAGAGAGAGAGAGAGAGAGAGAGAGAGAGGAGATTGAGATCTCACTGCCCCAAATCTTACAAGAGAATAGCATTGAACTAACACATTTCATGAAATCAATGTAACTATGATAACACTATAAGAAATTGGATCTCAACTCATTAATATAGTATAGATGCAAATATCTTTAAAGTACACAGTTCCAAAATATAGCTATGTATAAAACAAAATTTCAGTGGAAATAGAGACTACATCAGACAACAGCAGTTTCCCTTCTTAGTATTTTTTTAACCAGCTGAGAAAGAAAACAAACTGTACTTAAATGGAGACTATATAATCTTTAGATATTTTGAGAAAAAATTTAACTCTATTAGGTAAGTTAGATGTTGGCAACAAACACAGAAAGCAGAGAGGCTTACCAGTCCAGTCTTAGCAGCAACGACTAGTAATGTCTTTTGCAATTGGACAACAGCCCATCTGGGATGCAGAGATGGGATTTGCAGCAGGCCTGGGAATTCCAGCCTTCCCCTTAAGCCTTAGAAGAGGAGAAGACCATACAAAGGAAGCAAAACGAACCTTGAGTTTACGGAGAGACCACAGCTGTTGCTATTTTTAATGATGTGTTTGCCTTCATTGAGAATCTCAGAATTTTGATATAAAGCTTAAAATTTGGTGAGGCTAATAAAGTCATCAGGCACTAGTGTAACATGTAAAGGCCAATTCCATTCATATTTACAGCAGACTCCTTACCATCTCTCATCTCCCTCCCGCCCCACTACCCCTCCCTCAGATCCCCCCTACAAGTGTCTTTACTGTTTTGATGGCTTTTTGTTCTGGGACTGATGGCTTTGGAACTATACACTGGACCCTGGTGGCCTCACCAGTGGATGCACAACTGGCAACAATGACATGGCATTTCCACAAATCAAGACATATTATTTTTATTTAAAATGGTCAGAGTTGAGGTTATGGATCAGGAGTGGAGCACTTACTTAGTATCCTTGAAGCTCTCCAATTTATCCTTATCCCTGAAGTAAAAAAACAAAAAGAAATGAAACAAAAAATAAAACACTACAATAACAACAAATATAAAGTATATAAATACAAATGTAGCAAAGAATGCTCATAATAGTTATTGGTAAAATAAAAAAAAATGTTAAGGGCATAAAGAAGACTAGGATTGAGAACTGGGTTGTGGTAAGAACATAGTGCTGTAAACGTCACACCCCACATTAGCTTACTAATTCAGTGTAATTCCTACCAAATGCTAGGTAGAATTTTAAGCATGCTTATATGAGCCTATTCTGAATTTTATATGGAAGAGAAAAAGGCCAAGGATAGTTTAGGTAATTTTAAAAGGAAACAATGTGAGAACTTGTTCTACCAGACTTTAGGAATTCTCATAAAACAATTATAAAAATGACAGTCTTGTACAGGTGAGAGGGCTGACTAATATATCAGTAGATTTTGGTAAATGAAATTATAAGTAGACTCATTAATCTGTGGAAAGCTCACATATGAAAACACAGCACTTAGGACCATGAAAAATGATGCAATATATGTGCTGGCATGAATGCCTCTATATATGCAAACCTAATATTGGGTTTTTGCTTTGAATTTTACAAAGGCAGCTGCAGATGAAACAAAGATTTAGAATTTAATTCTGACAGTAAAATACAGCAGAATAAATATGACTTAGATACACAGACAAAATTTAAAGGAAACACAAAAACACAGGCAAAATCATTGCAAACATTACCAAGGACTGAATACTCACTGGGAATTTATTTGTGACATGCTTAAGTGTTAAAGGATTAGTATCCAAGATATGACATGATTTTTGTAAGTGAGTCTCAAGGAAAAATTCACAAATGATATAGACCAGATAATTACTGAAAATAAACCATAAGTCATCAATAGAAACATGAAAAGATATATAATGCAAATAACTAATAATAATTTGATGCTTATAAATTTAAAATGTATAGTTAGTTAAAAATATATAACCATGTGGTCTCACATATTTCTGCCAGAGAGATGATTTATCTCTCTAGCCCTGAGTTAACTCTCTCCAGTTGGAGAAAAAAGGGGGTGGATCTGGATGGAAGTGGGAGTGGGGAGGGACTGGGAGAAATAGTGGGAGAGAAATCATAATCAGGATATACTATGTGAGGAAAAAAATCTATTTTTATAATAAAAAAGAAAACACACACAATGTGACAAAAGTAATAAAAATTGAAGTTGTTAGGTTATTTGACAACAACAACGACGACAGAATAATAGGGAGAGAGATGAGTGAGGGAGCTCTAGGAGGAGTTGAAAAGAAAAATGGGGGTGGGTATGATCATATTTCATTGTATACATGTATGGAAGCAAAAACTAAATTGAAAAATAATAAAAAGGGAAAATCCAAATATGCTAAACTAAAATTTATCTTAGTTCAGTTGGTTCCTGAAATGGTAAGTAATAAATAAAAATATTAGTCACTGCAGCACACACAATAAGGCACGGAGACCTTCTAACGCGCCTTCACTGATGTTGTCCATTCATTCATGGTTCCCCAGGCAACTCCGAGTTCAGTCTACTTCCTCCACTTCTGTTGTGTCACCAGAGATAGAGTAATTACTCCTGGTCTTGAGTGAAACATGCTGGAACTTGCTCTCCAATTCTGTCTCACATCACCTGCAAACACTTCAATGGCTCGCAATTGATGTTGGCAATGTCATTTGTTTTGTTTGTCTTACATTGGAGCTGCTTCCTGATTCACTTTTGGCAGCTGGTAATTGCCCACCAAGGTCTCTCTATTTGTTATTTTTCATCAGCAGTTTATAGTTAGGGACTAAGGGATCAATACTCTCTCCCTTGAGATCTTGGTTTCCAGAGACTGGGATACAACTGGGAAAAACAATGCTCACTGGTTAATTTTTTTTTTTTTTTTTTAGTCTTACATTAGACTCTTTAATTTAGAATGTCTAGTTATTTTATGCCAACAAAGCTTATTTCACGGATCTCATTAAGTACTTCTGCTTTTTAAAACATTGCCTTGTTAGATAACAGACACTTTACCCCTTGTTACAAATAATAACTGTAAATCTTCTCATGTCCAAGAACTTGTGTTTGTGTTTACCTCATTATCCTTGTCTCCATAATCTGCAATAAGAATAGCTCTTGTTAAAAAAATCCAAGTTTCTTCTAAGCGTGTAGACATATACTCTCTGGTATGACATTACAGATACTGCTGCTTTATGCTGTAAAAATCCTCTGCCAGAAAGATAACCTTTACTACAGTTGCACCTTAAAATATCAGACTCTTTAGGTAAAAAATTTGTGAACAAGAGACTTAATATGTTTGTCTAGAAATCTACTAGATTGAAGCTTTAATGATCCTAAAGGAATGTGTATTTGTTAATTGTCTGCTGCTGTGATAAAATACTTGGACAAAGACACTTAAGGGAATGGGGTTTTGGCTTTGGCCTCGTGTTCCTGAGGAGGCAGGGAAGGCATGGCAGCAGGATCTTAGGGTTAGCCTGGCACTCAGGAAGCTAGCTGATCACATCTTATCTGCAGGCAGGAGGCCAAGCTAGAGAACAGAAAGTGGGCTCAGGCTATAACTGGTCAAAACTTTCTAAACAGTGCCACCAGGTGGGGGATCAAATCCTAAACAGATTCTCATTTAAATTGCATCAGCACGATACTGTGATACCTCCAGCTCCTTCTGCTAAGGCCTGTTTGATAGACATTTTAGGATTTTTTTTCTAGTTCTGTGAAGAATATCACGGAATATTTAAAGGGATCCTGTTAAATCTGTGTATTGCTTTTGGTAACAGGATCATTTTATAGTATTAAACTTATTCAGCATAAGTTTTTTTTTCAGGTTTTTAACATGTTCGTCATAGAGGACTTTCATCTCTTTGGTTAATTTTATTCTTTAATATTTTTACATTTTCTTTTAAGGCAAGCCAGTCTATGAGGATTTTTTTCTTTTCCCTCCCTCCCTCCTTCCCTTTATTTTTTCTTTGTTTCTTCCCTCCTTTCTTTCTTTTGGGATTTTCAGGACAGGATTTCTCTGTGAAGCCCTGGCTGTCCTGGACTCGCTCTGAAGACCAGGCAGCCCTCGAACTCACAGAGATCCACCTGACTCTGCCTCCTGGAGTGCTGGGATTACCGTTATGCACCACCATGTGCAGTTAAGATAATTTCTAAAAGAAGCCTGGACTAAGACAAAAATTGTTATTAGAAGTAGGGAGCTAATATTGCATATGCCTAAAGTTACGGAGTCTGCTTTGGAAATAGTCACTGCGGAAATATTAAAAGGGCTTCCAGTTATAGGCAAGAAGAATCATTTGCGTGACGGCTCAGAGAGAAAAGAGGAGAGCTATAATGCGGGTTTCTGTATTCACAGAGAATACTTGTGTAATCATGTACAGAACGTTTTATGAAAGCATAGGAGTCCAAGAAGGTAGAAGTTGTGTGCAAGAATTTCTATGCAAAGCAGTGAAGGACAACCTCACTTCTCCAGGATTGTTTATGATGAAATTCAAGAAGAGAAATGATCTAAAGACGCAACTGTCAAGCAATAGGAGCCAGAATTAAATGATTTGGGAAAGTGAACTTTCAGACGATCTGTATCAAAAACCTGTCTTGACAAGGGAATTCCATCCGTCCAGGAACAGAGGTGAAGTTGTCCAGCAGGCAGACTACAAAGACAGAAAATGAGATAAAGTGAAGTTTCCGCATCGTGTTTGTTAGATGCTCCAGAGCCACACTACAAAATATTCAGGTGTATAAGTGAGATGCTCTTCAAGGCTAGGAAAGAAAGGCCTTTCAGACAAGTCAGGATTCACCTGGGTTACTCCCTGCACTTCAGGCTCAGAATATTCAGGTTCTGAGTGTGTTTGTCAACATACAAGGTCAAACAGAACTGAGCCGTAGGTGGGTCAGGTTTGTTGAGCTGGAGCAGGGGTACAGTCTCTGGTCCATGGAACCACATAGGGATGCACTGGCTGGTTTTATGCCAACTTGACACAAACTGGAGTCATCTGAAAGCAGAGAACTCCACTGCCCCCATAAGATCCAGCTGTGGCGCATTTTGTTAATTAGTGATTAATGGGGGTTGGGGGGGGGAGGGCCTAGCCCATTGTGGGTGGTGCCTTCCCTGGGCTCTATAAGAAAGCAGGCTGAGCAAGCCAGGGGAAGCACGCCACTAAGCAGTAACCCCTCCATGGCCTCTGCATCAGCTCCTGCCTCCAGGTCCCTGCCCTGTTGAGCTCCTCTGCTGACTTTCTTTGACTATGAATGGTGATATGGGGGTATAAGCCAAATAAACTCTTCCCTCCCCAACTTGCTTTTGGTTATGGTGTTTTATCACGGCAGTAGCAATCCTAAGACAGGGGTCTACAGCGGTGCCTTAGTAAGCTTTCAGGATGGAGTTCTAGCCACTTAGAAGCTGATCCTGTGGCCCCACTGTCTGGCTTTGGGAAAGGAAATGCTTATTGTATGCGTGTCTCATGCATAACTTGTTCTGTTTCACAGGCTCACAGCCAGAAAGGAACTTTGCATAGGCACATTTGAAGATCAATACTCACTCATGTCTGATATTAAGATGGCATCTTGGACACTGGAGATGATGCTGGACTGAAGTAAGATTTTTTTTTCTTCAGGCAATTGAAACAGAAATGCCGTGTTTGTGCACGAGTAGGATATGAATCTAGGGATTTAGGAGTGAAAGCGTTCCAGTATTTAGAACCTCGGAAAATAAATTTCTATTAGTAAGACATGCCCCAGTCTACAGTAGCCCGCTGTAAAACTTGAACTGACAGTGACAGCAGGGAAGCATTCTACGCACAAGTAGAGAGCGATGAAGCCAGCGAAGGGAGACAACAGAGTGAGGCCTGGGAGAGCACGAAGAAAAAGCAGCTGTTGTCTTCATGAATGTTTTCCTCCCACATCAGCATGCGGCCCTGTGCATGTAGTTGTCATCACAGGTAGTTCATCAGAGCCTCTGGTGTGTGTGTGTGTGTGTGTGTGTGTGTGTGTGTGTGTGCTGTAGACATTAATGTGCTGGTGTGTGTGTGTGTGTGTGTGTGTGTGTGCTGTAGACATTAATGTGCTGGTGTATGTGTGTGTGTGTGTGCTGTAGACATTAATGTGCTGGTGTGTGTGTGTGTGTGTGCTGTAGACATTAATGTGCTGGTGTGTGTGTGTGTGTGTGTGTGTGTGTGTGTGTGTGTGTGTGCTGTGGACATTAATGTGCTGGTGTGTGTGTGTGTGTGTGTGTGTGTGCTGTAGACATTAATGTGCTGCTGTGTGTGTGTGTGTGTGTGTGTGTGTGCTGTAGACATTAATGTGCTGGTGTGTGTGTGTGTGTGTGTGTGCTGTAGACATTAATGTGCTGGTGTGTGTGTGTGTGTGTGTGCTGTGGACATTAATGTGCTGGTGTGTGTGTGTGTGTGTGCTGTAGACATTAATGTGCTGGTGTGTGTGTGTGTGTGTGTGTGTGTGCTGTGGACATTAATGTGCTGGTGTGTGTGTGTGTGTGTGTGCTGTAGACATTAATGTGCTGGTGTGTGTGTGTGTGTGTGTGTGTGTGTGTGTGCTGTAGACATTAATGTGCTGGTGTGTGTGTGTGTGTGTGTGTGTGTGTGTGTGTGTGTGTGTGTGTGCTGTAGACATTAATGTGCTGGTGTGTGTGTGTGTGTGTGTGTGTGCTGTAGACATTAATGTGCTGGTGTGTGTGTGTGTGTGCTGTAGACATTAATGTGCTGGTGTGTGTGTGTGTGTGTGCTGTAGACATTAATGTGCTGGTGTATGTGTGTGTGTGTGTGTGTGTGTGTGTGCTGTAGACATTAATGTGCTGGTGTGTGTGTGTGTGTGTGTGTGTGCTGTAGACATTAATGTGCTGGTGTGTGTGTGTGTGTGTGTGTGTGTGCTGTAGACATTAATATGCTGGTGTGTGTGTGTGTGTGTGTGTGTGTGTGTGTGTGTGTGTGTGTGGTGTGTGTGTGCACCTACGGAAACCAGAGTGTCATGTCAGGTGTCTTTACTACTCATTGCACATTGCCTCAAGACAGGGTCTGTCTCTGAAAATGAAGGTTGCCCCTTTGACTAGGCTGGCTGGCCACTGAGCTCTGGGGACCTCGCTATCTCCTTACCTTGACGTTGAGATTATAGGCATGTGCATTTGGGGATTTTAACTCAGTTTCTTAACGATTGCAGAACAAATGTTCTTCCTCACTGAGCATCTTCCCCTCCATAGTGTCTAGACTTGTTATTGGGACCTGACCACATACTGATTACATAGCTGATGTGTAGTTAATACTTGTTTTGGAAGTTTGCCATAGTGCCATAGGTTGCCATTTCCTTGGTTGCTGGAGCTCAAGTGCTCAGCTGTACTCTATGACAGAACTTCAGCCCTACTTGGGCAGGGGGCACCTTCATATTCCAGCCCGTGACACATGCTAGCCTGTGTTCACCCACTCACAATTGAATTTCACTAAATTTATTTAAGAGATCCCCCATCATTGCCTTCATTTTGGACTGATTTTCCAACTAGTTTCCCTTCGTGTATTGACTTGAATAACAGTTCTGTGAGTACATTTATGGCTAAGTAAACAAATGGCATTCCTGAGGATCTTTATAAAAAGTTTATTTTGTATAAAGATATGTTTTTAGAAACTTCTGTCTTCTAAAGTTTAAGAAAACATTTTTATAACATTTACATTATAAAACTTAATGTATGTATTTTCTAACATACTATCACTATTGTTCCAGAATTAATATTTGATGTTAATGACACCATAATTAAGTGTGTCATCCAATCCAGGCCCTTGAATATTATGTATAATATGCGCTCTCCTGTCCTATGCACCTATTTTCTTCCATGATGTTTATTTCTCTAAATAGCAATAAAGCCAACCTTTTAGATGGAGGTAGCAGAATTACATTAGCCTTTTAAAAAAGGAATACTACTAAGGTATTTTTTAATTGTTTCTAAAGTGCCTTAAACATGTGTATCAATCTTAACAATTATTTATTTTTGATAGTTACATAAATACACACAATGTGTTGCGATCATATTTGGCCCCATTACTCACTCTTATGTCCTTTCCACTTCTGACTCGCTTCCCCCCAGATATTCCCCATCTCCTTTTTTTTTTAAACCTTGTTTTGTGTGTAGCTCTTGTGGAATATTTTATTTAGATATACATACGTGTATAGTAGTGCTGCACAATATACTACCATGTGATTAGAATTAAATAAAATGACTTTATTCATCCCTGTGTGTGGCAGCCATGGGAATACATTCGTAGACTCATTACAAAAGTGTAGCTGCTTCCTTCCAGTATTGTACAGGAAAGGAGTTCTGAGGCAGTGCTGTTTCCAAGAGACACATGACTCCATTTTGGATCTAGGATTTCTTGATATCTCTATGAAGTCTTCTTCCTACTTTATGACCAGGTAAAATGCTTCCACCCAGTCTTAGTCTCTCTCCTCCCTCCCCCTCTCCCTTCCTGCCTCCCTCCCCCCCACCCTCCCCCCTCTGCCTTTGGGTTGGGGGATGGGGTGGGTCAGACTTGCATCTCTCTTAACTTCCTGCACATTTCCTTTCATATAGGACCACCTGTAACAAACTGCTTCCACGTTTGCTCCCATATACTGACTGCCTTGATGAAGATGCATACCAATGTTCTCTGCCAACGAGTGTGCGATGCATTTTCAGGTTTTCCTAACACAGCCACGTGTGCTGTGGACTTTATTGCACATGATACATGATACAGCTTTTCAAGAGTCTCTAGTCAGTTTCCATTTCCACGACTACACAGCACCTGCCACTTCTTCTTCAGGTCTACTTGCTTCCCTGCGGCAGAAATGACTGTGCTGGACCAGAGGCCATTATTCACACTCTTAATGAGATGGCTCATCTAGAGTCCTGGTCTTTCATTTTTTCTTTTTATTTGTCCACTTCTTTATTCAACAAAATTTATTGAGCAATGGTAATGTGCTCAGAATATTGTGGAAGACGAGCAAGATGTTTTCCTTATGTATGTTTGTGTTGGTGGGAGCACTCATGTTTTTTGTTGATACGATGAATCACACCATCATTAAGGAGTCAGCATGAGAGTCAATTGACCATTAGGTAGTGAGGATGTGACAGCGTTTGCTCTATAATTATGCATCTCCTCAACTGTGCACGCACCGCTTTATGAGGGTGTGTTCCTTCTATGCTTGACGTGGTAAGGTCAGAGCCGCAGGGTAGGATGGTGTTTTCCTGGTGAGGGTTGTTTTTGTTCTTTCCTGTTGCAGGACTCGATCCTCTTGTGTTTTCTATATTTTTCCAATTTTTAAAATTTAATCACTTTACAGCCTGATCCCAGCACCCTCCCTCTTCTCTTCCAGGTCCTATCCTCATGCTCCCCTTCCTCCTGCCTACCTCTCTTCTCAGAGAACGGGAGGATCCCGAGGGGTACCAACCCACCCTGGCACCTCAAGTCACAGCAGGACTTGGCACATTATCTCCCACTGAGGCCAGGCCAGGCAGTCCAGCTAGGGGAAAGGGATCAAAAGGGAGGCAACAGAGTCAGAGACAGCCCCTGCTTTCATTGTTAGAATACCCACATAATGACCAAGCTCTACATCTGCTACATATGTGTAGGGGATTTAGGTCCAGCCTATGCATGCTCTTTGGTTGGTTGGTTGGTGGTTGGGAGTTGGTTATACGTTACTATTGGTCTTATTCGGAGAGAAAATTAGGTTGGACTCAGGGATGTCTCTCTTTTCCTTTATCTTTCTTAGGTTTGGAGATAGGGATTGAAAAGAAAGAAGGGGGAATATAGAAATATATAGGGATGATAGGACAAAAAGTGGATTGTTAAATTTACTGAACTTAAAACCTTAATTGTTACTCACAAGGTTATCTTTAATTTGTTGGTATAAAATTTTGTATATTGATGCAAAATAAGTTTAAATGTGATGCATTGGTATAGAATTCAAATTTAAGATTATTCTTCACACACATTATATATATATTTCTACTCTAATATGAGGTATTGTACCCATACAACTCAAGTCGAATACAAGGTTTAATTCCAAT
Source organism: Acomys russatus (assembly GCF_903995435.1). NCBI lineage: Eukaryota > Metazoa > Chordata > Mammalia > Rodentia > Muridae > Acomys > Acomys russatus. The sequence continues at coordinate 2,168,528 of NC_067160.1, read as the reverse complement.
ACTTTGAAAGTGCTATTGCTGGCTGTTTAGGATAAGTAAATTATACAAGTTAATTGTTAGTTGATCAAATCATGGTCATGTCAATTACTAGTCTATTTATATACAAGAATATACACCCTAGGTTTAACAGATAGATATGACTCAATAGATAGATAAGGTAAAATAAAATAATATAGATAAGGTCTAAAATAGATAAGGTCTTCAAAAACCTCAGAGACCTACAGACTATGGCATTAAACATGTTTTTACTATTTTAAAGATTCATTGATAATAAGACAAGTTAACTTCTGGCAACACCCAGTTTACCTCAAAGAAGATGATGAGCATCAAGGAATCTCTTTATGGTTATGGCTTCAAATGTGGCAAACAAGCCACTGGGAAAAAATGTCCTCATTTCATCCACTGACAGAATTCCACCTAAAATGGGCAAGCTTGGATGCAGGCAGAGTTGACAGCCAAACTCTGCCAAGACAGAGTAAGCAAGTCCTAATAGTTCCTGTCTCACAAGTATGTCTGTCAGATATACTGGGCCAGAAGGCTGAAGATGATGCTCCAATGTTATAGAGAGTTTTGGGTGACTGGTCAGGCACCAAACTGTCTCTGTCACTTTTTTTTTCCACTTTGGAAACTGCTAATTGCACTTCCAGTTTACTCAGGCAATTAATTTTATTCCTTCTCAAGTCTCTGTTGGGGTTGAAGACCAGACAGTTTAGTTTTACAATTAAGCTTAGTTGTTTAGGGGTTAAGATGTTTTTAGGTTTAGATGTTTTAAGATGATAGAGATGAGATGGGATCGATATTGATTTACATTCAGAATTTTAGACTCATTAAGATAGAAAATATGTTTTCTTCAAGGTTGTCAAATATAAATAACCAAAACATTATGACTATAACATTTATATAATTACTGATTGTTTCATGGTTCTTCTTGCTGTAGGCAGTTTATTATACATATGTGTGTAATAATATAAATGTATATGTAAAAAAGGTGTTGGCTAGAGCTTTCAGTATGGTCCTTCCTGAATGACATCTTTCAAGAATATCTATCTATCTATCTATCTATCTATCTATCTATCTATCTATCTATTATATATACATACATATATACATTATATATACACACATATTCATATATATGGATGGTAACAATATCCATAAATCTTTACCTCTGGAGAGGGAGGTAGAATAAATATCACAATTCTTTGTCTTGCAGAAGGACAATTTTGAGGGACATTCTGTACTGTCCATTGATGACATTGTAGAATAGTTATGGTTTCATAATTTGTAACCAAGATGTGGTTTACTCATGTTGTATTCTCTCTATCTGTTTCACTCCTCTTCCATCTATTTTCTCTGGCTTAGGACAACAACCTTCAGAATGCTCCCTTGGGGCCTATATGACTACTCTCAGATTTGACATGACATACAAATCTTTTGAGATAAATGTTAAACTCTCTGTTTTCAATTGACCCAGACCAGCAGGTCATTTTTTCAGTGGCAGGATTCTCAGAAAAAGGACCTGGAGACCGAGATATGGAGGTACAAATTCTGGGCTTGGGAGGTCTTTCACAAGTTATGTCTTATGACAAACAAGTTTATTAAGAAGTATAGCATCTTATATATTATTTACAGGGGAACATGGGATGGAGCCAGAAGAAAGCTACCACACAGTAGGGGCAAGTCTGCAGGAGGCTAACTAAGCAGTTCTACACAAAGGGAACACAAGGTATCCCATTATAGACTAACCACAAGCCTGGCTGCCTTTGGCATGAGAAGCCTAGTTTCTTTAGAGGGAAAAGCAAAGTTTCCAGGAACCAAACCTTAAGTCTTGTTGAGGTCCTGACCTTCAGACTTAGAATGGGCTTGGCAAGTCTGCTCCTGGGCAAGGACACAGAATTAGATGATGATGATGATGTTGATGATGATGATGATGATGATGATGATGATGATTTTCAAGGCAGGGTTTCTCTGTGCAACATCCTTGGCTGTCCTGAACTTACTTTGTACATCAGGCTAGTCTCAAACTCACAGAAATCCACCTGACTTTACCTCCCAAGTGCTGGGACTAAAGGCATGTGCCACCATGCCCAGCTCAGAATTAGACTCTTTTGACCTTTCATCAGAGTCTCAGAGAAAGACTTGGAGTGGTCTGACTCAAAACTTCACCAATGTAATGGCATTAGGAAGTAATATTATTGGGATATGATCACGATTAGAGTTACAGCTATTTGTCACAAGAGGTGCTGTTTTCATTCTATTTCTTTTTCTTTTTTTATAAAAATTAAAAAATTTAGTTTGTTAATTTACATTCCGATTATAACCCCCTTCCTCTTTGCTTCCTGATTCCACCCTCCCTTTCTCATACTCTCTCCCTCCTTCCCCTAGTCCTCAGAAAGGGGAGCCCTCCTCCCCTATCACCTGACCTCAGCCTAACAAGTCTCATCTGGACTGCCTGCATCCTCTCTCCCTCTGTGACCTGGCAAGGCTACCCTGCCAGAGAAATGTTCAATGTTTTTCAGCCAGAGTCCATGTCAAAAGTAGTCCCTACTCCACATATTAGGGGATCCAAAAGAAGACTGTGCTGCCTATCTGCTACATCTGAGCAAAGGGTCTAGGTCCTCCCTATGCATAGTCCTTGGCTGGTGCATCAGTCTCTGCAGCATCCCCCCCTCCTCTGCCCAGATTTGTTGGCCCCATTGGTCTCCTTGTGGAGCTCCTGACCCCTCCAGGTCTATATTTCCAAACTCTTCCATAAACTCCCTTGTGATCCACCCTGAAGTTTGGTCATGTGTCTCAATATCTGCTTAGATCCTCTCCTGGGTGGAGTCTTTCAGAGGACCACTATGGTAGGCTCCCTTCCTGTTCTTTCTTTTCAGCTGCTTCTGGTGTCTATTCTATTTGTCCTTCTAAATGAGAATTAAACATTCTCCCTAGGGTCCTCCTTGTTATTTAGGTGTGTGTATTGTAGTATGGTTGTCCTGTATTATTGGCCTAATATCTGCTTATAAGTGAATATATACCATGTGCATCTTTCTGGGCCTGGGTTACCTCACTCAGGATGAATTTTCTAGTTCCATCCACTTGCCTGTAGATTTCAAGATTTCCTTGTTTTCAATAGCTGAATAGTATTCTTTATCCATTCTTTTGTTTAGGGACAACTAAGTTATTTCCAGATTTTGGCTACTATGAACAGGCTGCTATGGACATAGTTGAGCATATGTCCTTGTTCTGTGGTTCAGGATTGGTATGTCTGGGTCTTGAGGTAGAATTATTCCCAATTTTCTGAGAAAGTGCCAGATTGATTTCCAAAATAGTTGTACAAGTTTGTACTCCCACCAGCAATAGAGGAGTGTTCCCCTTTCTCCGCATCCTCTTTGGCATGTGCTGTCACTTGAGTTTTTAATCTTAGCCATTCTGATAGGTGTAAGATGGAAACTCAGAATCATTTTGATTTGCATTTCCCTGATGATTAGGACATTGAGCATTACTTTAAGTGTTTCTCACTCATTCGATATTCCTTTGTTGAGAATTTTTTGTTTAGCTCTATACATCACTTTTTAATTGGATTATTTGGTTTGGTGGTGTTTATTTTCTTGAGTATTTTTTTTTTTTACATAATTGGGATATTATCCCTCAGTGAGATGTAGGGTTGGTGAAAATCTTTTCCTAGCCTGTAAGCTGTCATTCTCTTTTTTTGTGTTGTTGTGGGACACAATACACCAAGAAAAGAATCTTCACCAGAGCCAACTGTATTGGTACCTCATTAACCTTGTCATTTGACAAAATATAACACCCATTCATGTTAAAAGTCTTGGAGAGACCAGGGATGCAAGGCACATACATAAACATAATAAAGGCATATAGACAGCAATATCAAACTAAATGGAGAGAAACTTAAATAAATTCCATCGAAATCAGGGACAGGACAAGGCTGTCCACTCTCTCTACTTTTCTTTTCAATATAGTACTTGAAGTCCTTCCTAGAGCAATAAGACAGCTAAAGGGAAAATAGAACAGACATCAGAAGCAGTTGAAGAGAAGGAATAGGAAGGGAGTGTCCCACAGAGAGGTCCAATGAAAGACTCCACCCAGCTGGGGATCAAAGCAGATGCTGACACTCAAAAGCCAAATTTTATGGTGGAGGGCAGGAAGTCTTATGGAAAAGATGGGAGATAGAAGGACCTGGAGGTGACAGGAGCACCACAAGGAGACTAATAGGGCCAACAAATCCCAGAGGAGAAGAAAGGTGCTGCAGAGACTGATGCACCAACTAAGGACCATGCATGGTGAGGACCTAAATCCTCTGCTCAGAGGAAGTAGACAGGCAGCACAGTTTCCTTGTGGGTCCCAAAGTATGAGCAGTAGTGACTATTTCTGACATGGACTCTGGTGCCCACTCATGGATTACTTACTCTTGGTTGACTGTCCTTGCAAGACCACAGAGGAAGAGGTGTACCAGTCTAGATGGGAATAGTTGATGTCAGATGGTAGGGGAGGACCAGTCCCCCTCTCTGAGGACTTGGGGAGGGAGGAAGGGAGAGAGATAAGGGTGGGATGGTGGGATAGGGAGGTGATAAGAAGTGGTGCTACAATTGGGATGTAAAGTGAACAAATTTTAAAAAATCATTAAAAGAAAAAGAAAAAGAAAAGATCAAATGTAATTTTGCTATGGGAGAATCTTCATAGTCAAAGGCACTGATACAACACTAACTCTGTTTTCTTTACTGTAAGATTGATTTTTATTACACCTATTTTCAAAGAGTCTCCAAAAATGTGCAAAAGAAATGGAAGCTGTCCAGATGTATTCACTTTCAAATTACATAATTTAGAATTTTATTTATTGGAGTCAGTGGAGTATCTGATGTGAATGTGAGAGAGCTTGGGTTTAATGCTCAGTACTAAGACAGTGAGCTTATTTACTTAACAACCTAATGTTTTTTTCTACTCTTCTGATGTCATTAATAATTAAGGAATGCATTTTTGTGGCATTAACATTTGCCATATCTCCCCGATATGACAAAAAACAGAGCCCTGTTGCCTTGTCTGTTGAGCCATGTTGACATGAAGACCAAGATTTCCACTAGAAACATTTGTTTCCTACATGCTTCAGGGATTCTATCATTGTCGTTTCTTAGGCTGTAGATGAGAGGGTTTAACATGGGAGTCATAATACCATAGAACACAGAAGCTACCTTCTCCTGATCTTGAGATCTGTTGGTCCCATGAAGTACATACATATAACATGAAGTTCCATAGAATATGGTGACTGTGGTCATATGGATGCACATGTAGAGAAAGCCTTTTCCATTTTAGGATGGCAGCTAAAATATATGGGTAAGAAAAAATTACATCAGACACTGAGAAATCTAAGTTAACCCCCCCCCCCCCACAACTGTCAACAACACAATATTGGGGCCAATACTGTATCAAGATAGGGCAAAAATCAGTGCTACATCACAGAAAAAGTGATTAATGACATTGGGTTTGCAAAAGTTTGATAAGAAAGTGAAACTTGTATTTATAGAGGCATTTAAGAAGCCCATAGAGTATGAGCCAAGTAGTAGATTGCAGATTCTCTGGGACATGATGACAGGATAGTGCAGTGGGCAAGAGTTGTCCACATAGCAGTCCAGCCATAGAAGCCAGATGAAGCAGTCACTGGTTATTAAGGTACCACAGACATACAACGGCACCCTGTGAAGGTGTAGAATGGTTTTGTGCTCACAAATTCTGCAATGTCTTGAGAGTGACGGCAGAGGACTAACAGAGGTCAACAAAAGACAAATGCTGAAGGGAAAAGTACATGGGAGTGTGCAGGGAAGAATGGATGAAGAGGATCGTGCCAATGTTGCCCGGTAAGGTAGCTACATAAATGACAAGGAATGCCACAAAAAAGATGTGCCAAAATTTGTCTTGACCAACAAATACCAGAAGAAGAAATTCAGTCACTCTAGTGTCATTAATGTGTCCCATGGTTAGTAGAAATCCAAAATGAGCTGAAATTAGCAAAAGAAAAAATTGAGAAAAAAGTATTTTGGTTTGTTTTTAGAAATGTTATAATATTTGATTTCATGTCTTTAGAGAATAGTTTATATAGTTTTTGTATATATATATATATACACATATCACACACATATTTGTTCATGTCTCTCAACTGAAGATGGATAAAGAAACTGTGGTACATCTATACAATGGAATATTATTCAACTATCAAAAAGAAGATCATCATGGAATTTGTAGCAAATGGATGTATCTGGAAAAGATTATCCTGAGTGAAATAACCCAGACCCAGAAGGACACGCTTGGTACATACTCACTTATGGGCAGATATTAGCCATATAGTACAGAATAAACACATTACAATCCACAGACATAAAGAAGCTAGGTGACAAAGAGGACCCCAGGAAAGATGCTTTATTCTCTTTCAGAAGTGCATCTAGAATAGACATTGAATAACACTTTTTAGGAGCAAAGGAATGAAAAGAAACAATACTATCCCCACATACAAGATCTGTCTATTGGTGAGAGTAGGGTGTTGAAGTCTCTCACTATTAATGTGTGGGGTTATATGTGTGATTTAAGCTTTAGTAATGTTTCTTTTATGAATATGGGTTTTCTTGCTTTTGGGGCATTGATACTTCATCTTGGTGTATTTTTCTATTGGTGAGTATTTAGTGTCCTTCCTCATCTCTTTTGACTAGTTTTGGCTGAAAGTCCATTTTATTAGATTCTAGAATGACTTCTCCAGCTTGTTTCTTGAGTCCATTTGCTTGGAAAACCTTTTTTCTAGTCCTTTACTCTGAGGCAATATCTATCTTTGTTGGTGAGGTGTGTTTCTTGTATGTAGCAGAATGATAGATTCTGTTTTCACATCCGTTCTGTTAGCCTTTGTCTTTTTATTCTTGGATCGAGTTCATTGATGTTGAGAGATATTAATGACCAATGCTTGTTAGTTCCTATTGTTTTCATGGTGGTAGTGTGTATGTGTGTGTGTATGTGTGTGTGTGTGTGTGTGTGTGTGTGTGTGTGTGTGTGTGTTTCCTTCCTTTTGGTTTAGCTGGTGTGGGGTTATTTACTTCCTGTGTTTTTTTGAGAGTAATTAGCATCCTCAAAGTTTTCCTTCTAGTATCTTCTGTAGGGCTGAGTTTGTGAAAATATATTGTTTAAATTTGGTTTTGTTATAAATATCTTGTTTTATCCATCTATGGTGATTGAAAAGTTTGCTTGGTATAGTAGTTTAGGATGACATCTGTGGTCTCCTTGGGTATGTAAACCATCTGCTAAGGACCATATTGATTTGAGAGTCTCTGTTGAGAAGTCGAGGATAATTCTGATAGGTCCTGGAAGAAAGTTGTAAGTGGTTGCAAACAGTCAAACCTTCATTCCATTTTCAGAGAGCAGAAAGGGGAAAGGGGAAAATCCCTTGCACTAGAGCTCTAACCTTAAGTCTTCATTTAACCATAATAATTCCTGCGAATATCTCATTGCTTCATATTGAAAGATGGGTTTCATAAGTTTCTTCACAAGCATTGTGTAAGATTTAAAAATTATCAGTGTTTCTTTTGGACCTCATATTTGCAACTAAATAGTGTAAAAAGTCATAAGGGCCCCTGAAACTTTGGATACTATCTAGAATGGTATAGATTTTGTGCCATATTTTCTATCATAATACTCAGTTTACTGAATGTTTTTGAAGATATTCATCTAACACCACAGGGAATAGCAAAAAATAAAACAAGTGAAGATGATATAGGATGATGTTAGGACACTTAAGTGTGGATGGACTACTTCCTGAGTTACACCTTGGGAAAAAGGAGCTCATTCCTGAAGGGGGCATTAATAAACGATATGCAACGTCATTTACAACTGACCTTTTGCAGGAAAAGACATGGAGATACTTTACTCAAGTTCTCTCCTGCATGGCTTGAAGGTCTGTCAAGATCTTTACTATCCACATATGTAGGGTAACCATGGTGAGCAGGGAAAGGGAACACTTTTTCACTGTTGGTGGGGTAATGGTAGTGCAGAAGTTGTAGGAATGCCCAACCAATGACTGTCCACCTTGAAAACTATGCCATGAGAGGGAGCCCACCCCTGACACTGCCTGGAGGACAGAGGTTGGATAGCCCAGAGACCTAGGATTGAAAAGTTGTTTTTAATGATATTCTGCTATACTCATAGATTTGTGCCTAGCCCAACTGTCATAATTGAGAGTCTTCATCTAGCACCTGATAGAAACAGATGTAGAGACCTACAAACAAATTATTAGGTGGAGCTTGGGGAATCTTGCTGAAGAGGAGAAGGAGAAGGAAGAGGAGGAGGAGGAGGAGGAGGAGGAAGAGGAGGAAGGATTTTAGAGCCAGATGACTCAAGGACACCATAAGAAACCCCACAGAATCAACAAACCTGGACTCAGGGCATTACTGAGACTGAACTGACAGTCAGGGAACCATCATGGGTCTAACCTAGGTCCTCTACATATATGTTATGTTACAGTGGTGTAGCTTGGTCTTCTTGTGGTACTCTTAACATGGGGGCAAGCATTGTCTCTGACTCTTACCTGCTTTTGGGAACTTTTTCTCCTACTGGGTTGCCTTGTCCGGCTTCAATGTGAGGAGAGGTATTTAGTCTAACTGCAACTTGATATGGTTTACATCCATGTTAGTCCTGCCCCTTTCTTAACAGAAAAAGAGGGGGAGTGGATGCAGGGTAGGTGGGAGGTGAGGGGGCACAGGAAATGGGAAGAAGGGAGAGAGAAACTGCAGTTGGGATATAAAAAAGAAAATAAATGTATTTATATAAAATGATATATTTGGAAATATTTGATGTAGTATTTTAAAAACTTTATATGCTTATCAATATTTAAATAGCAATGTCCTCTACAGTAGTACAAGACATAGGTCAGAAACTTTATTCTAGGGAAATCAGTTTCATAAACGGTCACAGAATATTTCTTCTGTCTAAGATATGGTATATTAATGAGGTCAGGCATCATTTAAAAGCTTAATATTTTATATTTTCATAATTTTGAATATATTTGAATAATCATACTCATGATTTGATGATGCAGATTCTATCCATGCATATCCAATCTAAAAAGCCTTTTCCCTATGGCCTTTAATAGCATGATTTACCCTATTTCTACCCATGTTATAGATCTGAGTTTTTAACACAGGAAACAATGTGAATGTGATAGTCACCCTTAAATCCCCAGAATTAAAAGAATGATACATTAAGTACCTGTAGGCTAGGGTTCCATAGAATACTACTGAGTGAAAGCCTCATATGGAAGTTTTCTTGTTCTCCACAGTACAGGCTATCTTTAGAATGGTGGCCAAGCCTGAAACACTTTAGGATTTGTGTGTACAGAGGAATTTGTTGGTCATTGAAATAGAAATCAGCTACTCTCTAGTACGTAAACTTTTTAGGGAAATGATTGTAAGTCAGTAAAGTGGTTTACAGATGACCATATAATGGCCTTTCTGTGGTCTCCAGGAGGTAACAGTCACTTGTTGTAAATGTGTCATATATCAACCATTGTATTACACAACCTCGGCGTGCTATGGGTCTATTTTCTACCATAAACTTTTGCATCGTTGTAGGAGTGATGGCAGATGTGTAGCAGGTACTAAAAAACCCCCAGATGTTGTAAGAAGTACATGGGAGTCTAAAGTGTGTAATCTACGTTGATGAGGAAGATATTTCCACTGTTACCCACCATGGCTGACATGTAGATGAAGGAACCAGAGTGAAGAAGGCACATGAATATCATCCTGGGCCTTAAATCCTAGAAGATAAAAATCAGTGACTCAGTGCCATTTTCCGAGTCACATGCCCCAGATAGGACAAGACAAGTTGCAAGACAAGAGGAAAATCTTTGTGACCTCTAAAGATATAAAGATGGTCTTGCCTTTCACAGTATTTTGGAACTTAAAAGATTCCCATCAAACATAGCCCAGGAGCTTTCAGTCTTTCTAAAGAGATTTTAAAAAATATTTTTGATAGGAAATCATCATATAAACAGTGCATTTGAGCCATGGATCCATCTGAAAATGAAGAATTCTTCCTATAAGAATATTAATGTTTAATGCATATTTCAGAGAAACATAGATTCATATTATTTTGTAATACATTTGTTGTGTATCTATATTTGTGTAGAACAATATCCAAATATATTTTTTGTGCCTTTTGAATAGTGTTCAGCATTTCTTAGGCACTTGCTATTTTTATGTTTTATTCCTTATTTTGGGAAAGGCGGTGAACACTATCTTATTAATCTTCTCATCCACTGTTCCACTTAATTGATTAATGATATGTGTAAGAAGAATCACAAAAAGGACCTTAACTTTGTTGTCAATATTGCCTATTCTTCTGATTGCTGGAATTAAAGGTGTGTACCATCAGTCTAGACCCTTAAAGAAGTTTTTTTTTCTAATTTACAAAATGACAATATCACATTTTTACAATTTATATAATCCCATTAACTCCTGTAAATGAGAAAATACCATAATTTTATTTTTTGGAGTACTCTTTCCAGAGAGGCTCACAAAACATACAAAAGCAATATCAATACTTTATTCAGATACCTGGGTGAACCTCCCTAGTAGAGTACTTGATTAGAATGTGCGTAATTTTGGGTTTGCTTCTCAGTACCAAAGAAACAAGTTTATGTATTTGATAATTTCAGATGTCACTGATAATTAAGGAGTGTCTTTGTGTTATGTATATATTTGCCACATCCTTCCGAGCTGAGCAAGGACAGAGCCTGGTTGCCTTGCCTGTTGATCCACGTTGACATGGAGACCAAGTTTTCCACTAGAAACATTTTTTCCCTACGTTCTTCAGGGCTTCTATGACATCCTGGTTTCTTAGGCTGTAGATGAGGGGGTTTAACATGGGAATCATAATACCATAGAACACAGAGGCCACCTTCTCCTGCTCTTGAGATCTGTTGGTCCCATGAAGTACATACATGTATGACAGCGTCCCATAGAATATGGTGACAGCAGTCATATGGGATGCACATGTGGAGAAAGCTTTTCTCCTTCCTGCAGCAGAAGACATCCTTAGGATGGCAGCCAAGATAAATGTGTAGGAGAAAATGACAACAGACACAGTGAACGTTAAGTTAAACCCCACGAAGACTGTCAGCACCATGATATTGAGGTCAATACTGGAGCAAGAGAGGGCAAGAATCGGTGGTACGTCACAGAAAAAGTGATTAATGGCATTGGATTTGCAAAAGTTTGATAAGAAAGTAAAACTTGTATTTACAGAGGCATTTAGGAAGCCCATAGTGTATGAGCCAAGCAGCAGCAGAGCGCACAGTCTCTGGGACATGATGACAGGATAGCGCAGTGGGTTACAGATGGCCACGTAGCGGTCCACAGCCATAGCGGCCAGGATGAAGCAGTCACTGGTTACAAAGGTTCCATAGACCAGTAACTGAACTATGCACCCTGTGAAGGAGATGGAAGATTTTATGCTCACGAAATTCTGCAACGTCTTGGGAGTGATGGCAGAGGAATAGCAGAGGTCAACAAAAGCCAAATGCTGCAGGAAGAAGTACATGGGAGTGTGCAGGGACGAATGGAGTTTGATGAGCAGGATCATGCCGATGTTGCCCACTAAGGTGGCTGTGTAAATCCCGAGGAACACCACAAAGAGGATGTGCCAAAACTCATGTTGGCCAGCGAATCCCAGGAGAACAAATTCAGTCACTTTGGTGTCGTTACTGTGTTCCATACTTGGTAGAAATCCAAAATCAGCTGAAATTGACGACGGAAAAATAGCATAGAAAAAAAGTCCATTTTGTTTGTTTTCAGAAATGTTATAATATTTGGTTTTGTAATGACTTCAAAGAATGCTTTCTTAGCCGGGCGTGGTGGCACATGCCTTTAATCCCAGCACTCGGGAGGCAGAGGCAGGCGGATCGCTGTGAGTTCGAGGCCAGCCTGGTCTACAAAGCGAGTCCAGGACAGTCAAGGCTACATAGAGAAACCCTGTCTCGAAAAACAAACAAACAAACAAAAAACCACAAAAACAAACCCCCCCAAAAAGAATGTTTTCTTTGCATATATATATATATATATATATATATATATATATATATATATATATATATATATATATGCTTTGTGTATATGTGTATAAGTGTGTACCGGCACATGCACATACATGTGTGTATTTGAGGGCCAAAGATCAACACTGGGTGACATTTCTCAGGTACTTGTCATCTTTTATTTTGCAACCAGGTCTCATTTTATTTGGAACTTGATATGTCAGCTAATACCAGTGATTTGTCTGTTTCAGATCAGGGCCCACGATTGTGCGCCACTGTGTCTGGATTTTGTTTTACATGATTTCTGGCCATCTAAAGCCGAGTTCTCATGGCTGAGCTGTTCTCCTTTCCCCTAAAAGACTATATTTGTCATGATATATTTGATGGCATTTAAAGGCTGAACCTCAGTACTTACGTTACTTTCATCCATCTTTTTTAGTAACTGCTTTTGAACAGATCTTGGTTCTCAGCAACTGATTGTTGTTTTTTTAATGTATCAGTTAAATGAAAAAATGCTTATTTCACTCCCTGATTGTTCCTTATGCTCTGTATTTTAGTGAAAATACCTTTATTAATAATTGTGCCTGAAAATATCAATCTAAATATATAGTTACATATAATTTTTCCCTAAGTTAATTCCATGCCTCATTTTGACCTTTTCCTCTCCTTACCACATGATAATTTTTTTTAAACCAAAGTATGTAGAAAATTATTTTTGAAAAATTTCAAAATTTTTATGAAAAGTACTACAATGTCAACTTTGTCCAATGTTTTAAGTAATTCTCAGTAATCATGGGTTCTTACAGTGCTTTCCACATCACAGATAGGTCAGGTGGAGTTCATGGCTTGGTGTTGGTTACATATCACACGCCAGTATCTGTGCCTCTTACTCCTCACCTCTCAGTGTTCGTCTATGACCTCTGCTGGAGCTGATCAGACTGGCTACAGCTTATCTCTGCTGCAAATTGTTCATTGTATCAATTTTTCTGTGACATGTTTCTAGGAACAAAATTAGTGCATTTAAATTATGTGATGGATGCACTTGTGGCACTGATATATATTCATGTTCCTGTGTTCCTAATTACTCATGAAATTCATCTTTTCTTGGGAAAAGGGCCTTTTAATTTCATTTTTATTTTTTTTATTTTTCAAGACAGGGTTCCTCTGTGTAGGTTTGGCTGTACTGCGCTCGCTTTGTAGACCCGGCTGGCCTCAAACTCAGAGATCTGCCTGCCTCTGTTTCTCTGAGTGCTGGGATGACAGGCTTCTAGTAGTGCCTTATTTTTTATTTTTTTGAACTGAAAAATCATATTATCACCTTTTAATGTTCTTAGATTTTGATTTGTTTTTGCAGTAAATTGCCTGCCTGAGGCATTGTCAGTGTCTCTTTCTTTTGATTTGTGTGTGATTTTTGATTTTTCCTAGTTTTGGAATCTTTTTCAGTTGCCAACAATGATTTTTAAAAAAATATTATTTCCTTTGTTTAACTTCTCTACTTTGCCTTTTCTGGAGCAGAAATAATCGAATATGAAATAAAAATTGATTAATTTTACCATATGTTCTTATGAAAAAGCTCGATAATTGATCATTTTGAGCTCATGTCATATTCTGTAAAGGAAATTTAATGCAGCCAACTATTTCTCAAGCTTATTTTTTTCAGGCAGAACCAAATGCTGAAATAAAATGATTTTCTCCTTACCTTGCATCCCACAAGGTGATGTTGGTTGAATCCTGCTGCTCTGTATTATGTTTTTATTTTTTCAATATTAATTTTCAAACAATGCTAAGTTGACTAAGCATCTGGAGAGTGATTGTGTGTGTGTGTGTGTGTGTGTGTGTGTGTGTGTGTATTTATGGACATTTGTGTGTGTGCTTTGGAAAGAGTAAAATATTTCAAAGCACTAATTAATTTCAACCTAACATTTAAAAATATCATACAAAACACTTGATTCACTTACATTACATGTAAAATTTAGCACATATATATGTTTGGAGAAACTGCCTCTAATTTTAATGAATATTGGTTTTTATTCTTTGAGAATTTTATATATGTATGCAATGATACCTGTTTATATCTACCCCCATTTTCTCCTTTACTCCCTTTATATTCTTTCAACATATTCTCTTCCTAACTTCATGTCTTCTTCTTTAAAAATACCAAACCACCCACTTGAGTCCAATTAGTTCCATCATGTTCATGGGAGTTAGGCCACCCACTGGGGCATAGAATACAACCATTGTACACACCTTCAGAGGAATCATTTTATCTCCTCACAGGCAGGTATCAACTGACAATGGTTCCTCAGTAAGAGGTGGAGCCTATGAGAACTCCTCCCTAATTAATGAATGATCCAAAACAACCAATTTCACGATAATAAGATAACATAAATACCGAGATAAGTTCAATCTGAGAAGGAAAGTTAAAACTCCACTAATTTGGGACTGTAGATGCCAACATCTTAAGTCCAGCCATGAGTACAGAAATCAAAGCAGACATCAGCAAATGCCTATTCCCTTCCTTCCCTGATAAATTAAAAACAGTGTATGTGGGCACCAAATGATCACTTCTAGATATAGGAGGAAGACCTAAAGAAAGTAGATTGGCTTACAGATTCAGTTATTCTTGGCAACAGATGGTCGTCATGTTTCAGGTGCTGTAGGAGACCGGATCATAGGCTTCAGCAGGCTGGGTGTTACAGCTTACTAGGGTTTTTTCAGATTCACAAACCAAATGTGCCATTTCTCTTGTCTAGGAATGAGGTAAATACAATGAAGAGAAAAAAAAATTGTATTTGTGAGGAAAATAACAGTATACAGGGAAAATCATTTTTTTCTAAGCAACAAATATCAATACATTTATCCAAGGAATGAAAACATTATTAACATTAGAAAGTTAGTTGCTATAATTTTCCATATTGATATAGTAAAGAATAACAGTCATATCATCTCAAAAGATAGCAAACATTATTTGACAAAGGTTGATAATATTTCTTGGGAAAATGTTAAGAAACATTAATGGGGAGAAATGACGCTACTACGGTAAGTGGTTTCACATTTCTGCAGGAGCATCATTATTGCCAACAAGTCATGAGATACAGTGCCTAAATGAAGGAATAATACAGGATTCCAGAAATGGCTGAACACACACACACACACACACACACATAATGTTTCCAAGTTGTGGAAAAAGAACATGCTCATTATTACCTTACTACTTTATTACTTTGAATAATCTAATGACTAAAACAAAAAAACACTTTAGCCAGATTTAAAAATCTAGATGTAAACATAAGAATATATTCATTTTTTAAATTAAGGAAATAGCTTTTCCTGAAGGCTTGAAGATACAAACAGACAAATTTCTTGGAGAAAAAATACAGAATTATACCACTACAATTTTCAACATATTAGTCTACAAATTCTCTGCAGTTTCAGTTACATACTTGAGAAAACTTTATCTTCAACTTGAAAATTCTATGTGGAATTTGAAAGGAAAACAAGCAGAAGGAACAACTTGTCCTGCTAGACAGCAGACGCTATTATGAAACAACAATTGTGAAGACAGCATGCAACTGGCTTGAGTGTAGAAACACATGTCAATGAAGCCAAGAAAAACAAAATATTCAAGCTTCTAAAGGAAGGAGGCAAGCAACAGTCTTACCCATCCATGACACCTATAAACCACATCAGTGACCAGCATTGCTCAATAGCCCTAAGAGTGCAGTAGTACCATGCATATCTTGTCAGCAACCAACAGCTCTGTAATTGGACTTAAGACCTGCTCAACAAGAGAGGAATTATCCCTGGTCCTGAAAACCTAGCTAACTAAGTGCTAGTGAAGTCATGGATATTGGAGGAGGACCAGCAAGCACCACTTTACTCACCCAGCATTTGTTCCTGTACCAAGAAATAAGTGTAGTTTTCTCCCCTAATCAAGGAAACCTTTCTCTGAAACAGATGAAGACCATGACAGAGAATCACAATGCTCTGTAATGAAGCCCAGTCCTAATGTCCATAACTATAAAACATCCCTGTATCTAAGGCTCAGGGAACATTGCAGAAGAAGAGGCAGAAAAATTGTAAGAGAAAGAGGATCAGGGAGTTTTCTGTGAGATTGTGTCTTCTAGCTACATCTATAAAGTCTCACCAGCATGACTTTCTAACCATGAACTGAACAAAGATGAGACCAGTATACACGCCAAAGTGGAAAGCACAGATCTTCAATCATTCTCAAGGAACAATAGTCAACTAAGAAATTCCAATAATGAGAAAAATAGTCTTCTTCAGGGAAGAGCACAATAACACCAAATGGCCAGTCTTGAAAACATGCATGCAAGTTACAGTATACAGGCTGAACAGGTTATTTTTAGTATATACAATATAACATGTATAGTAATTAATATAAAATATAGTGTAATTAGTGAAAAAGAGCTTATGGATTTGACAGAGAGCAAGGAGAGGTATGTAAGAGGGTTTGGAGAGAGAAAAGGGAAGTATAGAATCACATGAAATATTAAAATATACTGTGGTGCTATAAATGCTTATGCATATGAAGTAATAATATTGAATTCCAACTTTATGTTTTAAGAAAGTTGTTTCCTAATGTATTATGGATTCCAACACCTACATTTTTTTTAAGAAAAACAATGCTGACTACTTGTGACTTGGCAATGTATAAAAAGTTTAGATAATTCATAAAACAAATATAAAAATGTTGAGGTTGGAGAGAGGGTTCATAGGGTAAGAGAACTTGTTATTCAATCAATGAGTTTAGATCCTAATATCCATGTAAAAAATGAACATGGATGCACAGGTTTCTGTAACCTAAATAGAAATATAAGTCTCTTTGGGGCGGGCTGGCCACCAGCCTAGGTACAGGTTAAATTAGAGATCCCCTTTCAAAGTAATAAGGGCAAGACAGCCAATGTCTTTCTCTGGTGCACACACACTCACTTAGACATAGACCTCTACCATCTACACATGAAATAAAAAAGCACCCCTATTAAAATGCTCAATAGCACCAGAGGAAAAAGATTGCAATCTAGTTCAGCAAATTTGATTCAACACATATAAATATTAAAGGTTCACTCTATATAATTAAAAAATTAATTTAATGGAAAATTTTATAAAATATAACATAAACAAGACAATTGTAAAAGAAAGAAAACTAAATATTCAACAGAAATAAAAAAAACATATGAATCTTGCCATTAATCAGGTAGTTATATTTGAAAAGTGCTATGTTTTGATGAGAATTGTGGATACACAGGAATCCAAATATTTTTGTTAGAAAAATAAATTTATAGTTATGTTGGACACATTTTGGAAACAGTTAAAATACACCTATGTTTCCTCTGGTCAAATATCCATCATAAGGTAAATATTGTAAATAAATATAAATATCCATCATAAGGTAAATATTGTAAATAAATGAGCACATGCAACGGCCATTCATACTCATGTATGCCGGTCTCATTTATTAAAGAAGCAAAGAAGCCCAGCAACTGAATTGTTATGTTTGTAAATCTTCCCATGTGTCCCTGTGGTATTAGAGTTTCAGAATTTCTCCTGTAGTCAGCTCTCAGGAACGTCCAGCAGAGCTATGGGCAGCTCCATAGATGCTACGGTGAGTTTTGGATAAGAATGTGACAGTAGTGGTGGGCAAATAGCAAGCTAAGTTTGCTGGTACTTTGTGCTTCTCTGGGTCTTTGAAATACCAAAAAGATAAACAGAACAGGGCACATAGGTAAAAAATAATAACCAAGGGTGCCATAATCATTTTGAGTTAAAGTAGTGTACACATTTTTGGGTAACAGTTTTCTAGAGCTCAGGAAAGAAGACAAGTGAACACCACACACACACACACACACACACACACACACACACACACACACCACATTGAGGGTGTTTGCTAATCAAGTGAATTCTGGGAAGAGAACTGGGTAGAAAATACCTGAGCTTTCTGTGTAAGTCAACCCTCTGATGAGCCCGTACACTTCCAAAGCTTCATTTAAAGTCAGAGCTGAGCAGGTGTGCAGGAGCAGACTGCTCTCGGCTTGATTCTTACTCACAGCTTCATTCACTCTGGCTCAGTTTTTTTCTCCTGTAAGATGGGGATCACAGATTTACTTAAGTCAACATGTTCACTGTAATGATTTATTAAAACAAATCTTTGGAAATGAGGTTAGTGAAACAATGGTAGCTTCATCTTACAGATTGATATGTGGACTCTCAAATTAAGATAAAATCTATATACCTATGTGCCCATACCACATTGCACAGCAAGGAAAGGGTCTTGCAGTTTGATATGAACAGTGTGGAAGATTCAAAATATATTTTATACAGTTTAATTCTTATCTAATATTTGACTTTCCCCTTTTGTTCACATTTTTCATACAATATGTTTTGATAATATTATTTCCTCTCCTTTAACTTTTACTATATTCCTCCCACTTCCTACCAGCCTAACTTCATGTTCTTTCTTCTTCTCAAAACAAAATAAAAAAATGAAAATCAAACAAACAAAAAACTACAGTAAGCTGAAAAATCCAGACCTCCCCCAAAAGAAACAAAAATGTGCGTGCGCGTGCACGCACGCACACACACACACACACACACACACACACACACACACACACACACTCCACAAAAACCCATAGAGTCTCTTTTGTGTTTACTAACCATTCCTGGCCATGGGGTTTGCTCTGGAGTGTGGTTGATAGACCTAGTGACACTCCACTGTAGAAAAATGATTTTCCCCTTTCCAGCAGAAATCAATTACAAATACCTTCTTCATTAGGGGTGGGGCTTTGTGTCCATTTTTCCCCTTTGAATACTAGAATTTTGTCTGGTTTGAACCTGTTCATATTAGCTGTCACACAGTCTTTGGGCTTATTTATATACCAGTCCTGTTGTGTCTGGAAGATGCTGTTTACATTTATGACAGACTAAATTTATGAGGATTATTTTAGTCAGAGAGAGAGAGAGAGAGAGAGAGAGAGAGAGAGAGAGAGAGAGAGAGAGAGAGAGAGAGAGAACAGAGAGAGACAGGGAGAAACACACACACACACACACACACACACACACACACACACACACACACACAGAGGCAGAGAGACAGGTTAAACCTGAAAACTCAGTTCTTCATTTCATGGCTGAAAATAAGTTGTCCACCACAGGAGTAATACTGAATGAGCCTTCAACATTAAGGGAGTTCAGATTCGTTCTGCCATTTAGTTACTTGATCCTTTGTTAATTCTCACTCTCCCTGGACAATAAAGTACAATTTAGTTTCTTCACTCTATTTCCATAAGTGGAACATTCTGGAACTTAAGGTGAATCCTTTTGCATTTCACCACCTGCTTCACTGATGCACAGAAGACATTGGAAACCTCACTGGTTTTTCTTTCTTTAAATCATGGTTGCTTCCAGAACCACTGTGCAGCAGGCATAGGCTGATTGCCCATCATCGAGGCCTCTCTGAGTGTTTTCTATCCTTGAGGGAGTTCATAGTTGGGGGATAAGGGATCAATATCACTCCCCTGAGAACCTGAAGTTCCTGGAACTGAGATGGAATTAGATAAAAACAATGTTCTGAAGTTATATGTTGCTGACTAAATTGACAATTTTGGCTTTTTTTTTTGTTGTTGTTATTTTTACAGTGAACTATTAGCTCTCTTTTACTTGTTGTGTTGCCTTATTAATTGACAATCATTCATTACTACAAGTCAGGTTGAACATCTTTTCACTTGTGCTTAGCTTCATATATAAAGCTTTGCTACTGAACCCATAAGAACTTGGGCTTTTGATGACTGCTTATATTTCCTTAGGAGTTATAGGACTGTTTAAACTGTTTACTTGATCTTGATTTAACTTTGGTAAGTGGTATCTATCAAGAAAATCATCCGTTTCCTTTAGATTTCCTAAAATTGTGAAATGCAGGCTTTTGAAGTAAGACCTGATGATATTTTGGATTTCCTCAGTGTCTTGCTATGTTCCCCCTTTCATTTTGATTTTGTTAATTTGGATACTCTCCCTCTGCCTTTTAGTTACTTTGGTGAAGGGTTTGTCAACTCTCCTGATTTTCTCAAAGAACCAGCTCTTGGTTTCATTGGTTATTTGTGTTGTTCCTTTTGTTTTTAATTTATTGATTTCAGGCCTGAGTTTGATTATTTCCAGCTGTCTACTCTTTGGTGTGTTTATTCTTTTTGTTCTAGAGTTTCAGGTATGCTGTTAAGTTGTGGATATGGACTCTGTTGCCAGGCTTTTGGTCACTTCACTCTGATGGGACTGCCTTGTCAGCTCACACGGAAAGAGGACATGCTCAGTTCTGATGTGACTTGATGAATTGAGGGTGCATGGAAAGGGTGGTTCCCCTTCTCTGAGGAATAGAGGAGGGGGAGGGGGAAGAAGAACGGAGGGTGGAACTGGGAGGCGATGAAGGATGGGGATTTGGCCAGGATGTAAAGTGAATAAAGCAAAAAGCAACAACAGCATCAAAAACCTGGGCTTTCTTAAAAATGAAAAATACGACCCAAATTTAAGGGCATTAAAGATGCCGCCTTTTCAGATCTGGATCCTGGGGTCCTCCTCAAACTAAGGCACCAGCCAAGGAGAATATAGGCAGTAAGCTTCGAACCCCTACCAAGACCTAGCCGACGAACATGATACTCTCCACCGTTGAGTGGAGAGTGAGATCTGACTCTCACATGAACTCTGGTGCCCCTTTTCTGACCATGTCCCCCAGATGGGGAGACCTGGTGGCACTCAGAGGAAGGATAGCAAGTTACCAAGAAGAGACTTGATATTCTGAGAGCATATATAGGGGGAGGAGGTCTCCCTCAGTCACAGACATAGGGGAGGGGAGAAGGGGAGAAGTGGGAGGGAGGGAAGAATGGGAGGAAACAGGGGAAGGGCTAACAATCGAGATGTAATATGAATAAATTAATTAAAAAAAGATGAAAAAAAAAGATGCCGCCTTTTGAGACATACAGTATCAAATATGTCATTTATTTACTTAAACAAAATACTAACTCATCATTGTTTCTCTCTTTACTCAATACATAGCTATTTTCCAAAGACATCCCTACATAAAGAGAATTTTTTTCTAAGTACACTTTACATAAAATATTTCAACAGAAATCTCTGGGATAAGAAACTTTGTATTGCATTTTCCTATAGTGCTGCTATTAAATCCAAGTTAATTGGTTTTAAAGGAAAAAAAACTAACATTAATGTAGCTTGTACCTTTTAGTTTACCAGAAACTCTAGGGTTGTTGTCAAATATGTTGGCTAACTATCATTAAAAAATATCTGCCAGAGAGACTCAAATTGTATATACTCACTTATAACTGGACACTAGCCCAAGGGGCATGTCCTATGAAAGTTTTCACTTACCAGCAAAGTGGGATAGAGGTGAGGACATCCTACTGGGACTCTAGGTGAGAGAAATATAGGAGATGGGGAAATAGAAGGATCCAGAGGGTCCTAGAAACCTACTAGAAAACACTATGATGGGCGGATCTGGGCCCAGGGGTTCTGCTTGATCTATGGCACCAACCAAGGACAGTACACGCAGTCATCATCAAACTCCTACCCAGATCTATCCAAGGGACAGAATATTCTCCACAATTAAGTGGAAAGTGGGGACTGACTTTCACATGAACTCTGGTGCCTCATATTTGGCCATGTCCCCTTGATGGGGAGGCCCGATGGCACTCAGAGGAAGGATAGCAGACTACCAAGAAGAGACTTGATACCTTACCATTATATTCAGGGGGAAGATGTTCCCCTCAGTCACAGTCATAGGGAAGGGGAATGAGTTGAAAGCTAGAGAGAGGGAGGAATGGGAGGATGCACAGGATGGAATAGCAATTGAGATGTAATATGAATGATTTTATTTTTCAATATAAAAACAGTAAAAGATATCTGCCATATTCCAAGTATCTCTTGTCTTTTCAAAGTAAGCATAAGAAAATAATGGTAATGAAGTGGACCATCAACTATATAGATGTACTTAAACATGGGAACAAAGGCTTTCTACCCTTAGGAATTCTGTACTTAAAATGTGTTGGCTAGACCTTTGAATATGGTCCTTCATCCATGACTTCTCTCAAGGACATCTACACACATACACATACACATATATATGGATGGTAACAATATCCATTAATCTTCATCTCTGGGAGAGGAAGGTAGGAAAAATATCTCAATTCTTTGTCTTGCAGAGGGACAACTTTGAGCAACATTCTGTACTGCCCATTAATGACATGGTAGAACAGTTCCTGTCTCACAATGTATAAGCCAGACATGATTCACTCATGATTATATTGTCTCTATCTGTTTTATTCTTCTTCCATTTATTTTCTGTGGTTTAGGATAAAATACTTCAAAAAAGTTCCCTAGGGCCCTATATGATCACTCTCAGATTTGATATTGAATAAACTCATTTGAGCTAAATCTTAAAATCTCTTTTCTATTCCTGTGTGAGATAGAGCAGGAGGAGAGGAAGGTAGAGAGGAAGAAGTTGCCATGGCCATGTAAGGACCATGAGCATGTGGCCAAGAGAAGTTTGCCCCGAGGACAGACTGAGGAACAGAAGTAAACCAATCAGGAACTATTTTGGAAGCTGCTTGGGTGAGAAATAAAAAGACTTCCTAGAATTCAATAAAAACGAAGGTACAACATATGCAAATTTACAGAACACAATGAAAGCGTGCTAAGAGGAAAGTTCATAGCACTAAGCACCTTCATAAGAAAATTGGATATATCCCATACTAGCAACTTAACAGCACACCACTAAGCTCTAGACAAAAAGAAACAAACACACCAAGGAGGAGTAAACTGCAGGAAATCATCAAACTCAGGGCTGAAATCAATAAATTAGAAGCAAAGAGAACAGTTCAAAGAATCAATGAAACCAAGCGCTAGTTCTTTGAGAAAATCAACAAGATAGACAAACCATTAGCCAAACTAACTAAAAGGCTGAGGGAGAGTATTTAAATCACCAAATGAAAAGTTGAAAAGGTAGACATAATGTCAGACACAAAGGAAATCCAAAGAATCATAAGGTCTTATGTCAAAAGCCCATATGCCACAAAATTTGAAAATCTAAACAAAATGGACAAAATTTCTTGATAGCTACCAACTCCAAAAATTGAATCAAGATCAGGTAAACAAATTAAATAGTCCCATATCTCCTAACGAAATAGAAGGAGTCATCAAAAGTCTTCAAAACAAAACAAAACAAACAAAACAAAACAAAAAACCCCAGCGCCAGATGGATTCAGAACAGAATCAAAATACCTACACAATTCTTTACAGTCCTTGAAACAATTCTCAGCTTCATATGGAAAAAACAAAAAAATCCCAGAATAGCTAAAATAGCCCTGTACAATAAAGATCTTCTGAAGGAATATCCATCCCTGATCTCAAGCTGTACTACAGAGCAACAGTAATATAAATGGCATGGTACTGGCATTGAAATAGGCTGGTGGATCAATGGAATAGAAATGAAGACCTAGACACTTTATTTTTGACAAAGAAGCCAGAACCATACAATGGAAAAATATAGCATCACAACAAATGGTGCTGGTCTAGCTGGTTGTCTATGTGTAGAAAATGCAAATAGACCATTATTCATCACCCTGCTCAAAACTGAAGTCAAAGTGGATTAAAGTGGAACATAACATAAAATCAGACACACTACGCCTATTAGAATAAGTTGAAAAGAACCTTTAGCTCATTGGCAAAGAAGATAATTTCCTGAACAAAATCCCAACAGTCCAGGCTCTAGGATCAACGATTAATAAATGGGACCTCATGAAACTGAAAAGCTTCTGTAAAGCAAAGGACTCCATCAACAGAACAAAATGACAGCCTATAGACTGGGAAAAGATCTTTACTAACCCTACATTTGATGGAGGGCAACTATCCAAAATATATAAAGAACTCAAGAAATTAAACACCATGAAACTAAATAACCCAATTAAAAAATGGGGTACAGAACCAAACAGAGAATTCTCAGCAAAGGAATATTGAATGTCCGAGAAACACTTAAAGAAATGCTCAATATCCCTAGTAATCAGGGAAATACAAATCAAAATGATTCTGAGATTCCACCTTACACCAGTCAGAACGGCTAAGTTCAAAAACTCAAGCCATAGCACATGCTGGAGAGGATGTGGAGAAAGGAGAACACTCCTCTATTTCTTGTGGGAATTCAAATTTGTACAACCACTTTGGAACTTAATCTGGCACTTTCTCAGAAAATTGGGACTACTACTACCTCAAGATCCAGCCATACCACTCCTGGGCATATGCCTGACCGATGCTCCACAACAAAACAAGGACATCTGCTCACCTGTGTTCTTATCAGCTTTATTTGTAATAGCCAGTATCTGGAAACAACCTAGATGTCCCTCAACTGAAGAACAGATAAATAAGCTGTGGTACAGTTACACAATGCAATACTACTCAGCTAATAAAAGAATGAAATTTTCAGGCAAATGAATGAAACTAGAAATGATCATCTTGAGTAAGGTGACCCAGACCCAGAAAGTGGTAATACTCACTTCTAAGCAGATATTAGCCAATAATACAGGACAACCACACTGTACACAGACCTAAAGAAGCTAAACAACAAGGAGGACCCTAGGGAGGAGGCTTCATTCTCATCCTGAAGGGAAAACAGAACAGACACCAGAAGTGGTTGAAGAGAAGCAACAGGATGGGAACCTACCAAAGAGGTCCTCTGAAGACTCCACCTGGCAGGGGATCTAAGCAAATGCTGAGACTCACAGCCAAACTTTGGGGTGGAGCACAGGGAGTCTCATGGAAAAGTTGAGGAATAGAAAGACACGGAGGGGACAGGAGCTCTACAAAGAGACCAATGGAGCCAGCACATCTGGGCCGGGCCAGAGGTCGGGGGTTACAGCAGAGACTGATGCACCAGCCAAGGACCATGCATGTTTAGGACCTCAACCCTCTGCTCAGGTGTTGTAGATAGGCAGGTAGTCTAGATGAGAGTTGATAGGCTGAGGTCAGATGATAGAGGAGGAGTACTCTTCCTTTCTCAGGACCACGGGAGGGGTGAGGAAGGAGATGAGGGAGGGTGGGTGTAATCGGGAGGGTGCTGCAATCAGGATGTAAGGTGAACCAATTAAAAATAATTACAGATATATCATACTGGCAACTTAACAGCATACCTGAAAACTCTAGAACAAAATGAACCAAACACACCCAATAGGAGTAGATGGCAGGAAATAAACTCTGGGATGAAATCATTAAAATAGAATCAAAGAGAACCATACAAAGGATCAAAGAGTTGGTTCTTTAAGAAAATCAATGGGATAGTCAAATCATTATCCAAACTAACTAAAAGACAAAGAAAGAATATCCAATTTAATAAAAATCAGATATGAAAGGGGGCATAACAGCAGACACCGAGGGAATCCAGAGAATAATGACACACTTTAAGAACCTGTACTTCACCAAATTGGAAAAATCTAAAAGAAATGGATAATTTTATTGATAGGTATCACTTACCAAAGCTAATTTAAGATCAGATAAACAATTTAAGTAGACTATATCCTCTATTGAAACAGGCAAAAATAGTCTCCCAACCAAACAAAACCCAGGGTCTGATAGCTTTAGCACAAAATTTCAAAACAGAGTTAGCACCAATACTCATCAAAATAGAAACAGAAGGAACGTTGCCAAATTAATTTATCAGGCTATTTTCATCCTGGTACGTAAACCACACAAATACTCAACAAAGAAAGAGAATTAAGACCAACTTCCCTCATGAACGTAGATGAAGAAAATACTCAACAAAATACTTGCAAACAGAATCTAAGAATACATTGAAAGCCACCATGATCAAGTAGGCTTCATTCCAGAGCTGCAGTTATGGTTTCACTTAGGAAAATCAGTAAGGGTAATCTTCCATATAAATAATAAACTGAAAGCCAAAAACCACATGATCACATCATTAGATGCTGAAAAAGCATTCAACATCCCATGGCTTAAATCTTGTAGAGATTAAGGATATAAGAGACCTATCTAAACACAAGGAAGGCAATTTATAGTAGGCCTATAACCAACACTAAACTAAATGAAGAGACACACAAAGCAATTCCACTAAAATCACAAGGCAAAATTGTCCACTCTCTCCATATATATTTAAAAAAGCATTTGAAGTTTTAATTATATCAATAAGATAGTTGAGGAAGAGCAAGGGGCTACAAATTGAAAAGAAGTCAAAGTATCCCTATTCGCATATGCATGACCCTAAAAATTCCACCACAGAACTCCTGATAAACACTCTCAGTAAGTGGGCTGGAATGGCATCTGTGGTGTCTTAGGGTCTGCAGTATATCTGACTCAGCCCTTCTGGCTTTTAGAGTTTCCATTGAGAAATAAGATGTAATTCAAATAGGTTTGAATTCATATGTTACCTGGTGTTTTCTCTTTGCAGCTTTTAGTATTCTCTCTCTCTCTCCTTCTCTCTTGTTTTTTTAGACAGTGTTTCTCTTTGTAGCCTTGGCAGTCCTGGAGTTGCTTTGTAGACCAGGCTGGCCTTGAATTCACAGAGATCCACCTGCTTCTGCCTTCCCAAGTGCTAGGATTACAAGCATGAGCCACTGCTCCTGACTTAATATTCTTTTTTTGTTTTGTATGTTTAATGTTTTGATTATTACTTGGCGAGGGGACTTTTTCTTCTTGTCCAATCTATTGGTGTTCTGTATGCTTCTTGTGCTTTTATAGGCATTTGCTTCTTTAGGTTAGAACATTTTTCTTCAGTGGAGGGACATCTAGGTTGTTTCCAGACTCTGGCTGCTATGAATATAGTTGAGCAAATGTTCTTGTTGTTTGGTGGAGCATCTTTAGGGCATATGCCCAGTAGTAGTATGGCTGAGTGTTGAGGTAGACTTATTCCCAATTTCCTGAGATAGCGCCAGATATATCTCCAAAGTTGTTGTACATGTTTTCACTCCCACCAACAATGGAGGAGTGTTCCCCTTTCTCCATATCCTCGCCAGCATGTGCTGTCACTTGAATTTTTCATCTTAGCCTCTCAGAGCAGTTTTGATTTCCATTTCCCTCATGGCTAGGGATGTTGAGCATTTCTTTTAAGTGTTTCTCAGCCATTTGATATTCCTCTGTTGAGAATTGTCTGTTTAGCTCTGTACCCCATTTTTATTTTTTTTATTTTTTTATTTTTTTTAACACATTTTTATTGAAAGATAAAATAATTCATATTACATCTCATTTTCTATCCCATCCCATACATCCTCCCATTCCTCCCTCCCTCCCACTTTCACCCCAATCCCCCTTCCCTATGACTGTGACCAAGGGGGACCTCCTCTCCCTGAATATGGTGCTAGGGTATCAAGTCTCTTCTTGGTAGTCTGCTATCCTTCCTCCGAGTGCCATTGGGCCTCCCCAACAAAGGGACATGGCCAAATATGGGGCACCAGAGATCCTGTGAAAGTCAGTCCCCAGTCTCCACTTAACTGTGGAGAATGTTCTGTCCTTTGGTTAGATCTGGGTAGGGGTTTGATGATGGTTGCATGTTTTGTCCTTGGTTGGTGCCTTTGATCAAGCAGAACCCCTGGGCTCAGATCCACCCATCATAATGTTCCTCTTGTAGGTTTCTAGGACCCTCTGGATCCACCTACTTCCCTATCCCCTATATTTTTCTCACCTAGAGTCTCAATAGGATGTTCTCACCTCTATCCCACTTTCCTGGTAGGTGCAGATTTTGATGGGACCTGCCCCTTGGGCTAGTGTCCAGTTATAAGTGAGTATATACCATTTGAGTCTTTCTGCTTCTGGGTTAGCTCACTCATTATGATCATTTCTAGTTCAATCCATTTGTCCACAAATTTCGAGAATTCCTTATTTTTAATAGCTGAGTAGTATTCCATAGTGTATATGTACCACAGTTTCTTTATCCATTCTTCTACTGATGGACACTTAGGCTGTTTCCATGTTCTGGCTATTATGAATAAGGCTGCTATGAACATGGTTGAACAAATTTTCTTGTTGTGTGCTAGAGCATCTTCTGGGTATATTCCAAGGAGAGCAATAGCTGGGTCTTGAGGAAGCCTTATTCCCAGTTTTCTAAGGTAGCACCAGATAGATTTCCAAAGTGGCTGTACTAGTTTGTATTCCCACCAGCAATGAAGGAGTGTTCCTCTCTCTCCACATCCTCGCCAGCATGTGTTGTCACGTGAATGTTTGATTTTAGCCATTCTGATGGGTGTAAGATGGAATCTCAGAGTTGTTTTGATTTGTATTTCTCTGATGACTAGAGATGTTGAGCATTTCTTTAAGTGTTTCTCAGCCATTTGATACTCCTCTGTTGAGAATTCTCTGTTTAATTCTGAGCCCCATTTCTCAATTGGGTTATTTGGTTTGGTGGCATTTAATTTCTTGAGTTCTTTATAAAGTTTGGATATTAGACCTTTGTCAGATGCAGGGTTGGTGAAGATTATTTCCCAGTCTGTAGGCGGTCACTTTGTTCTTTTGACAGTGTCTCCTGCCTTACAGAAGCTTCTCAGCCTCATGAGGTCCCATTTGTTAATTGTTGACATTAAGGCCTGGGCTGTTGGTGTTCTGTTCAGGAAGTTGTCTCTGGTGCCAATGTGTTCCAGGCTCTTCCCCACTTTTTCTTCTAACTGATTTAGTGTCTCTGGTTTTATATTGAGGTCTTTAATCCATTTGGACTTGAGCTTTGTGCATGGTGACAAGTATGGGTCCAATTGCATTTTTCTACATGTGGAAATCCAGTTAGACCAGCACCATTTGTTGAAGATGCTATCCTTTTTCCATTGAATAGATTTGGCTTCTTTGTCAAAAATCAGGTGACTATATGTGTGTGGCTTCATATCTGTGTACCCCATTTTTAAATTGGGATATTTGACTTGGTGATGTTTAATTTCTTGAGTTCTTTATGTATTTTGGATACTGCACTTCCTGTTCACTCAGGTAGTTAAGTTTTGTTCCTTTTCAAGTCTCTGATGGGGTTGAAGACCAGATAGTTTAGTCTTACAATTAAGCTTAGTTGGTTAGGGGTTAAGATGTTTTTAGATCTAGATAGATGTTTTAAGTTAATAGAGATGAGGTATGATAGATATTGATTTTCATTCAGAATTTTAGACTCATAAAATAGGAAAGATGTTTATTTCAAGTTTGCCAAATACAAATAGCCAAATCACTATGGATGTAACATTTATATAATTCCTGATTCTTCTTGCTGTATGTAGTTTATTTTATTTATGTGTGATAATATATATGTATCTGTTAAAAAAGAAACATAATAAAAATGGGAAAAAAGAAAAAAATTCCTCTGTAATTTAAAAGAAAATATTTTCTGGATCTTTGAGCTGGAATTCTTCTTCACTTCTTTCTATTATTCTTGGGTTTGGTCTTTTCATCGTGCCTCAGATTTCCTGGATGTTTTGGTCAGGAATATTTTAGATTTAACATTTTTCGACCAATTTATCCATTTTATCTATTGTATCTTTACTGCCTGAGATTCTCTTTTTTGTCAATGTCTTGTTGGTGAAACTTGCCTCTCTACTTCCTGTTTCCGCTCCTAAATTCCTCATTTCCAGAATTCCCTCACGTGTGTGTGTGTGTGTGTGTGTGTGTGTGTGTGTGTGTGTGTGTGTGTTTATTGCTTCGATTTGCATTTTCAGGTCTTGAACTGTGCCATTTGTTTTATTCAATTTTTTCTTAGCTTTCTTTAAGGGATCTATTAATTTTGTTCAATTGTTTGTTTGTGTTTCCCTGGGCTTATTTGAGAGATTTATTCATTTCCTCCAATTGCTTGTTTGTGCTTTCTTGGATTTGCTTAAGAGATTTATACATTTTGTCTTTAAGGACTCTATCATCTTCATATAGCTTTATGTTTTGTTGTTGCTGTTTTCTTTTGTGTGTGTGTGTGTGTGTGTGTGTGTGTGTGATATTGTAAATCTAACCACATCAATCTTTTTTTTGTGATGTCCCCCAGTTATTAGCCTTTCATGCTCCAACACTGACACGGACATCAGGCTTCTTGTTATCTTTGTTGGATTTAACCTGATGTTCACTCTGTGGTGATACCATCTTCCTTGGGGCAATGTTCCTCTCTGGTAGGGCAGTATAGGTGGAGTATTCAGAACCTAGGAAGCTCACCTCAGTTTCTGTGTTCAGAACTGCACTGCAGCTTGAATACAGATACAGATCACCAGGAAAGTCTAAAAATGCTTTCAGTCTCTAGCCTGAATTTACCATAGAATATTCCAAACTCCTTTAACAAGGCACTTTGTTGAATGAAACATGGGATGGTGGGACACCCCTTTACTGATATTGCACTTTATCATTTAATGGGAAATGAGTGACGCTGTCTGTGTGCATTCGTTGTACAGTGATTTAAGAAATACTTTTAATGAATATCTAACAAAGTCATGCAAACCATTCTACATAAGGAGTAAATTAATGCATTTCTTGCCATAACACAGACTCAATTTGAGTGTTTTCATATGTAAATAATCAGCAAGAAGAATCACATCTGGTGAGGGATCAGCAGAGCGACCACAGAGTTTATGCAAAATATCGCTCTCCATAAAGCTTACCTCAGTCAGCTTTTGTCAGGATTGTGTTGGTGCTTTATAGTGTATAATCAATAGGGAAATCAGTGGGATTCCAATGGATGCTAAGAGTATTTTTTTTTTTTTTTGAGTGAAGAATAGAATTGTGAACAGAGAGGGTTGACTGCCAGGATGTCACGTCATACAGTGATGGCATAACGAAGAGAGTGAAGTCTCTGAAGCCATCTTCCTGGCACACTACACAAGAGCAGGGTTTCTTTTTTGTCTGTTATAAAGCTCTTTCTGCATAATAATGGTTTGCATGTCTTTTGTAAGTGAATGACCAATGATACATTTTTAGTGTCATCTCTTTCTAGGTTATCTCACTCGTTGCTACAGTTCATAGAGATTAGTATATATTGAAAAGAAAGTTACCAATGAAAATATAAGTGATGAAGTGGCATGGAAGGCAATATTGAAGAGAACATGAGATGAAAGGGACAGTTTATATTGCAAACTGGTTTTAAAATAAATACATTTATTTCATATTCAGATTATTGCAATGATTTTAATAGACCTTATGAAAAGATCTCATTGTAGGCAATTTATGAAACTCCATTAAAGCAGAAGAAAATAATGAAATTCAATGTTAATATTTATTATATATAGTAAAAAGTTTTTCTAGCCATTAAAGTGATGGTTCTCAATCTTCCCAATGCTGTGACCTTTTAATACAGTCCTTCAAGTTGTGATGAACCCAAACCATAAAATTATTCTGTTGCTACCACATAACTGTAATTTTGTTACTCTTATAAACTGTAATGTAAATATCTGACATGCAGTCCCCAAAGGGGTTGTGATTCACAGGTTGAGAACCACTAAAGTATTTAAAAATATTTGAAATAGCATTTTATGAAGGCTTTAAAATACATATATATCTATATTTGTTGATATCCATAATAATCTTCAAAAATCCCTTCTGGGAGTATGAAATATAAATTTCAAACTATGAGTTTCAAATATAAATTTCAGTAGAAGTAATTTAATATTCCCTATATTATAAGATTGAATGCATTAATGGGGCCAGTCATCATTTAAAATTCAGTGCCTCAAATTTCATAATTTTTAAATTGTAGTTGCACAATTACTCTGATCATTTGATATGGTGAATTTTTATTATTGTGGAACAAATCTAAATAACTTTTTTCTTGTCAATTTTATATCGTCCTTTACTTCCTTGTTTCTCAAGCTGTAGATCAGAGGGTTCAACATGGGAATCACAATGCCATAAAACACAGAGGCCACTTTCATTTTCTCCTCAGAACTGTCAGAATGAGGCTGTAAGTACATGTAAGCCAGGGTTCCATAGAAAACGGTGACAGCTGTCGGGTGGGAGGCACACGCGGAGAAGGTTTTCTTCCTCCCTGCAGTAGAGGACATCTTTAGGATGGCGGCCATGATGTAGATGTAGGAGAAGATAACGACTGACACAGTGAACGGAGGTTAAAGCCAAAAAAGATAACAAGAAGCCTGACGTTGGTGTCAGTGTTGGAGCACGAAAGGCTAATAACTGGGGGACGTCACAGAAAAAGTGATTGATGTGGTTAGATTTGCAATATGACAATGAAAATGTTAACCCTGTGTGTACTGAAGAATTTATTGATCCAATGAGACAGGACCCAGCTACCATCTGGATGCAGACTTTTCGGGACATGACTATGGGATAATGAAGTGGCTTGCATATGGCGACATAGCGGTCCACAGCCATAGCTGCCAGGAGGCAGCAGTCACAAGTAGAAAATATTGCATAGACCAGTAGTTGCACTACACACCCACCAAATGATATGGATCTTGGGAGTGATGGCAGATGTGTAACAGATATCAACAAAAGCCAGATGTTGTAGGAAGAAGTACATGGGAGTCTGAAGTCTGGAGTCAGCGTTGATGAGGACGATCATGCCAGTGTTACCCAGCATGGACGTCACATAAACAAGAAGGAACACAATGAAGAGAACACACTGAATGTCACGCTGTATCCCAAATCCCAGGAGATAGAAGCACTTGACTTCAGTCTCGTTTTCTTGTGTCATTGTCACTGAAGATCTGGAGAAGAGCAAAAGGAAGAGGGAAAGGAAAATTTCAGGATTTTTAAAAATATTAACAGTTTGTTCAGCTTCGATTCATTTTATTTGAGTCGGCTTTTCCCGACAAGCACTCGTGATGCTTATCAGCTTGCAAAAAGGTTTTCTATATCTATGACAGGAAGTCACTTTATATATAAGTGCATTTAAGTCATGCTTGATTTTAAAATGGAGAATACAAAAAAAAAATAATAAAATGGAGAATACTTCTTAGAAAAAGTCAAATTATCCCTAATTGCAGATTATGTGTTCTATGCTCAAAAGACCATATAGACTCTACTAGAAAACCCGTTGGATTAGTAAACATTTACAGTAAAGTTAAAAGATACAAAATCATACATAATGAACTTACTAAGAACAAACTTAGGAGAAATAAACACTCACAATAGATTAAAATTAATCTAGGAATAAAACTAAGCTTGGAAATGATATACCTCCATAGTAAAGACTTTAAGACAGTGTAGGAGGAACCTGAAGAAGATACTAGATAAAGCATAATCTCACATCTCCTGGATTGGTAGAATTAATTGATGAAAAGTCCATATTACCAAAAGTTATCTTCAGATTCAACATAATTCCCATCAAAATTCTAATAATGTCTTTCATAGACCTAGGAAAACCAAAAATTCATATAAAAGACAAAGGCCAACTATAGGCAAAGCAATCCTAGGCAGAAAGGACACACATAATGATATTATCACACTTGATCTCACTGTATTACTGTATTGACAAAAATCCTGGTACCAGTACAAAAATAGAAGCATAGACAATATAGGAAATAGAACTGAAGAATAAACTCATGCAGTTATAATCATCTAATTTTTGACAAAGGGGTCAAAACATTCTAGAAAAGAAAGTCCATTCAACAAAGTGTGTAGATAAAACTGGATTGCTACCTTTATAAGAATAAAATTAGATCTATATTTTCACCCCATACAATATCATATCTAAGTAGATAAAAGAACTTCTGAAATCTCAAATGCTACCATAGATAAAACAGGAAGCATTTTGAGCATATAGGTATTCACAAGAATTCTCTGAACAGAATTCAAATAGGAAAGGAAGTAGCCAGAGGTAGCGAATGAGGCCACCTGAAATTAAAAAGCTTCGGCACAAAAAGGAAAACTGTCATCAAAGTGAACAAACAGGAAGTGGAAGAAAATCATCTTCAGTTGTACCTTAGGTGAGAGTTGATACATAAAATATATAAAGAATTTTTTAAAAAATTAAACATTAAGACCTCCAAAGTTCTAAGCCACAAATGTGCTAATAGAGGTAATAGACAGTTATTAGAAGGAATGCAAGTGGTCAGTAAGTACTTTAAAAGAGTATTGAATATCCCTATCTATCAGGGAAGTACAAATTAAGACTACTACAAGACTGCATCTCATTCTAGAAAGAATGGGTATCAATAAGAACAGAGAGACAAGTAATGAGGGACGAAGAAAGAGAAACCTGATTCACTGCTTGTGTGAGTGTAGCCTAGTAAGGACATTTTGGAAATCAGTGTGGAGAGTTCAGAAAACCACAGCCAACCAGAAAGCAGAGTGTGGACAGTCTAAACGGATACTTCTACAAAACACTCCTGCACTGGAAGCTCAAAGACATTTCAGAAGAGGCAGAAAGAGTTGAGGAGCCAGAAGATGAGGGAGTTTGTTGTGAGATTGTGTCTCCTTGTACCATCAGAAGTGACACCCATAAAGTCTTACTGACATGAGAACTAACACAGGAGATGAGTAAGGATGACTGACACCAATGTACATGCTAAAGTGGACAGGAAAAAGCCAACCAGGGTTTTCAACCTTAAGCAAAGAACTATAAGCAACCAAGGAAAACTGGGAGTGAGATATATGGTCTTCCCCAGGGGAGAATATACCAATTGGCTGTCCAGTGCCCAATGGTCAGTCCTGAAAACATACATATAAGTAACAATATATGGACTGAATAGGTTATATTTAGTAATATATCTTTATATATCTATATGTGTTCAATAACAATTAGTGAAAAACAAAGGTCACATGGGAGGGTCTAGAGGGAAGACATGGAAAAAGAAATGTAATTATATTATCTAAAAAAAAAAAAAAAAAGAAATAGAACTACTGAACTATGTATCTACATCAGTCCTGAGTATACACCTATAAAACTATATATCCCACCACATATACACTTACACACCCATGTTTATTGTTGTCATATTCATAAAAGCAAGATAATGGAACCAGCCAAGATTATCATCAAAAGACAAGTGGATTATGGAATGATCATACATATATTAGATGGATTTTTATTTGTAAACAAAATTGCAGATATATGAATAAAATTGAAAAAAGAACCCCAGATACAAATAATATGAAAAAGAAACCTACCTCTCTACACATCATATGATTTTTGAAGATGCATTTGGCAGAATTCCACACCTAGTCGTGACTTTAAAAAAAGTTCAAACTCTATGCTTACCTTTGTTTATTTGTTTGTCCTCGGATTAACACAATATTATCACTGCAATTCCTAACACCTATGGAAATTCTAGTCGGTAGAATAAAGGTGGAAGAGGAATAAAAGTCACACATGTTTGAGAGGAAGAAATACACCCATGTAGGTGTAGGTGTCATGAACAGTACAGAAGATCTCAAGGAATCTAGAATTATCTTCTAGAGCTCACAAGTCGCCTCTGCAAATCTGCAGAACACAAGATGACTACAAAGAGATCAATTCTCTGCATATTAACAATGGAAGATAGGGGCTGAAATTAGTCTCATTTATAGTCACTAAAGTGGAATACTTTAGCATCCCACATCTAACTATATCTGCACAGGATTAGTATGATAAAACTCAGAAAACAAGAGCCTTGAGATCATTGGCAAAGGAGATAACTTCCTGAACAGAATATCAGCAGCTCAGGCTCTAGGATCAACAATTAATAAATGGAATCTCATGAAACTGAAAAGCAAAGGCAAAGGACACTGTCAATAGAACAAAACCACAGCCTACAGACTGGGAAAAGATTTTTACCAACCCTACATTTGACAGAGGGCTAATACCCAAAATATATAAAGAACTAAAGACCAAACCAAATAATCCAATTAAAAATGAGTAACAGATTTAAACAGAGAATTCTCAGCAGAGGAATATCGAATGGCTGAGAAACATTTAAAGAAATTCTCAATGTCCCTAGTCATCTGTGAAATGCAAATAAAAACATCTCTGAGATTCCATTTTACAATTGTCAGAATGGCTAAGATAAAAAACTCAGTACATGCTGGTGAGGATGTGGAGAAAGGGGACCACTCCTCCATTGCTGGTGGGAGTGCAGACTGGTACAATCACTCTGGAAATCAATCTGCTGCTTTCTCAGAAAATTGTGAATAGCTCTAACTCAAGACCTACTGTACCACTTCTGCTCATATACCTGAAAGATGCTCCATCATACAACAAGGACATTTGCTTAAATATGTTCACAGCCTTATTCATAGTAGCTAGAATCTCGAAACAACCTAGATGTCCCTCAACTGAAGAATGAATAAAGAAACAGTGGTACATTTATACAATGCAATACTACTCAGCTATTAAAACAAGGAAATCTTGAAAATTTCAGGCAAATGGATGGAACTAGAAATGATCATCCTGAGTGAGGTAACCCAGACCCAGAAAGACACGCATAGCATATACTCATTTATAAGTAGATATTAGCCACACAATACAAGATGGCCACACTGCAATACAAAGACCCAAAGAAGCTAAATAACAAGGAATACCCTAGGAAGAATGCTTAATTCCCACCCAGAAGGAGAAATAGAACAGACACATAGAGTGTTTGAAGAGAGGAAACAGGATGGGAGCCTGCTATAGATGCCACCTGAAAGACTCCACCTAGTAAGGCATGGAAGCTGATGCTAAGACTCACAGCCAAACTTTGGGGTGGAGTGCAGAGAGTCTTATGGAAGAGTTGGGGGACAAAAGAACCTGGACAGGACAGAAGCTCCACGAGGAGACTAATGGAGCCAACAGGCAGGGTGTGTGTGTGTGTGTGTGTGTGTGTGTGTGTGTGTGTGTGTTAAACTGCAGATACTGGTGTACCCACCAAGCACCATGCATGGTTAGGACCTAGACCCTCTGCTCAGATGTATGTGATAGGCAGCACAGTCTCCTTGTGGGGCCCATAATATGGGGAGTAGGGGCTACTTCTGATATGGACTCTGGTGCCCACTCATTGATCACTTCCGCCTGGCAGGGTGGCCTTGCCAGGCCACAGAGGGAGAGAATACAGGCAGTCCAGATGAAATTTGATAGGCTGAGGTCAGGTGATGGGCAAGGAGGGCTTCCCCTTTCTGACCCCTAGGGTAGGAGGGAGGAGAGATGAGGGATGGATGGTGGGATGGGGAGACGATGAGGGAGGGAGCTACAATCAGGATGTGATATGAACAAATTAAGAAAAAAAAAAAAACCTCAGAAAACAGTGATCAAGGAAACCAAAGATTTACATAAGTAGTCAAACTATATGAGCTGGAAAACGCAGCACAATGAGAAGTTAATCTGTATGAAATTGACAGACTATAGACACAATACCAAATTTATAAGATTTTTTCTTTTGATATAGACTAGGTTATTATATGATTTATGTGGAAGGGAAACACTGTTATGCTACCTAAGCAAGATTTCCCAAAGAGTATAGAGTATGCAGTCAGTACTTTTATAGCCAGGATTTCTGCTGACATTGTACGAATAAACGCTGTGCTTTTGGTAGATGGGGAGACACACAGATGAAGAGCAGAGTGAGCCCAGAAAACAATATACAGATGTCTACCCCAAAATGCAAAAGTCATCCAATAGCATGCTGGAATGCTTGAGTATTTCAGGGTAG
Source organism: Acomys russatus (assembly GCF_903995435.1). Taxonomy (NCBI): domain Eukaryota; kingdom Metazoa; phylum Chordata; class Mammalia; order Rodentia; family Muridae; genus Acomys; species Acomys russatus. Next base: position 2,130,887 of record NC_067160.1, on the reverse strand, counting down.
AAATTGAACTCAATATAAATTTTATGACTTAAATAAAAATTAACAGAGATAGATCATTGTAAATAAAATAACAAGATAAAAACTTAAAGTCATAGAGCCCAGTGGAGAGCTCTCAGACAATATATACAAAGGCTTCATCATGTCATATAGGATGTAATTGAGAAAAATTGTGTGTGTGTGTTATGCTGCAGAGACTGGTGTACCCACCAAGGACCATGCAGTGTAGGCTCATGTGTATAAATAAGTAAACAGAGCCTCGTGAAAATCTTAAACTAACTTTTGCTAAAAAAAAAAAAAAAAAAATCCAGGTTAAGAGTCTGAAAAGGCACAGTACACAGGATAAAATGTGTTCATCACACATATCTGAAAAGAGAACCATACCTAAGGTACGTAAGGAACACTCAAAATATCAAAGGCATGTAACATTGGCTGGTTTATAAATTTGAAAGATTTGTCCTCATTTTCATTCCTACAGTTTCCTGGGCAACACTCTGATTACATCACCCATGATGGAGGAGAGCACCCTCCTGGTCCTGTGAGCCATGCTGGACTCTGCCACAGGTCTTTTGCTTTGTGTTCTTTCGCACCCCGCAGAGATGTGTGACCGGTGGCAAGCAAGGGATTGCTTTGCTTTGCTTACAGCAGAATGGGCTGCCTGCAGCTGGAGACTGTGCTGCCTATCGTATACATCTGAGCAGAGGGTCTAGGTCCTAACCATGCATGGTCCTTGGTGGGTGTATCAGTTTCTGCAGTACAACACACACACACACACACACACACACACACACACACACACACACACACACACACACACTGGCTGCAGCTGGAGCAGGCTCATTGCTCACCAGGTCTCTCCTGAGTGTTCAGTGTTCTCTCCTTTTCGGGGACTTTATTACTGGGGCCTAAGGCCTCAGCATCAACTCTTTTGAGAATCTCAGATCTCAGGGGCTGAGGTAGCATTGGATAAACAACATTAGTGATTTTTGGCTGAAGCGAATTTAAACTTTCTAGATATGATAACAGATTGGATGTTATTCCTAGAAAAGATGTCCTTTTCATGATATTTGCTCCTTGCTTTTTGAAACAAAGTTGAAGTTTATTAAAAAATTAGCATAGATTGAAAATATGAATGGTAAGGGAAGGTGAGAGTAAGAAATTGTTTTTTAACACTGATTTTCATCATTATGAAGACATTTGAACATCTTTGCTTATGCCAAATAAACCATGTTTAGTTGTATATGAAATCCATGTCAATATATTGGTAAAATAAAACAGGCTTCTATAAAACAGAGTATCTGATTGTATCCTAAACTTAAAAACCCATGATATCCAGTTTGGCAAACATATAGTGTTACATGAATCAATTCTGTAGTACCACATTGATCATTTAAAAATTTACACTTGAATTTTCTCCCTAAAAGCTCAAATAAAAGAGGCATCCCTCTGCAGAGTTACTTACTCTGCTTTAGCTTTATTAAACTAGACTGTTTCAAGTGACTTTCTGTGGAATGAGAGTGTGAGTTTTAATTACCTTGAAGTGTGCTATGATTAAACCTTTATCTTAATGGCCACCGACAAACCTTTCCCCTATGAATTTCTGGTTCTTTGCTTAGTTGACAGTTGAGTGATGAAGAAAAGGTGGGTGAATTGACATTCAGCATTCCTCATTGGTGGCTACAATCTCAACTAGCAACTCAGTTGCTGATAAAAGTGAAAACTTTGGTTTGAATGCTCTGTTAAAACAAATATTTGAGAGTCAGGATTAGCATGTTTGTGATTTCTCTAGTGTATCACACATGCTGGTTGCCTTGTAATCCAACCTGTCTGCCGGAGCTTTGGACATCCCCTAACCCATCATAGCCTGAAAATAACCCAGAAGGAGGATAGAGTGTCAGCCACATGTTTAACATGGCCTAAGAGACAACAGCTTCCCATGTCACTCAGCAGTTTTGTACTTAGTGGTCAGGCCAGCATAACACAGAACAAAATTCCTGCCCTGTTCCATAGCACATCAGCACTTGGTTTCATAACATTTGTAGTTGGTCATTTTGTCTGTCTTTGTTTGTGTCTATATTTTGTGGTGCTTTCCTTCCAGCATTGTGAGTTTCTGTCTCTTATGCCATGTGGGAGGAATCATCATAATTAAGATCATTCACAAAAGTGTCGTCCAATGCAGGAGGAGGGTTGATTGGGTAGCTTGTCCAAATGTGGGACAATGCATACTTCGTAGTGTACTTCTCTTGTAGAATTCATTGTAAACTAAGTAAGCACTTTTCACCTCTATGTCGTTTTGTTTACTCTCTTGGCTAGCTAGGAAAATCACTTTCAAAAAAGAAAAGTAATACTACACATTAAGAAAAAAACATTTTCTAGTTAAACCATCTTTCTTCTTTATATCATAAAAAAAAAAAACCAACAGTGGCTTTAATGGAAACATTTTATATACTGATTGCAAGTTCATTTGTGATGCTCCAAAATTACTCTTAGATTTGGCAATGCACTGGAATAGCTCAGATATTTTTTTTTGTGTGTGTTATGGACTGAAGGTTTATGTTTCATCACCTGCCTCAGTACACATGCTGAAACTCTGACCTGGAATGTGTCAGTCTTTGGAAGTGGGGTGGTTGGGTGTATATGACTGGGACGCTGATGAGTGAGAACTGTGTCCCCCTCAGTCTCACAAGAAAGGTCTATTTCTCTCTCTTCTTTCCCTTTGCTGGTGAAGTTACCATGGGAAGTTTTCAGTCCACAGCTCAGAAGTGAAACCTTGCCAGAGCCTGATCAGGTTGAAGCCCCTTATCTCAGGCTTTTACTCTCCAGATCTCTAAGGAACAAACCCCTGTTGCTTAGAAACAACCTAGGTTATAGTAACTTGTTATAGCAGCCCAGACTCTGTGAGATGGAAATTTTTACACAGAGTGAAGGGCATCTGTTTCAAGTGTTTAAAAATAGGAAAGCAGCTTTGGATGTGGGTAGTGACTAGCGAGCGGATGGATGAATTTTGAGGTTCTGCTAGAAAAAGTAAGTGATTCACACTAGGACTGATAGAAAGCGAGATGGAGAAACTTTATTTATTCCTGGAGATTAATTAAGAAATGATGGTTATGATGTTCATAAAGAAGTCTTTCAATCTGAGTTTGGAAGGCAGATATTCCATGAACCCCCTAAAGTATCCAGAGAGCATTGTATGGGGCTAAAGGAGATCGTGCCCCACCCTTACAATACCAGAACTCACCTTTCTGATTCAGTACTTTCTCAAGGTCCATTACCCATTTCTTATTTCCATTCCTACTATTTCAGAGTAGGATTTGCAGTTAGAACGTCTTTCTTACCATTGCATGGTGTGCATGTCACCAGCAGTCTGGGTGACAACTCAAGAAAGCTGCATCCCTGCAGCTCTCTATACAGCTTCCATGTAGCTTACTCTGATCAGGGAGTCTCTCCTTGCAGCTCGACTGGCCCAAGAGCCTCCTCTAGGCAGTTCTGCCTCCCTTCCTATCCCAACAATTGTCGAGAGCACATACTGACCTGTTTATCAGATTCATAGTTGGAAAAGAATTTTTTGAATAAATAATTTCATGACACTTACCTATATTTTATGTAGATTATATTGAAATATTCGAACATGAGACTTCTGAAATTGATATGTATTAAACCTGTTGGCATGGTTAAAATGGAAAGAAGACATTTTGTATGTGTGATGGGTCAACAGTTTGGAGCACTGGCTGCTCTTTCAGAGGACCTGGGATTGATTTTCAGTACCACCATAACAGTTCATAACCACCTACCACTCTAGTTCCCGGGTACTTGATGCTCTCTTTTGGCCTCCACAGACATGAGAAGTGGTGCCTATAGACATAAATTCAGGCAAAAATACTCATACACATAAAATTAAATATATATGTAAATTCCTGAAATTAATAAACATAGATGGTATAATAATGAGTTTTTTTCCTTAACAGAGATTACATGGCTAATGTGTGTGTGTGTGTGTGTGTGTGTGTTAGGTATATCATATAGCCTGATTAAGGTGTCCCCTGAGAAACAAATTACTTTGCATGGCAATTTGTTGGCAGTTGGTCTTTTCTACATTCCTGTGGGTCACTGATGTGAAGTGCAGTATGGTGTTATAGCTTTCCTGCCAATGGTAGCATTTTGACTCAAAGTGCTCTTTGGTTCTACTAGAATTCCCATTGAGTTTCTGAAGCTTATAGCTATTTGTCTAAATAAAAGAGATCCATATGTCTTTTAAAATGGATATTTACTGGGAAGTTCTTAGATTAATTCATTTAAACATTACCTTTATTGGAGATAGAAATTGGATATGCTCGTAGGAGTTACCTTTCCCAGACATGGGGGTAACTGAGTTAGAGGATAACCAATGACACACATAAGTACTTTCAAGTATCAGGGAGGTAACATATGTGCAAATATTGAGTAGAAATAAAAGTTTGGGTAAAAAGTTATTGGTGAATAGAAAAGTTTATTTAACATCCATATTATTTGCAATAATTTGAACATAATTGGCAATGGACCTCATCATAGATCCCCGTTTAAGTAATGGCAATATAATGAGTATTAATTTTGGTAATGACAGTGTACAAGTAGGGATTATCTGTATACTTAAATACATTTGAGATAGGATTTTTTGGCATACATTTACTACTTAGTATCTGAATAATCTCCATGAGATACTTCTCATGAGAAGTGTGAGATATTTAGAAATGTTCTAGAGATGAAAGAATCTCTGGACACGATTTCAAAGTTCAGTGTTTTCAGTTACAGAAATTACTAAATGAGCTACAATGATGGTTTGTGAACATTCTAGATGAATTCCAGTTGCAGTAACACACTTCCACTGGGCATTATAATATACTGAATTTTAATAATTTAAATCCAATTTAAAGAACTTTTTCCCCGTGGCTCTTATAGCATCCTTTACTTCCTTGTTTCTCAAGCTGTAGATCAGAGGGTTCAACATGGGAATCACAATGCCATAAAACACAGAGGCCACTTTCATCTTCTCCTCAGAACTGTCAGAATGAGGCTGTAAGTACATGTAAGCCAGGGTTCCATAGAAAACGGTGACGGCTGTCGGGTGGGAGGCACACGTGGAGAAGGTTTTCTTCCTCCCTGCAGTAGAGGACATCTTTAGGATGGCGGCCATGATGTAGATGTAGGAGAAGATAACGACTGACACAGTGAACGTCAGGTTAAAGCCAACAAAAATCAAAATTAGCATGAAGTTCATGTCATTGTTGTAGCATGAAAGAGTGACAATTGGGGGAATGTCGCAGAAAAAGTGATTGATTTTTGTGTTACAGAAGGACAGTGAAAATGTAAATCCTGTGTGTACTGAGGAATTTATTGATCCCATGAGATAAGAAAGAGCTACCAACTGTATGCAGACTTGTCGAGACATGATTATGGGGTAGCGAAGAGGCCTACAGATGGCCACATACCGGTCCACTGCCATAACAGCGAGGAGGTAACAGTCACTGGTTGCAAATATTGCGTAAATGAATAGTTGTATTATACATCCCCTAAACGTTATTGATTTATCTTCTACCATGAAGTTTTGCAGCATCTTGGGAGTGATGGCAGATGTGTAACAGATATCAACAAAAGCCAGATGTTGTAGGAAGAAGTACATGGGAGTCTGAAGTCTGGAGTCAGCATTGATGAGGAGGATCATGCCAGTGTTACCCAGCATGGACGTCACATAGATAAGAAGGAACACAATGAAAAGAACACACTGAATGTCACGCTGGACCCCAAATCCCAGGAGATAGAAGGCAGTGACTTCAGTGCTGTTTCCCTGTGTCATGGCTACCAAGAGTCTATAGGTGATCAAGAAAAGGAGCAAAAAAAAAAAAAAAAAAAAAAAAAAAAAAAAAAAAAAAAAGAAAGAAAGAAAGAAAATCTTTCATCAGATTTAAGAAAAATTCATATTTTTCACTCCATCCTTTACTTTGATATCCACAATAAAAGCTCACAAAAGGGTTTGTTGCTTTGTATGTGTCATTTAGCAATAGATTCACTTAAAGATAAAGAATACTTTATGGAAATAAATCAATGTTGAGTATATAATTCTAAGAAATACCAATCTTATACTTTTCTACTCTAATATACAGGCATCTGTATTTGTGTATAGCACTATATAAATATAATTTTGACCTTCTCAAAAGCCTGTATAAAGTTTAAACATTCATCTTTTTTATTAGTCTCTTAATTATGCTTTAAACTCTTAAAATTAGAAGTGCATGAAAGACTTTTTTTTGAAACATTTAAAAGGTCAACATAATTTTTGTGGCTTCATGATGTTTTTGTACAGCTTAGATGATGATCCAACTCTAGTGCCTTGTGAAATGTTTCCAGAGATGAACTCTGGTGATCACATTGAGTTTAAAGTTGTTCTCCTTTCTACACTGTAAGTCTTCCACAGAACTCAGTGTGATTGAGAATTCTGTTGATTTATGTCACTGATTTTTAGGGATTTTCTTCTTTATAGCTATTGTATTTATTAAATTTTTCTTTTTATTATTTTAGGTGTATATGTGTGTGTGTGTGTGTGTGTGTGTGTGTGAGAGAGAGAGAGAGAGAGAGAGAGAGAGAGAGAGAGAGAGAGAGAGAGAGAGAGAGAGAGAGAGAGATGTACATATGTGGTGTGTTCACAGAAGCCAGAAAAAAGTATTAGATGCCCTGGAGTTTGAGTTATATGCAGTTATGAGGTTCATAATGTGGTTGCTGGGGACCACACTTGCGCCTTCTGAAAGAGCAACAAGTAATTTTAACCATGGAAGCATATCTACAGTCTCTGCCTGTCTTATTTTTAAAGGAGTGTTATATCAATAAAATGCACAATAAAGGTTTTTGATTTAAAAGTTGTAAGTACACGGATTTGTAACAACTGTACAAATTTGTGCCTGAGAAGATGGATTCATGAATCTTGATTACTGAGTTATTAGAGTCAAGAATATCTACTCCTAAGCTAGCAACAGGGAAAGCTTATGATTGATTACATTACCTTTTAAACTCCTTAAAAGGTTTAGGGATTGGTTTTGATAGTCTACTGAGAGAGGACCAGGAGGAGTATTAAAACAGTCTTGATTCAGAGCCCTCTGAAGCAGATCACCAATACACATTAGATTATAACTTACAGGCCATCAGCTCACCACAGACAACAGAGTTTCTATGAGTTACAGCGTGAGTACCCAACACAGGTCACCAAGGACTTAAAACCTGGAGACATAAACAAACACCATCGGAGAAAGCAGAAACTACAGTAAAAAAAGCATTATCTTTGGGACTCAAACAACTCAGCTAAACCTCACACACCATCCACAGAGAATAAGTGGAACTATAATTACGGAAAGACATAAGATAGTGTTGAACACTAGGTACTGTCTTCATTCTGTAGCATACTCAACAGAGTTGAATTACTGTTCATATAACTATAATTCATATAAATAGACCTTTATACCCGTAAAATATATACTTAAAGAAATTACTTATGAATGAAGAAATCATACTGTAATCACACACACACACACACACACACACACACACACACACACACAGAGAGAGAGAGAGAGAGAGAGAGAGAGAGAGAGAGAGAGAGAGAGAGAGAGAGAGAGAGAGAGAGAGAAAGGAACATACACAAAATAAATAAGTGTAATTGAGAAAATTCCTGGAGAATTCACCAAAATTAAGGGGGAAATTAAATACTATGTGGAAAGATGGTTTGTGACTTATTCTGACTTAGGTATCCCTTAATACTCACAATGCCAAATATAGATATTACAAAAAGAAAAAAATACTCCTCAGAATCTCACATTAATACAGAAGCAAGATTAATAAAACAACAACAAAATATCTTTTGCAAGTAGGACAGTGCCATTTTTATCATTCCTGAAAAGTGTTAATTTTATGCACTTAGGCACTGGGTAGAGCTTTCAGAAGTATAATGAATATCCTAACAGGGGTGGGAATACATTCACCTTGCTCTTGATCTTATGAGGCAAGCACTTGGTCTCCAAACATCAGTGATGCTTTCTGTAGATTTTTTTCCTGTCAAGTTAAGAGCTAACATTAGCACCTTTTTTTTTTAACCATAGTCCGTAATTTTGCCCATAACTTTATTTGCTTATTTTTCTTTTTTCTGAATAAGATTATTTACAGAAAATTGGAAAATATTAATAAGAGAAATAAAAAATATTGAAATGAACACTTCGCGGATTGTAGCGCTCAACACAACGAAGCATGAATCTTCTCAAACTAATGCACAGGTATGATGATGCCAATTAATTTTAAAACATTATTTAAAAATTGATGCTGAAGAAAAAAGTTAGAATATCTACATCAGTTAATAAAAAACAATTAAGTGCACGAATCAGAGCCCTCCTCATGTCTAAGACACCCACCATTTGCACTGACAAATCCCAGTGGCTGCCTGTCAAGGGCTGCCAATTTGTGGCTATTTGGGCTGTAGGCCCTAGTACAACTCCTACTGCTGTTATTTTGCGGAATTGAAATAGTATTGAAGCAATTCCCATTGACTTCCATTACACCCTTAGATTAATGGATCTCTAAGCTCTTTTCAGAGAAGCTTTTTTTAAATGCAGTAGATGTCTATTAAAACAGAGACCCACAACTTGTCAATATGCAGAGAATGGTAGACTGCAGAAGTCTCAGCCTTAAATTGTACATCTGTACCACAGCCTCTCCTCCCGTTGCTCAGAGATCCTCAAGGAAAAGGATGCAGAGCAGTCGCACATGTGAACTAACAGCAGTTGTGATAACATGCAAAAGGTCTGTGCTAGCGCAAGCCAGACAAAAATCCCGTCTTAAAGAGAGGAGGTGAGCATGAAACAAACTCTTAGTTGAAGAGCTATTGGTAAGTGGCTAGCTGCTGAGAGAGGGACAGTCAGCTTTCCTTATGGGCGTGGCCCCTGGTGGACCATGCTCCATTGGATGAACACACATCCAAAAGTACCTGGACAGCACAAATTTGGCTTAATGAGTTTAAAAAGGTAGGTGTGTGTGTGTGTGTGTGTGTGTGTGTGTGTTGTGATGTATGTGTGGTGTGGTGTGTGTGTGTGGTGTGGTGTGGTATGTGTGTGTTTGTATGTGTGTGTTTGTGTTTATGTTGGTGGGGGTGGGAGGGCAAGGTCAGGAGGAGTTGGAGGATTAATTTATTATCATTAGGATGATGATATGTGCTCAGTTCAAACCACATTCTATATAAAATAACTCAAAAGACATAATATATTTAAGTACAAAAGTGCAGTCATGAAACAGTATAAAAGTAGGGAAAGTTTTGTGTCCTGTGCCTACTGAATAATTCTTATCCATAATGGGCAAAGTAAAATATATAAATGGAAATAGACAAACAAATTAAATTCTCAAAATCAAAAGGTTTTGCTTTGTTAAAAACCTGGTTAAGAATATGAAAAAGTCTTAGTGTAGAGTTGATGAAAAAGATTTTGTATCTAAACTAAGTGACTATCATCCATAGAATAAATGAAAAAAAAATTAGAAAACTGGTGAGATACATGAACAGTTTACCTCACCAGAGGAATCTATGTATGGGTACATGGAATCCACTCAGGATTATTAGCCATTATGAAGATGTGAA